>NC_045434.1:108996626-109016954 GCF_002776525.5 Piliocolobus tephrosceles | reverse complement strand
AAAAACAAGAAATGGGGAAAGGATTCCCTATTTAATAAATGGTGCTGGGAAAATTGGCTAGCCATAAGTAGAAAGCTGAAACTGGATCCTTTCCTTACTCCTTATACGAAGATTAATTCAAGATGGATTAGAGACTTAAATGTTAGACCTAATACCATAAAAACCCTAGAAGAAAATCTAGGTAGTACCATTCAGGACATAGGCATGGGCAAGGACTTCATGTCTAAAACACCAAAAGCAACGGCAGCAAAAGCCAAAATTGACAAATGGGATCTCATTAAACTAAAGAGCTTCTGCACAGCAAAAGAAACTACCATCAGAGTGAACAGGCAACCTACAGAATGGGAGAAAATTTTTGCAATCTACTCATCTGACAAAGGGCTCATTTCCAGAATCTACAAAGAACTCAAACAAATATACAAGAAAAAAACAAACAACCCCATCCAAAAGTGGGGAAAGGATATGAACAGACATTTCTCAAAAGAAGACATTCATACAGCCAACAGACACATGAAAAAATGCTCATCATCACTGGCCATCAGAGAACTAGCTGTTTTTCTACAAACAAGTCACTGAAACCTTCTGAGTCTCAGTTTTCTTATCTGTGAAATGGAGATAATCCTCATAGGTGATTTGTGGGGACTACACGGCGTGTGTTGTCTGAAGGATTTAGCATAATGCATGACAAATTCAACAAATGGTGGCCACATTATTCCTGTTACTTATCTCATTTCCCCACACCCAGCTCCCTCTATTTTTCCCTTTGACTGTGTGTATCTACACACATACATAGCCTGGCTTAACAAAACACTGATTACCTTATCCATTTTAGTATCTCAACTTGATCAAGATTCTTGATCAGGCAGTCCCTGGTATTTCAGATTTTGTCTCTCTCTCTCTCCCTCCTTCATTTCCCCACATCCTTTTCTCCTTGATACAATTTAATTTCTTCATCTTTCCTGAAAATACCTGGGGAGACAGTGGCCATCAGCATTACTTTGTAGTCATAAGCCCCACCTGGATTCTATTCAAAATACTTGGCTGAAAGAGCCAGGATATCTGCCACTTAAAGCCTCTCTCACTTAGCCCACCATGTTTAATTCATGTGTGTTGCAGACCATTTAAAGGGGTTCAATGAGCTGTGAAGATCAAGATATGAGCTATACAGATTGTACATTATTGAATTAAGATGCTAAACATGGAGACTAAGTGATGCCAAGAAGAGAATATTGAAAGCCTTAATGGTTTATAACAATGGAAAGCAGGGTGGATCAAGTCAGTAGAAAATTGAAAAGATGCATTACTTCAAAGAAGAGGCCGTTTGTCATACTGGAGTCATCCTTAATTTCTCCCTCTCCCTCACTCTCTACACTCAATCCATCACTAAGTCCTGTCAGTTCTACCTCCAAATAAATCTCAGACGTCCACTTCTCTTCATTCCCACTGTCACAACCCAAGGTCAAGCCCCTATTCCTCTTCTTTGACAATTACCATTAGATTCACTTGTCTCTTTGGCTCTATTTCACCTTTCTGTAAACCATTCTCTACTCGGCAACATTTCTAAAATATAGACCAAATCTTGTCACTCTTCTGTTTAAAATCTTTCATTGCTCTTACAACAAAATCCAAATTCATTAGCACAGTTTTAGAGCTCTTCATGGCCACTCATCTCAGCCTACACTTCTTGCCTCTTGCTTACTCTCCTCTGGCCAGTCTCGTCTCCTTTCTGTCATTTCAACATGCTAAGTTCATTCCCACCTTAAGGCTCTTGCATTGTTGTTCCCTCTGTCTATGTTTTATACAACCGGTGGCTTCTCATCCTCCAGCTCTCAGTACAAGGCAGCCTTCTGTGGTCCCCTATCAGCATAGTCTGCCCTACTTACACTCCATCTCATCATCCTGTTGATTCTCTCAACAACTTTGCTTAATTCCTTTTGTTTTCTCTCTACTCCATGAAGACAGAGACTATTTATATCCTGTTCAAGATGTATCCCTTGTACTTTACGGTGCAAGTAATATAGTACTTGATCAATAAA
This sequence comes from Piliocolobus tephrosceles, assembly GCF_002776525.5. Lineage (NCBI taxonomy): Eukaryota > Metazoa > Chordata > Mammalia > Primates > Cercopithecidae > Piliocolobus > Piliocolobus tephrosceles. Next base: position 109,014,918 of record NC_045434.1, on the reverse strand, counting down.
CATTTGTTGAAAAACTAAATGACTGAATTTATCAAAGGAAGTTCCGTTCCAGGATTTGATCCTTCGTTGGCCAATTACAGACTAAAATCACTTCTTTCTCACATTCCTTCTTGTTTTTGACTCTAGGCTGCAAATCCATAGCTATAGAAATTATTGAATGTAACAGGAAGATACAGATGGTTGATCCTCAACAAAACAAGAGAAAACAACAAAACTTCCACATTAGTGGAAATGAACCACTCCTTCATTCGGTAAATGCTGAGCACCTATGCTGTGCCAGGTACTGTCAGGCACCTATAATACCCTGGCATTTAGCATAGCACTTGAGTGGAGCTTACAGTCTGGAAGAGGCAAACGTCAAACATATAAATATGTAATTATACCTTGGCTTAACTGCTCTGAAGGAAAGTGAAAATGTCATCTTGAGAATAACAATGGGGCAACAAGGTGGTCAGGAAATGCCTCTCTGAAGAGAAGATAAAACATTTGAGCTGCAACCTGAAGGCTGATGAGTGAAAAGTGAAAGGCAGATGACCCAAGGGAAAGAGTCTGGCCCCCTGGATGGCCTGTATCCATGGATGAGGGAAAGTGAGGTCCCTCACTCCGGGAATCGTACAGGGAGCTCTTTGCCACCTTCTCACACACCCTTTTAGCTATAAGGGAAATCAAATTTTTTAAAATAAATTATTTTGTCTACAGATGTAACTTTTGCACTCCAAGTCTGGGTATTCAGACCTCAGAAGGAAGACCAGACTGGTTTCTTCTTTGTTACAACAGCTTTGTTCTATATCTTCATTGTATGTCTTTGACTTCTTGAAGGATTTGAACGGATCTGAAGAACCTCAGCATATTGATCTCTCCCTAGGTGGCATGGATTTGTCTCTCCCATCTCCAGAGAGGAAACCATTTACCTCTTCTGATTCCCCTGAGTGTCTGACAGCAGCCCATTAGAGCAACACTTAGGCATTTATGGCATAATTTTCTGGGCACATTTATTTAGGAAAAATAACTTAATTATTTAATAGTCCATAACTCCTGCCAACTCATTATAAAGTCTGGGCATGTGAACCAGATGGGGAAGGAAGAATAAATAAAAGATCAGTGCCCTGTTGGAGCCCCAGGGCACTAATTCTGCTCTGCACAAAACCTTCAGTAAGCAACCACTCTTTGATATGTCAGGAGGGTTCCCCATTCGTTACGCTCACAATAAGGACATCTGGGGCTTCCCCCTCTTGAACCTGGAGGGACCTAAGAAGAACAATGGACAAAACACTGGACTAGAAATCTACACGCAGGATCACAGATCTACTCACTGGCTACTAGAATTTGTCCCTACCTGCTGTGTGACTGTAGACAAGTCTCTTTTCCTTTCTAGATCTCAATATCCTATCTTTTTCTCATAAAATGAAGTCATCAAACCAGACTAGAGATTTTCTAATATGATTTTATCTGTAAAACCCTGTCTTCAGAGAAAATTTATATGGAGGTCTAATACAGTAAACAGGTAAAGGAGAGCCCACTCGTACTTTATCCTCAGAAAGTGCTCCTTGGGATGCCCAATGCTCCTAGAGACACTGCTTGGAAACCACTGAGTTAGAAACTCTCATAGTCTTTGATTATAAACGATTCAGAGGTTGATTTGCCCCATGCTATGGATTGAATTGTGTCTCTCCCACCAGCCCCCTGCAATTCATATGTTGAAGCCTTAATTCCTGATGCTACTGTATTTGGAGATATGGTTTTTAGGAGGTAATGGTTAAATGACATCATGGTGGGGAGGCTCCTAATCCAATAGGATTGGTGACCGTATAGGAAGAGGAAGAAAGAGCGATATCTTTTTCACCACGTGCATGCACCGAGTTAAGGCCATTGTAGGACACAGCAAGAAAAAAGCCATCTGCAAGCCAGAAAGAGAGCCCCCATTGGGAATCAAAGGAGCTAGCACCTTGATGTGGGACTTCTCAGTCTCCAGAACTGTGAGAATACATTTCTGTTATTTAAGTCACCTAGTCTTTGGTATTTTGTTAGGGCAGTCTGAACTAATATGTCCCAGCTGTGGAACCAGTGGCCTCTTGGTCCAAAGATGAGAGTGGCCATCATAACTTTGAATTTGACTCTTTTAATGTCCATAAGTCAGCGTTCCAGTTTGAAGGCAAAGGAATGTCTAGTTCCTCCACAGGACTTCCTCATCTACTCCAGCTCACAGAGACATCTTTCCTCCCTGGACTCTTCCTGCCCTCGTGTTTTGTCTGGTTATCTCTTAATTTAACAAGGATAATCTATATAACTTAAAATCATATAGGCAGGTAGTCGTATCTTTTCAGTGCTCCCTCTTAACTCTTATTTTATTCCTCTGTCCAACAATATTTGTTGACTCCCCAGCAGTATCAAATAAAGATCAAAATTTCACATGCTCCATCCTTGCCTTTGCAGCTCCCCTACATGTAACCTAGACAATTAACCACTTATTCTTCTACACGCTCTGTGTTTTTCTGCTTTTTCATCTGGGACACTACCTACCATCTCTGGCTGTCTAAATTCCTCCCACCTATCAAGGCCAAACTCAGATGCCATCTTCTCCATAAAAGCTTCCCTGAAACCTCCAGTTGGAAATATTATTATTACCTCTTCTGCACTTTCATTGCCACTGACTCTCCTGATGGTGGCACATAGCACCCGTTTTTCTGCTATAGCTATCTGACAGCGTCTTAAATCTCCTTCTAGATTGTAAATGTCTTGAGAACAAGAACCATGTCTTATTCGTCTTTTAATCTTATATAGTGCCTGGCATGGTGCCTTGTAATTAGATGGTACACAATAAATAATGGTTAAATGAATGGATGGATAAATGAATTTGAGTACAACTGTACCTGATTAGGTGAGGAACAACTTAAGTACAGATAGAGATTTTAATATGCCTGTGCATAAAAGAGGAAGTATGAACCTGGAATATGTGATGAGCTTGGGGGCAGATGTCAGAGATGAAAGGTGCAGTAACTCATGACTCATTCAACAGCTACATGTGTGTTAAGCACTAACCATATCCCAGGAACTGTTATGCTGCTGGTGAGCAAAATAAAGCTTGCCTTCTCGGGACTTACAGTGTAGTGAGAGAAACAGATATTAGGTATACACTTGAATATTATGTTAAATAATAATTATAACAAGTAGCTTGTTATATAAAGAAAAAGAAGACATTACTCTGAAGGAGAGTGAGAAAGACACATAATTTAGATTGAAGGGTCAGCAAAGTGCTCCTCAAAGACAGGGAATTTTATACAAAGGTTAACTAGGTTGAGACCTGAAGGGCCAGTAAGAGTCAGGCAGCCTTAGAGATATACAAGGCCCCAATATAGGAAACTGGTGCCTGCAAGAAACTGCAAAGCCAAGAGGACCCAAGTGTAGAGGCAGAGGGATTGGTAGGAGAGGAAGATGGAGGGTAGATGAGTACTTGATAGTGTGGGGCCCTCCAGGTGAGAAGTCTGGGCTTTTTCTAAGCACAGTAGGAGGTCACTGAAGGATGTCAGCAGAGAAGGAACATAATCCACCCTTCACTTTGACTGCTGCATGGATAAAGATTAGACTGGCTACAGAATTAAGTTAGGAGACTGTGGCAGGGAAGAGTTTAGACTAAAGGAGTGGCAGTGGATATGGAGAGAAGTGACAATATTGGAGAAATATTTTGGGAGATATAATATTTGAGATACACTTATTGCTACCTAATTTTCTTGTATGTGTTTTCTTACTTAATGTCAACGTTTCACAATTAGAACATAAGCTCCATGAGGACAAGGACGTGTCTTATACACTGCTGAGTCCCAGCACCTACAACAGTGCTTGCATACAGTGGGTATTGGGTAATATTTGTTAAATGAAATTATGATGGAATGATTTATAAATTTGAGGTAAAAATAAAAAAGAAGAAGGTGTAGAGAGTGAATTCCAGGATTGAAGGTGATATTTACTGAAATGAGAAAAATGAGGAGAAGCTATTTTGGAGGATAAGATCAAAACTTATTTTTTGACCTGTTAAGTTTTCTAGACACCTGTGAGATATCCAAATGGTTACTGGTCTGAAGATTCTAATTTTGGTAATAGCTACACATATACAGCATCTCAAATCATGGTAACATCTAATACAGGATTCCTTGACTTGAAGGATATAATGTCCAAGGATCTGTGCATAAAGGATTTCATAAACCTGAATGGAAAAAATATTATATCTTCATTTTTACTAACTTCCACCTGAAATTTAGCATTTTTTTTTTCAGTTATGACTGACGGTAGGCAGCAACCTACAGCAGTATATGCAGTACCTGTGACTTTTGTGAGCAATAGAATTTACAGATATTTTCATACATGTTACAACCTTCACAGATACTTTGCAAGATCATTTGTGCTCATCACTACTTCAACGCGATAGAAGTCATTAGACTCACCATTATGTCTTGTTATTTAACACATTGATTTAAAAGTGTATCTATTATTATATTACAAATTTGGTTTTTTATGTTTTTGTAATTATTTTTCAAAATAACATATTTCCTTTTTTGTCCTCTAGAGTTTACTTAATATATTTAAAATCATTACTGTGAGAAAGAGTGCACAGGCTTTGCCAGGTAGCTGGAGGGTCCATGTCTCAGGATAGGTTAAGAGCCTCTAGGAGAAGCTGGAGGCTGGGTCTGGGGAGGAGGGAGCTACTAGGAAAGCAGGAGCTGTTGGAGGAGAAACAGCCAAAGGGAGAGAGAAGCTGACTAGAAAAACTAGATCAGACTAAGGATGAACTAGTTAGGGCTGAGAGAAGCAGGAAGCTATCAAGAACAATTTGGAAAAAGGAGGAAATGAATGAACAGCTCCAGGAGCTGACCAAGGGGCTTCACACCCAGTGAAGACCAGAGAGGATTCTGGAAATGGAAGAACGGGGAGCACAAGTTAGGCTGCGGCCTGTGAATGGCCAAGCTTGGGCTGGAGACCCTGGACTACATCTTCCAGAGAGAGGCTGGGGGCTCCCAACCTGGGTAAAAGGATGCCTGGGGCAGGCACGTTAGAGAAGGGATCACTGGGCTGGGAGAACAGAGATCCAGGCCCTGCCTTTGACCAGCTCTGAAACTTTAGTCCAATCTATGTTCTTCCCTTGGGAGGGTGAAAGGTGGTCTGTTTTCTTATCCTATAGCTGAAGGAGTTGAACTAGAAGATTCCTCAGCGTCCCCTAATACAAACAATGTAGGATTTGGTTGCTCCTCTCTTCTGGGCTTGCTGTGATACCAGCTGGCTGGAAGTGGAGCCTCCTGTATTCATCTGGCTGCTCAGAGCCTCCCTCCTTTGTTTTCTCCTTGTACATTCTTCAGGCTCTCTTACAACACCTTGTGGCACCTACCCATTTATAAACCTGTCGTTCCCACTCGCAACCCTACCCATAGACTATGAGCTTTTAAGACTAGGGATCTTGCCTTACAGATTCACTTTTTTTCTCTGCTACCTAGCTCAAAAAACATTTGCTGAGTGAAAGAATAAATTGACATAACAATTCCATGAATAAATGATACAGCAATTTGTATACTTTGAGAACAATTATTTGATTGGGATAAGAGTAATTGAAGTGCAAATATATGGTTAAATATATCAGCGTCTATACCAAAAATGGTCTGTAGTCAACAGGTGGTATCAAATTTTGTTCCTGCACTTTACCTACATATTTATCTCCACACCCTAGAGAAAAATAATTTTCGTAATAAATTCCCTCTGGTCTCTCTCTGGCAAGTGAGGTCTCCACCACCATCCCTATCCCTCCCTCTCCTAGGCCCCATGGAGGAATGAGTCAAATTCTGATCTTGCTGGTCTGATTTCAGGCTATTGATTGGCCCTCTCTTCTGCTTCCTCTCTCAGGAACAATAACTGAGCCTGCCCACTCAAGCCTGAAGACCAACTGCAGAGAGATCCTTCTTGGGCTTAAGCTCAAGATATATGTTCTAATTGACTTTACCCAAAACAGCTGAGGTATCAAGCCCTAGCTCAACCAATAACAGGGTGCTTCCTGGTTTCCCATTTGCCGTGTATGTATATAGCCATCTCAGGCACATTAAGGGAGAATTTGTGGCTAAGTCAAGGCAAGATTTGGCTATTCCTAGATCCACCTAGTCTTTAACAGAGAAATCCCCATTCCTTTAGATGCATGAGGGAAAAGCACTCTGAGTTGGAGTATGCTAGTCTTGTATAGGGTTGGAGAGGCGAACCGAGGAAATAAGAATGTCTCAAAAGCTGTTTACTTACAAGGAACGGAAAATCACTTCAACTAACTTAAGAAGAGAAACATTTATTTAGAGATACAATAAAATTAAGAGAACCAAATTGTATCATGAGGAAAGCAGAAGATAGATGGCACAGAAATAAGAAGTCAGTGAAAGAAAGTTTAGGAAGTAGAGATAACAACTGAGGATGGTTCTTTAAGAAATTCAGCAATAGAATAGAGATGTGCATCAGTAACCCAAGAGAATATTGGAGAAGAAAATGTTGTCAGAATGTAAATTGAGGAATAGGAGTTAGAGGAGGGGCAATAGGGAAAAGAAAGACGAGATAATTGATACACATTAGATGCTCAATAAATACTTGCAAATCAATTGAAACCACCTGGACTGAGTAGAAATGAAGTTAAATGTCTCAAGGGACACTGAGCATGTCTTTATCTCTGTCCTACAAGGTAGGCAACTACTTTCTGATTTCTCAGGCACTGCAATATGAGGCTCAGGCCTCACCCTCTGAGGAAATTAACAGCTTTCTCAGGCCACAACCAGGGGAACAGGCATATTGTTGAAGTCTCAAAGCCACCATGAGTTTTTCATGCCAGCTGCCTTTGATTTCTACATATTGCGAGACCAAACAGATTTGAGGAGAGCAAAAAGTAGTCAGGAATAGCCAAGATCACATTTATAAATTGGCATCACGAATTATTGCTGGTCAAATGCAGTCCCAAGAGAGGCTAGTCTTTCTCTAAAAGAGGATTCTTGCTTTTGGGTCAGAATAACAAGAGGTCTGGAGAAGGGGCTAGTAGTTCAATCTAATTATACTAGCATTGTATAAGAATTAAAGAGGTAAACTGAGTAAATGAGATGTCTTAGAGATATTTTGGTTGAAAGGAATCGATATTCACTGAAGCTAATTTGAATAAAATAGAATTTATTTTTTAAAAAAAACAAAAAACAGAGAGATCTCCTAAAACAAAATTGTCAGAAAAAAATTATAATGAGCCTTAGAAGAAATGGAGAGTTGATGTGCTCCCATTCTCTCTCTTCCTCCCTCTATCTTCTTTCCACCTCAAACTACATGTCTTTCACATCTTCCATGTTATCTTCATGATAATATTTCTCTGTTCCTAGACCAATTTCTGTGCTCATGATCCCACTTTTACACAGTCTGTCATGAATGCCCTGAAATGGTGACCTCAGTCCCTAGTTAATGGAATCTTGCAGGAATGCTCCCACAAATTAATGACTCAATCTCTGCACTCCCGTTCTAAATTCCCTACAAGAGCCATCTATTGGCTCAGCTAGGACCAGCTGTCTACACTATGTAATCAGATATTACTGATGTAGAGACACATGGCAACTAAAGCCACCCATTTCAGGCTGTGAATGGGAAGGTTTTCTAAGAATGAGGTGGCATGAGGAAGAAATGATTGACACACTTATTTCAGAGGATCTGGCTGAATGCCACACTGGGCTGAACCTGATTTACCAAGCACTATGGGAAAAGCTGACTCTGTTTTCTTACCTTCCTTTAGGGAAACTCTGTTCAGATTGGGAGCAAAAGGAGGGAAATGCCTAAAGATCTGCCTAGTAGATTACAACAATCTATTGCTTTATGCCATGCTTTCATTTCCATACCTTACCCTGCCCAAGATGTGAACTAGCCAACACACTGTGACTGGATGGGAACCACTAAGAACTTGTCACTGTATTTGGAGAAGCATAACTTTCTTGGGAAAAGCTGGTGGCCTCAGCTTGTCTTTCTCTGTATTGGACCAAGGCAAACTCATTCTCTCCCTTTCAGATATAGCTCTAATGCCATATCCTTTGCACTGCTTTCTGCACTCCCCCAGGGAGAGCTGTCACAACTCTGTGCTTCCATTGATCTCTTTTCACATCTTCATTAATCTATTAATACATGATCAACATCTGTCACAAATCTGCCTTTTCCAGACTGTGAATCCCAGGGGAAGCATCTGGACACTTATTCTTGTACCATCAGCCCCCAGCATGACACATGTTGAGTGTTTGATTAGTTTAATGAGTAAATAAACGAGCAGTGGCCACTCTGGATCCACCTAACAGTCCGACTTAGTGCTCCCAGAGACCTGTTGAGGTGTGGTTTGGGATGGTCCCCAATGACTAAGGACATGCCCAAATATCCTGAAGTTGGGAAGATGAAAAGGAGGAAATGTTTGGGTAGAGGAAGAATAGGCTAACTGTCTTTATGTGTCTGAAGGTTTTTCATGTAGAATTAAAATAAAACTTCCAATGAATGACCACAAAGTTAAAAAAGGGATCAAAGGCAAAAACTCTAGGGAAATAGATTCCAGTTCAACATAAGGGTATTCTAAGAGGCAGTAATGTCTAAAGATGGATTAGACTAGCTACAGAGGTGATAAGCAACTTGTCACAAGGATGCTGAATAACAATACAATTCTGAAATGGCTCATTGGACAAGATATTTGATTTAGCTTCATTTAAAATTACACAATTAATCTATGTTTATTGTTTAAAATTTTTTAATGGCTAGTGAAAACAAATGCTCTTAATTTCACAACTCAGAGATAATCAGTGCTAACGTGTTGTTGTAGGGTACAGTCATCTCTCAGTATCCATGGTAAGTTGGTTGCAGAACACCCAAGGATAACAAAATTCACAGATGCTCAAGTCCCTTATATCAAATGGTGTAGTATTTGCATATAACCTGTGCATATCCTCCTATATAATTTAAATCATTTCTAGATTACCTATAATACTTAATATAATATAAATGTTATGTAAATAGTTGTTATACTGTATTAAGAACAATGATGACAAAAATCTGTACCTGTTCAATACAGATATAGCCATCCTTTTTTCTGAATATTTTCAATCTATAATTGGTTGAATTCACAGATGCAGAACCCACAGATATGGAGAGCTGACTGTATATCTTTATAGTCTCTTTCTTTGTATTTAAACACTTAAAATCTATATTTGTTTACAAATATAAAATATATTACTTGTAATTTATTGTATTAGTAAAACTTTGAGTCTTCTTCGAATCCTACATTACCTTAAAACATCTATGCAATACCACTCATGTTTACTTAAAGTCTTCTTGGAGCTATTTATTCACCAGAGGTAGAGTAGTAAATACTCATTTATATTTATGTACTAATTACTGATGACCCCTTGTGATATAGCCAGGCAAAGTGAAAGCAGTACTTATTGAGTTACAGGTTAAGAGATCTGGATTCTAGTCTCAAGTAAGGTATTTGCTGGCTGTATGACTTATCTCAGTCTTAGTTTACCCAGCTGTAAAATGTGGAGTCTGGATGAGGTAATCCAAAAGCTTCTTTTGGGAGTTAATTACTTCACTGGTAAATGAGCACAATACTCTGAAAGTCACTTAGGGGGCTACAGATTGGTAAAATGCTTTCTAGAAGCTTACGGTTTCATTGAGGACTTACATACGTGAAATTGTTGAGTAAAAATCTAAGATCATCATTGATGGAAGTGCCAAAAATCATCGTAGGAGTAAGGTATACTGTAGTGAGTCTATTTCACCACTAGCACTGATGATTTCAAGTTCATTACATATTACTAGGAACCACTCATATAGAGGATATTGTGTGTACTGCCTACATTTCCCTTTCAGGAGTGAGATACTTAATACCCCAACTGCCAGGAGTGTGGACTGCAGATAATTTACAGCTAAATCCTTCTCCAGAATTTTCTTTTGGCCAAAGAAAGCTTCCTTGCCTATAGTTATGCCACCTTCCTAAGGGCAGCCCACACTCAATGATCAGTCAGTGTAGGGCTTAGCTCCCTTGTCTGAATTTGAGACAACTCTGAAAGGTCACTACAGCTTCAGAGGTCCCCATAGGATTGGCTAGTAGCTCTCTTCTCAGTGCACTGCAGTTCAGATTTTTCACTCTGCCCAGTGCTGCTCCTCTCAGTTGTTGTTCCCGAGTGTGTACCCCAGTAAACCTCCTGCATGAACATCTACATCTAAAGATGTGTTTCCAGGGAACCTGACCTATGAAAACCACCTTTTATTTATCCTAAAATTTAAAAAGTCAAACTATAGATCCACAGATCCAAGAAGCTCTGTAAGTCCTGAGCAAAAGAAACATAAAGAAAACCACACCAAAGAACATCAAAAATCATCACATTGTTGGAAACTAGTAATAGAGATAAAATCTTAAAATAAACCAAAGGAGGGTGGGGGTGGGAGGCGCTATATTACATAGAGAGGAACAAAACTTAGAGTTACAACAGATTCCCCATCTGAAACAGTGCAAGTCAGAAGATGGTGGAGTCACATCTTTAAACAACTGAAAGGAAAAAAACCTGTCAGTATAGAGTTCTGTACAGAGTTAAAATGTCTTTTTACAAAATTGGGCAAAATATAGGGTTTTTAAGGTATACAAAAACTGAGATAATTTATCACCAGAGGAGTAGCACTGTAAGAAATGTTCAGATTTCTTACAGGAAGGAAAATAATGCAAGATGCAAATTAGGATCTACACAATGGAATGGAGTGCACCAAAAACGGTAAATATGAGAGTAAATATAAAAGATGTGTTTTCTTATTTCTAAATCTCTTTAAAACATAATTGACTGTTTAAAGTAGAAATATTAACAACACATTTGCGGTTTTTTTCAACTTATATAAAAGTAAAATGTGTAACAACAAAAACATAAAGGCCAGGAGGGAAAAATAAAAATGGAATCATTTACTATTATACAGTTGTTATATAATATGTGTAATGATTAATATTATTTGAAGGTAGACTGTGTTAAATTAAAAGTATATACTACAAATCCTAGAACAACCACTAAAAAACAAAAGCAAAAGCAAAACAAGTAAGTCAATAAAGAAGAAAAAATGATCATAAAAGATATAGAATCAATTTTTTAAAGTCAATAAAAGTAAAACTAAAGGAGGGGGAACAAGAACACGTGAGTCAAATAAAAAAGAAACATTATGGTGGCAAACTTAAGCCCAACTATATTGATCATCACGTTAAATGTAAATAGTATAAACGCGTGAATTAAAAGGCAGGATTATAAGATTGCATTAAAATATTTAAGGTTAAGAGAACAAAACTAACAAACCTAGAATTCTGTGTCCTGCAAATAAAAACAGAAAATTTTACCAATAGACATGGTCTGCAAGAAGTAGTAAAAGTTCTTCAGAGAAAGGAAAAGGATATATATCAGAAACTTGAATCTACATAAAGAAAGATCACTGCAGAAAGAATAAATGAAGTCGTAATAAAATAAAATTTTTAGTTTTCTTATTCTTATCTGATCTAATAAATAACTGGTAGCTCAAAATAATGATGGCAACAATTCTTTAGGCTATTATACCTTAAGGATCAGTAAAATGAATAACAGCAATGATACAAGGAATAGAAGGGAGATATTAGAAATACCTTACTATGCCGACACTATTTGTGAAGAAGTATAGTGTTACTTGAAAGTAGACTCAGAGTAGTTGTAAATGTGTATTGCAAACACTAGGACAATTACTAAAATAATTTTTTGAAAAGAAGTATAACTGATAAGCTAAGAGAGGAGAGAAAATGAAATCATGTAAAATGTTCAGTTAAGGTCGGAGAAGACAGAAAAAGAAAGGAAGATTAAAAAAGAGTCCAATAATAGAAAACAGTTACAAATTTGGTAAATATTTATCCACCTACATCAATAATGACCTCAAACAGAAATTGTTTAAATACAGCAATTAAAAAACAGAAACATCAGAGTCGATTTTTTAAAAAATAAAAACACCCATCTATAAGTTGTCTATAAGAAATCTTTTGAATATAAAGATGCTTATAGATTAAAAGAAAAGGAATGGAGGCAGGGCAGGAGGAAGAAAGAATTAGTGTTTAATGGGTACAGAGTTTCAAGCTTGCAAGATGAAAAAATTCTAGAGATTAATCGCACAACAATGTAAATATGCTTAACACTATCAAACTGTACACTTAAAACTGGCTACAATGGTAAATTTAATGTAATGTGTTTTTTGCTACAATAAAAAAGTAGAAGAATGGAGAAATCTGTAACATACTAACCTTAATTAAAAGAAAGCAGGAGTAGCTATATTAATTTCAGACAAAGCAGGCTTCAGAACTAGAAAAATTAGCCCTGATAAAGAAGTCAATTAATCAGGAAGACATAACAATAATAAATATTTATGTGCCTAATAACATAGCTCTAAAATGCATGAAGCAGAAATCAAAGTGCAGAAATTGACAAATCCACAGTTATTGTCAGTGATTTCATACTGCTATCTAAAAAACTGATAAACACCATAAACAGAAAATAAAGATATAGAAGACATGAACAACACTATCAACCAACTTGACCTGACATTTATAGAATATCCTATCCAATAGAAGAAAATACATTCCTTTCAAGTGTATACACTAAATGTTTACCAATATTTACCATATTCTAGATCATGAAACAAGTCTCAATAAATTTAAAAGGATTAAAATAATCCAGAGCATATTCTCTAACCACAATGGAATTTAAGTCGATATCAATACAAAAATACGTGAAAAAGATCCAAATATTTGGAAACTAAGAAACCTCCTTTTAAGTAACCCATGAGCCAAAGATTAAATTGCAAGGAAAATCAGAAAGTATTTTGACTAAAAAAAAAAGAAAACACAACATATTAAAATTTCCCTTTTAAAAAAAGCTAAAGCAGGGCTTACAGGATAATTTGTAGCATTCAAATCTTATATTAGAAAAATAGAAAAATGTAAAATCGATGACTAAGCTTCCTCTTTAAGAAACCAGAGAAATAAAACCAAACTTAATGTGAAAGGAAGTCAATAGTAAAGATAAGAGTGGAAATCAATGAAATAGAAAACAAAAATAATGGAGAAAACCAATGAAATTAAACCTCTTTCTTTAAAAATAACAATAAAAATGATAACCTTCTAGACAGGCTGATCAGGAGAGAAACATAACAAATTACCAATATCATCCTGAATGAGAGAAGGGCCATAACTGTAGATCTTGCCAACATTAAAAGGAGACCAAACAAATATAAAAATTTTATGTCAATAAATATAACTTAAGATAGAAAATGGGAAAATGAAATCATATAAAATTAAAATTGGAGAAGGCAGAAGATTAATGGAAGATTTAAAAAGAGTGCAAGAATAGAAAACAGTTACAAATTTGGTAGATATTTATCCAACTACACCAATAATCACTTTAAATATGAATGTTTTAAACTCCTTTAAAGACACAAACTGTCAAAACTCACTAAAGAAGAAATAGCTTGAATAGCCCTGTATCTATTAAAGAAATTGGGTTTGTAGTTTAAAATTTTCCTATAAAGAAAACTCTAGGTCCAAACAACTTTACTGAAGAATTCTACCAAAATTAAGAAATATGTAATATTTATTCTACATAAACTCTTCCACAGAATAAAATTTGAGGGAGCACCCTGAATTCATTCTATTACTTAAGCATTATCTTGATCCCAAAACCAGGTGGTTCTTCTAAGAAAACTAACCTACAAACTAATTTCCACCATGAACATAGAAGCAAAACTCCTTAACAAAATTTAAGCAAATTGAATCCAGCAATATATAAAAAAGCTAATACATCATGACCAAGTGGAGTTTATCACCAGAATGCAAAATCAGTTTAACATTTAAAAAAATGTATCAAAGCATGATGAGTAGGTTTTCACACTCATGTGTGAGATATGCCTCCCTTGAACTTTGTTACACTGGCACTTTACCCATTTGACATGAGGGAAAAAAACAAAATGAAAAAAAAATCAGTGTAGTTGCCATATTAACATTCTAAAAGGAAAATCATATGATCATCTCAATAGTTACACAAAAATCATTTGCCAAAATTCAAAACACACATTCGTGATAAAAACTCTCAGTCAACTTAGAAGGGAACTTTCTCAACCTGGTAAAGGTCATGCATGGGAAACCTACAGCTAGCGTAATAATAAATGATGAAAAGCTAAGTTTTTTCTCCTAAGATCAGAAAAAATGAAAAGATGTTTTCTCTCCCTATTCCTAGTCAACAGAGTGCTGGACATACTAGCCATGTGCAATTTGACTAAATAAATAAATAGCACCCAGACTGGAAGACTGGAAAAGAAGAAATAGAACTATTTTAAAATTGACTTTCTCCAATTTCATTAGCCATGATATTTGGGTACAGACTTAGGTAGGATGAGGCTCAGGGACTCAACCTCTCTCTATTCTTGGTTCTGAGCTGCCTTCCCAGGCAAAAGGAATCATCCATACGGCATACAAGAAGAGCCTGTGAGGTGTGGTGCTACAGCCTCACGGTGATAACACTGGAGCATTTGCCTGACCTTGCCCTCTGCACACACTGCTTTCAGGAACACTTCAGAGTTTTCACTGTCTGGCCCAGACAGCCAAGGACTCAGAAACCTAGGTTCCTGTCACGTCTTGCTCAATCTTTCCATTACCAGCACTGTCATATGCCATATAACAACGTTTTGGCCAATGACAGACCATGTGACGTGGTCCCATGTGACATGGTCCCAGTGACAGACCATGTGACATGGTCCCATAAGATTAAAATGGAGTTGAAAAATTTCTATCTCCTAGTGATGTCATCACCATGATAATGTTGTAGCATGATTATTTTTTTCATAAATTTGGTGTTGCCTCAGTGGATAGTGTTTATAATGTCTACAGTAGAGTAGAGTACAGTACTGTCCTAGGCCTTCATGTTCACGCACCACTCACTCACTGACTCACCCAGATCAATTTCCAGTCCTCAAGCTCCGTTCATGCTAAATGCCCTATACAAGTATATCATTTTTTGTATTTTATGTCATATTTTACCATACCTTTTCTATGTTTAGATGCACATATACTTACTACTGTGTTACAATTGCCTACAATATTCACTACAATAACTTGTGGTAGAGGTTTGTAGTCTAGGAGCAAAAGGCTCTGTCATATAGCCTAGGTGTCTAGTACGCTCTACCATCTAGGTTTGTGCAAGTACACTCCATAATGTTCGCACAGTGATGAAATTGCCTAACCATGCATTTCCCAGAACAGATCTCCATCGTTAAGTGGTGCATGACTGAATTGTGATGACCCCACAGAGGCAGAATGAGCCATCCCTCCTCACCCGGAATTTGCTTCGGGATGTCAAGATTGATGTTGCCATACACCCACATGCCAAGAGGGTAAAAATGTTTGTTCTTCATATAATGAGATTCTCTGGGAAAAGCAGGATAGACTTCCAAGCAGGGTCAAAAATGGTTTTTAGAGAGAGTAGCAAGGGACAACTGAGTTGGAGTTTCATGGTGATTATGGAGTGGGGCTGGGGTGATGGCCTGGGCTTGCATGGTTTGAACTTCCCACTGATACAAAAGCAAAAAGCACCCTGGCTCTCTTATAACCCTCCCCAGATAAGGAGGTAGAAAGAGAAAAGGGATTAGTGGGGCTAGGAAGCTGTCAGCAGTCAAACACCACAAATGGAGTCTGATTCTTTATTATGCCAACACCGTCAGTAATTCCTTTAAAGAGCTGCCTCCCGACTCTACCCTCCGTGTGAGGAGCATCCCCCCAAGCGCTCACTCCAGAAACACCTGTCTTGGGAACAGCAAGCTGTGGGGGTGGGAGTATCACTCCCACACAAGGAACAGCCATAAGGTGACAGAACCTAATGAGCTTGCAGGGAATATTTAAATTGCTAAACAAGATAGTATATTTACTACCGCATTTATCCCTAAGCATTTGCAGTAAAAATCAAAGTGATGCCATTATGTGATCCTCCAGTGGCATGTACTTGGAAGCTCTCCTTTTTTAGCCAAAATTGATCTGAGGTTGTGTATACTTCTGTCTTTCAAACAGCAATTGAAAATCTGAACGGTGGGGAATTAAGCAGAGAAAGAGGGAGGAGCTTAAAGCAAGGGCAGGAAATAATCTGTTCAGCTACCCCTGGGAGATGGTTATGAGAGCCTCGTCTGTCTCTGCTGTCCTATTACAGGGACTATCAGCAGTATAGTGTGAAAGAAAGCACCTCAGCTTTGAAGCCAACTGACAAATTTCAACTCTGGCTCAGTCACTTAATATGTGACCTTAAGAAATTTATTTTCTCATAACCTTGTTTATATCATCTATAAATTAGGGATAACAATACCTACCACAATAAGATTGTTATAAGGAATAGATTATAAAGTTTGTGTAAGTTTCCAGTATAATGTGTGCCACATATATAATAGGTACTTGGCAAATGTTAGTGCATTTCTACCACCATACTCATCCTTAGGACAACCACCAATAACAAAGAATTGTGAGTTTTAAGAAACATCCATGTTTCTTATCTCTCCATTATTCTATCCATGGTGCATACATTGCTCTCCAAAATTACCAAAAAAAGATCATCTTGTCTGCACTCTAAAACCTCCAGGAACTCACCACCTCCTCAGCACATTCCATCTTCCAGGCATTCTAACAGAAAGCTCTCTCTTAAACCAAACTGAAATCTGGCTTGCCATGGCACAGAATCTTCCAAAGAGCTGTTAATAGAAAAGTATTCTGGAAGATGTTAGCAGTTGAGCAGAAAATAAAGGAAGCCCTTGATTTCAATTCTTGACCATATTTCAGACCAGAAATCTTGAAAAACCACCAAGGTACAAAGAACCCACGAAGGCAGTGTGAAATATTTTCAGATATGTTGTTTGTTTGTTTGTTTTGCTTTGTTTTGTTTTGTTTTCTTGGAGACAAGCTCACACTCTGTTGCCTAGGGTGCCATCATAGCTCACTGTAACCAAACTCCTGGGCTTATGCTATCTTTCCATCTCGGCCTCCTGAGTAGCTGGGACTATATGTATGTCACCATGCTCAGCTTATTTTAATTTTTTTTTTTTTTTAGAAATGAAGTCTCACTGTCTCCAACTCCTGAACTCAAGCAATCCTCCCCACTTGGCCTCTCAAAGTGCTGAGATTACAGGTGTAAGCCACCGTGCCCAGCCTCAAATATGTTTTTAAATGAATAATGCATAGCAGAGGTGACACGACAATAAGGAAAGTCCTCAAAAATCAAAAAGACATAAAACACCAACCCAAAGAGGTGTGAGTGCTGAGCAGCCAGTTGTCGTGAGGACACCTGCTCATCACTGGCAAACTGAAGTTTCCTTTTTCAATGAGCATTTTCCTGGAGAAAAGGAAAAGAAAAAAACAAAGGCCTGGGGCTTATAAAAGGTAAGAAGTTAATCTAAGGCCCCTGCATAAATCGGAGACCCTTAAAAGCTCAGTGAAAGGCTGGGCACGGTGGCTCACACCTGTAATCCCAACACTTTGAGAGGCTGAGGCAGGTGGATCAAGAAACCAACATTAGATTTTGACAAATTAAGATCACATGTTACAATTTTAAAGGTAACCACTCAAATAATAGAAATAGAATGTGTAACATCTAAACTAGTGGAGGATAAAAATGCAAAGATTTTAAAAACCCAATCCAAAAGAAAATAAAAAAGAAGATAAAAGGAAAAACAGAGTATTGGAGGGAATAGGAAGCGCAAAACAAGTGGTAAATTTGGAAAGAAATATATTCGTAATAACATTAACCATAAATAAACTATATTGTTTAGTTAAAAGAGAAATATAAAGACAGACTAGATGAAGAAACAAAATCTAACTAAATATAAGGACACTGAAGGATGGAAGGAAAAGTTCCAGCACGGTGGCTCACGCCTGTAATCCCAGCACTTTGGGAGGCCAAGATGGGCGGATTACCTGAGGTTGGGAGTTCAAGACCAACCTGACCAATATGGAGAAATCACATCTCTACTAAAAATACAAAATTAGCCGGGCATGGTGGCACATGCCTGTAATACCAGCTACTCAGGAGGCTGAGGCAGGAGAATTGCTTGAACCTGGGAGGCGGAGGTTGCAGTGAGCCAAGATCGTGCCATTGCACTCCAGATTGGGCAACAAGAGCAAAACTCTGTCTCAAAAAAAGAAACAAAGAGAAGAAGGAAGGAAGGAAGGAAGGAAGGAAGGAAGGAAGGAAGGAAGGAA
>NC_045434.1:108809214-108996616 GCF_002776525.5 Piliocolobus tephrosceles | reverse complement strand
GAAGGAAGGAAGGAAGGAAGGAAGGAAGGAAGGAAGGAAGGAAGGAAGGAAGGAAGGAAGGAAAGAAGGAAGGGAGGAGAGAGAGAGAGAAAGAAGGAAAAGTGGTGAAAAAGATACACTTTACTAATACCAACCATAGTAAAGTTGGTAGATTTCTGCTTCCAACCAAGATGGAGTAACAGGGACTGGATTTACTCTCATGCCAGAAAGAACCAAAAAACCAACAAACTATAAGAGAAAAAAAAAAAAAAAAAAAGCCAAAACCCTGCATATCAGGTATCAAAGGACAATGATCCTTGAGAAATAGAAAACAAATAAGATGAAGCTTCACCTGCCCAAGAACTTACTGCATTGAGAGAAATGCCAGGGCATGGCATAGGGAGAGGACACCGAGGCAGAACCCAAAGGACTTAAGGTGAGAAGATAAAACTGAGAATCCAGATAGATCAAAGAATATCTAGTAGGCTAGAGTGCCAGAGAAGAGAAAGCTGCACAGAGAAAGAACTCTAGAAATCTGCAGGTGTCCCTCTAGCATTCAAGAGTACTGATCATCATAATGCATGTGAGGACACAACTCAAAGCCAGAAAAAGAATCACCTGAAAGGACCAGAAGTGCCAGTGCCCAGCAATGACACACAGCTAAGAATAGTGACTCTTCCCACCAGTCAGACTGGAAAGCCTCAAGACTCACAGGCTATTGAGCATATTGCACAGAAAGGTTGTGCCTTAATAATGGGAACTAATTAGCCCTACACTGAGCACCACTCTGTTCCCACCTGACAGATCATACAAGCAAAGTCCTGAAAGGATCAGTTTCCAAGTAATTTAAATGCATCTTAGAACAAAGCTCAAGAATACTGGAAGTAATTAAAAAATAACCAGCATCAAATAAGGTAAAGTATACAATGTATGGCATCCAATTAAAAATTACCAGTCATACAAAGAAGCAGGAAAATATGACCCATACTGAGGAGAAAAATCGATAAGCCAAAGCTGATCCAAAACTGATACAGATGTTAGAATTAGCAAATAATAACGTTAAATTAGCTATTGTCACTGGTTTCATATGTTCAAAAAGTTAAGTAGAGACATAAAAGATGTTAAAAGATTCCAACTGAACTTCTAGAGATGAAAACTGCAACATGTGAGATGAAAATATTCTGGATGAGTTTAACAGCAGATTGGCATAAAATACGGAAAAAAATAGTGAACTTGAAGACCTAACAATAGAAACTATCAAAAAAGAAAAGCAGTATGCAAAAAAATCAAAGACAGGCTGGTCGTAGTGGCTGATGTCCTGGAAATTTGGGAGGCTGAGGTGGTCAGATCACTTGAGGTCAGGAGTTCGAGACCAGCCTGGCCAACATGGTGAAACCCCGTCTCTACTAAAAATACAAAAATTAGCCAGGAGCGGTGGCAGGCACCTGTAATCCCAGCTACTCGGGAGGCTGAGGCAGGAGAATTACTTGAACCTGGGAAGCAGAGGTTGCAGTGAGCCGAGTTCGCACCACCTTACTCCAGTCAGGGCGAGAGATACTCTGCCTCAAAAAAAAAAAAAAAAAAAAAAATCAAAGAGAATTTTAAAATATCTTGATTGTGGTGATGATTTCATGGATGTATACATAATATCAAAATCTATCAAATTATATACTTTAAATATGTACAGTTTATTGCATGCCAGTTATGCCTCAAGAAATCTGTTTTTAGAAAAACTTGTGCAGCTATATTAATATCCATCAATAAATTTTAATATATAAAGTAAAACAAAAATTAAAGAGGCATACTTAATAATAATCATTTCAATTTACCAGAAACATATAACACTAAATTTGTGTGTATGTAATAACACAACCTCAAAATACAGAAAGCAAATTTTGACAGAACTATGGAAGACAAATCATCATAGAAAATCTTCATGTTTCTCTTTCCATAACTGATAGAGCAAATAAACAAATCCAGTGAAGCTATAAAATATTTTAATAATTTGATTAACAAACTTGACTTAACAGTCATATGTAGAACACTGTATTCTAAAACTGTATAATAAAGATTATTTTCAAGCACACATGGAAGAATTATAAAAATATAAGAACATATACTTGGCTGTTAATCAGGTTTCAACAATTTCAAAGGATGGAAATCATACAGACTGTGTTTTCCGATTACAATGCAATTAAGCTAAATGTAACTAACAAACATTAAAAGTATTTACCATACACACCAGGGCCTGTCGTGTGGTGGGGGGGGGGGGGGGGGGGATAGCATTAGGAGATATACCTAATGTAAATGATGAGTTAATGGGTGCAGCACACCAACATGGCACATTTATACATATGTAACACATCTGCATGTTGTGCACATGTAACCTAGAACTTAAAGTATAATAAAAATATATATATAAATAAAATAAAAAGTAAACAGCAAGGAGAAAGATCTATGTACAAAGTAAAAAGACAAACTGGGAACAGATATTTGCAACATAAAAAAAACGTATTTACCATATTTAGAAATTAAGCAATATACTTCTAAATAGCCTGAAGATTAAAAAATTATAATGAAAAGTTAGAAAATGTTGTAGTCTTCATGATAGTAAAAATACCATATATCAAAATTTATGAGATGTAGCTAAGCAATATTTGTAAAAAGTTTAGAAAACAAGAAAGGCTGAAAATTATGAACTAAATATCTATCATGAGAAGCTTTATAAAAGCCTTTTATAAAAGCATTAACCCAAAGAGTGGAAAAGAATGATAATAATAAAAGTAAGAGCAGAAATCAGTAAAATAGAATACAAACATAAAAGAGAATAGTCAAAGTCAAAAGTTGCTTATTTGAAAAAATAAAAAAGTTGATAAACCTCTAAACAAGAAAAGAGAGAGATAGAAAAAAGGCACAAATAAGTGTTAAAAGTGAAAATGGAGACTTTATTGCAAATCTTACAGATATCAAAAAGGTATTATAAATAACCTTATTCCAGTAAATTTGGAACTTTAGATATAATGGATAAATATCTAGAATAATAAAATTTACCAATCTGAACTCGAAAAGAAATAGAATATACAAATAGTCCTATAACCATTAAGTAAACTGAATTTGTAGTCTTCAATCTTCCCGAAGAAAACTCCAGTTTCAAATAATTTCACTGGTAAATTCAACAAAATAATCAAGGAAGAAAAAATTTTATCTTACACATATATTTTTTAGAGAATACAAAGAAAGGACATAGTACCCAACCCATTGTATGAGGTACCTTGATATTCATACCAAACCTGAAAAGGCAACTATTATTTTTTAAAATCATAGGCCAATCTCAGTATGAACATAGATGCAAAACTCCTAAACAAATGTTGGTAAACTGAATCCAACAATACATGGGCAGTTCTTGCTTTGCACAGCTCAGAAATGCAGACATTTCAGTTACTACTTTTTAAATAATACCAGTCCTCAAATATAGTAACTGCTAATAATTACATAAATACAAAAATCACTGTAGATCTTCAGTCCACAAATCACTATGTAAATAATAGATTGCAATATGATTGGTGACTAATCATATAATGCCTTCAAAATCTGTTGATGATTGGTCACTGCACATTTGTTATTCAGGTCATACGCAGACAGCAAAGCATGTTTCCTCTTTGTCTCTCAGTGATAAGCTCATATGACATAAAAATGGATAGTTTTAAAAGGGAAAAGGCTAACAAAGATGAAATGACAGCAAAGAAATGAAAAGTGATAATACCAAAAGTGAAATTCAAAGAGAATGCAAATAAAGTTGTAAAAGAAATAGATGGTCATAGGAATGTTGACACTGCCTCCTTCAAGAAACTATACGTAGACAACCAGAGAAACTTGGTGAAGACAAACTTATTGACATAAACAAGGAAGGTGGTTGTGATGAAAAGGATGAAGAGGTACCACAGAAAGTGACACTAATGACAAATGTCACAACAAAAAAGCTCTCAGAGATATTTCATAACATTGAAAGCATAAGAAACAAAATGTTGGAAGTTAGCCCAAACCTAGAAAGGCATATGACAATTCTCCAAGGCATATAAAAGATGCTTGCTTCAAAAATTATGTAATCGTAAGATGGCAAGCACTATTCAAACTACTGTTTGATCAGCTTTTTTGCAAAGAAATAAAACATTTTAGTTCTCAATGTTTCTGTGTTTTATAGTGTACTCAATAAGCACCACTTTTACTATTTTTTCATTTATCTATATGTTTATAACAGACAGTTTTTAATGTTTTGAAAAAAATTTAAAGATCACAGAAAAATTATAATTTTTCTATGGATTAAGATTTCTTTTCACAGTTTCAGCTTGCATAATTACCTTACCATTGTGTAAGAGAATGCAAGACTAATTTAACATTAGAAAATCAATCGATTAAGTCACTATAGTAACAAAATAATTTTTAAAAATGGGATCATCTCAGAGATTTCAGAAAAGTCTTTGAAAAATTGTAATTCCAATTTAAGATAAAAACTCATAGCAAACTAAGGATAGAAAAGAATTTCCATAATTTGACAAAGAATAAAGAAAAGTTAAATAAGTAGGAAGCACAAAATCCATAGTAAAAATAAATCCAAATGTATAATTCATCAAACTAAATGTAAATGGAATAAACAAAAATTATGAGACCTAATGTTTTTTAAAATGCCCTTTAAGACAAACTTCACCTGTTCTCATTTACTTGTGGGAGCTAAAAATTAAAACAACTAAATTCATGGAGATAGAAAGTAGAATGATTGTTACCAAAGGCTGAGAAGAGTAGTGTAGGGGTGAGGTAGGGAGTGGGGATGGTTAATGGGTACAAAAACATAGAACTAATGAATAAGACCTAGTATTTGAAAGCACAATAGAATGACTATAGTCAATAATAATGTAATTTTACATTAAAAAAAACTAAAAGAGTATAATTGGATTGTTTCTAACACAAAAGCTAAATGCTTGAGGTGATGGATACCACATTTACCCTGATGTGATCATTATACATTGTGTGCTTATGCCAAAATACCCCACATACCCTATAAATATATACACCTACTACATACCACAAAAATTTTAAAAGTTGTTGAATGAAGTCATATTACTTTGAATAAACAAATAACTAGAACATAAGAACACAGAATAATGGGGCAAAGAAAGTTACTATATCATAATAAAAGGTCTCATTCACCAGGAATGTGTAAAAAATCTAACCTCATACACACTTAAAACATAGCTCAAAATAAGTAAAACAAACATCAAAAGAACTCTTAAGAAGAAATGTTCTAATTCACTACCATAATGAAAGATTTTAACACCTGTTTTTCAATAATTAATAAACAGTCAAAAAATCAGCAAGCAACATAACTTACAAGCTTAATCTAATAAATAGCTATAGAATAATTGACTCAATATTGGACTATATGCATTCTTTTAATATATTCATGAAACAGTGATAGAAATGTATCATGTGCATGACCATAAAGCAAGCCTCAAAACTTTCAGAAAACTGGTACGTACAAACAGTATTCTCTAGGCACAAAACAATTAAGTTATAAATCAATGCAAAGAGACAAGTTTTTAAATCTCCAAATAAATTTTCAAACCTAAATATGATCAAGCCTCTCTACCTGTCTACCAATTCCCCCAGAAATACAAGAGCAAAGAAATATGTCAAATTACACTACGAGGATGCAATGATCAAAGCTCAGACTGTGCTAAACTCTGTAGGATAAACAACTCAACTTCTTAAACATATAAATGTATAAAATTTGGAGGCGAGGAAAGGGGAAATGGCACTCACTCCTTGAACTCCTTTCTCTCTTTCTCTATATAAATATATATATAAAGAGAGAGAGAGAGACATTTCAGCTAGTAGCAATGTATGGATTCCATTTGGATCCTGATCCATACAAACTGTTGAAAGGGTGAGAAGACACTAAGAGAAAGTTAGATATTCAAGTGTTTACTGAATATTGATGATATTGAGGAATTATTAAATTATATGATGTATGGGAATTGCTTCAAAATAAAGGGAAGGTTCTAGAGAGGGGCATATAAGTGAAACAAGATTGCCTATGAAGTGATCATTGCTGACTGGCTGATAAGCATGGAAGTTCATTAAATTATTCTATTTTGTGTATTTTAAATTTTCAGTAATAAATGATTAAAAGAAACTAATGAATTTAGAATGGGAATGAACATTACAGGCCAATCTCCCTCATGGCTATGTGTGCCAGTTATTTACTCCATTACCCACCCTTGGCAGCTCAGACCCATCTTTTAATACTGTGTTCTATACTGCCAAGGCTGGAAACTGCAAAATACGTTCCTCAGTTTCCATTGCCAGTGGACTTTCTTTTAGATTCTGCTAATGGGAATTTGAAGTCACTGTTGAAAGATCAGAAGTGGACAAAGAGGGAAGTTTTCTGCTTTTGGCTCCAACAGTGTGGCAGTTACTGGTTGTTGTTATAGTAACAGTGAAGATAGAGATTCTGAACTTCAGAAACTTGGCCTAAGGCAATCTTTTGTCTGTGGTTCCAACCCAGGTCAACATTTGATGGGTCCAGAACTGACTGAGATAGTTCCTCCAACAGCACAATGGCAGGTGCTGCTAATAGGTTGCAATTCAGGGCATTAGCAGCTTCTAATCTTTAGGTGTTACCCTTTCTTACTCTTGACTCCTCCAGCACATTTCCTTCTCCTTTTTGCTTCTGCAGCCCTTCCAAAAGAAATATATCCAATGCCCTTTGTTAAGTTCCCTTTATTCAAAATACCTACAGTGGTTTCTGCAATCCTGAGTAAAGCCTGACTGATATCAGTACTTGGTGTCAGGAGTGCTTGCAGAAAGAGAACCTCATAAATGGAATGCTGGGGTTGGGTTGCTGACCTGTTTGAGTAAGAGGGCAGCGATCATCTCATTACATGTTGGAAATAAGATATTGTAAATTCATGCCTTGTGGTGCCATTACAATTTCTCAAATCATCACTCGTGAATGTTTGGAATGTAGTGCCTATTAAAGGCCAGGCTTTGGAAGGCCAAGTGACTAGGGCACTTGACTGTCATGACAGTGACAATGACAGTAGAGACTGAGATAGGCTACCTATTTCTGATGAAACTGGAGAGCTTACACAAAGAAAATGACAGATTCAAAGACTTAAACTTTCAGCATAAGGCATGATCAGAGAACTAGAGAGTACGTTGAAGCACTAAAATTATCTCTTAATTTTTGTAGTCGTAAAGCAGATATGGCTGAAAATAAGATTCCAAATGTGATTGTACATGTTGCAGAATCACATTATAAGTTTAATTTATAGCTTCATCAATTCTCCTATGTGAAAATTAGGACATAGGACATGAGAGGATTAGGAACCTGCAATTTTGAATGGAGATATTTTGTACACTAGAAATAATCTAAGAAATAAAATCCCCCAAATCCCCCAAGCTTCCCTTACCAACAGGAATAATTACTTCTTCTCCTTCCAAGGAAACTAGCCAATCTTTGCTATAATAACTTCACCTGAGGCAGTCGTCTTTCAAAGGATTCCTATGCTCCTCAAGCTCACGTCAATGTACACCTATTGCTTCTAGATTCATAACTATAACCAGATCCCAGAAAAGTCTCATGCAAGAGGACATAGACTATACACACCCAAAGAATTGCATATTTCTGCTCATTTTTATTATTAGAAACCCAGAAAATATGTATTTGTGTAGAAGCAGATTTCAAGGAGGATAGAAATAGCCTTGGATAAGGCAGACTTGATCAATATAGGGGATATATTAATCAATATATGGAAATCTGTATTTAATGCATTGTCTTTAGTAGTCAACAGTTTGTTTGATTGACTAAAATTTGGACTCAGCACTCAGCACTGGTCTACAATAAGTGAAACTGAGATGCCAAAATTCCCTGGCATGAAACAGAGAGAGAGAATTAAGTTGGAACTCTGGGGGCAGCAGCAATCAACAGTATTCCCTTTACAAGGATATCCATTTCACCACTTTTATTCAGCTTAACACTCAAAGTCCTGGCCAGAGCAATTAGGCAAGAGAAAGAAATAAAGAGCATCCAAATTGGAAAGGAAGAAGTCAAATTAGCCTTGTCCACAGATGACGCAATCTTATTCCTAGATAAACCTGAAGACTCCACCAAAAAACTGTTAAAACTGATAAAATAAATTCAATAAAGTTGCAGGATATAAAGTCACATAAATAAATTGGTAGCATTTATATACACCAATAGTGAACAATTTGAAAAAGATATCAAGAAAACCATCACATTTGCAATAACTGCAAAAAAAAAAAAATCTAGAAATCAATCTAACCAAAGAAGTGAAAGATCTATAGAAGGAAAACTATAAAACTCTGATGAAAGAAACTGAAGAGGAGATAAAAAAAGTCAAAAGACTTTCCATGTTCAGGGATTAGAAGAATTAATATTTCTAAAATGACAAATATTACAATTTACAAATTATAAAGCAATTTGTAAAGCAAATTACAAATTTGATGCAATCTCTCTCAAAATACCAATGACATTCTTCACAGAAACAGAAAAAACATCCTAAAATTTATATGGAACCACAAAATACCTTGAAGAACCAAAGCAATCCTGAACAAAAAGAAGAAAGCTGGAGGCATCACACTACCTGATTCCAAAATTTATGACAAAACTACAGTAATCAAAACATCATATAATGGTACTGGCCTGAAAACAGACACATAGACCAATGGAACAGAATAGAAAACATAGATATAAATCCATGCATCTACAGCCTACCCATCTTCAACAAAGGTGCCAAGAACATATAATGAGGAAAGGACAATCTTTTCAAAAAACGGTGTCAGAAAAACTGGATATCCATATGCAGAAGAATAAAACTAGACCCTTATCTCTCACCACACAAAAAAATCAAATCAAAGTGAATTAAAGACTTAAATCTAAGGCCTAAAGCTATGAAACTACTGGAAGAAAACACTGGGGAAGCACTCCAGGACTTTGGTCTGGACAAAGATTTTTTTATGTCAGGCAGCAATAGCATGGGTAACCAAAGCAAAAATAGACAAACAGGATAACATCAGGCTAAAAGTCTTCCACACAACAAAGAAAACAAAGTGAAGAGGTGATCCACAGAATGGGGAAGAATATTTGCAAACTGTCCATCTAACAAGGGATTAATAACCAGAATATATGTATGTAAGGGACTCAAGCAACTTAATAGCCAAAAAAAAAGAAAAAAAAACCAATTTTAAAATGAGCAAATATCTGAAAAAAATGTTTCTCAAAAGAAGGTATACAAATAGCCAACAGGTATAGAAAAATACTCAATATTGCTAATCATCAGAGAAATTCAAATTAAAACTCCAGTGAAATATCTCACCCCAGTTAAAATGGCTTGTATCAAAAAGATAGGCAATGCTGGCAAGGATATGGAGAAAGGGGAGCCCTCATACACTATTTGTGGGAATGTAAATTAGTACAATCACTATGGAAAACAGTATGGAGGTTCCTCAAAAAACCAAAAATAGGGCCAGGCACAGTGCCTCATGCCTATAATCCAAGCACTTTGGGAGACCAAAATGGCAGATCACTTGAGCTCAAGAGTTCGACTCCAACCTGGGCAACATAGTGAAAAACCATCTCTAAAAATAAAAAAATAAAAAATAGAACTACTCTGTGATATGCTATATGATCCAGCAATTCCACTACTAGGTATATAATCAAAAGAAAGAAAGGAATTCAATATATTAAAGAGATATCTGCACTCCCATGTTTATTGCGGCACAATTCACAATAACCAAAATACGAACTCAACATAGGTGCCCATCAATGGATGAATGAATAAAGAAAATGTGGTATGTATATTAAGTGAATAATATTATTCAGCCATAAAAAAAGAATGAAACCTTGCCATTTGCAGGAACATGGATGCAACTGGAGGCCACTGTGTTAAGTGAAATAAGTCAAGCACAGAAAAATAAATATTACACATTCTCATTTACACGTGGACACTAAAAAAGTGGATCCATGAAGATAGAGAACAGATTGGTGGTTACCAGGGAAGGGTAGAGGGGAAGGGAGATGAAGGGGAAAAAGAGAATATAAATGTAGTTATTACCACTTAACTATACACTTAAAAATGATGAAGATGATAAATAATTCAAAAAGAAAGACAATGTCAACAAATAGAGATGCCAGGTGCCAAATTAGGCTACAGGACAAGCAAGCTACAGCAAATAATGGCATAATAGTTCCAGGAATGCTGGTAGCTGTTTCTTGATGTGGAATTGTTGAGTTTGAAGTAAAATTTTATCTGCACCTGACTCCTCCCACCCCTGGTCTCCCCGCAGAAACACTAGTATTGCCTTTAAGTGGTTCCCTTGCAGCAGTGGCCTATGTAAACAGTAGTGATTCAAAACCAGAACGGCCCTGTGGAGTGAATTCTACCATGGTTCCTGCTGGTCTTCCTTGCTTCTGGACCTTTCCCTGAGCCTGGTCCTCCAGCCTTGCTGTAGGTATTGTCTTTTCCATGATATTGCATTCAAAATTCCTTTTCCATTGAAGTCAACCGGAGTTACATATAACAATAAACCATGAATTATGCAGTTTGTATTTTTATCTTTCAGCTACAAAGGCTGTTTAGTAGCCCACATCCTATTAACTTTAGTTTCAGTGATCATCTCTGTTTCTCACTGGAGAATACTGGGAGAATAGTGGTGGAGATAACAAATTAGGGAAATGCAGATTAAAACCAGAATAAGATATTATTTCACACCCACCTAATTGTAAAAAATATGAAAATTCTGAAAATGCCAAGTGTTGGTTAGCATGTAAACAGTGGTTGGAGTATAAAACTGTACAACCACTTTAGAAAACAGTTTCTAGTAAAGTGGATGATGTGCACAACTCCTGTAACCCAGCAACATCTACTTGGAAGAATAGATTGTAGAGAAAGGCTTATTCATATGTGCAGGAGAAAAGTCCAAGAATGTTCGCATGGCATAGTTTGTAATAACTACAGAAGAAATATGAAAGTACCCCAAATGTTCGATAGGTAAATAGACAACTAGTTTGTGATGTATTTATACAATGGAATATTGAACAGCCATAAAAATGAAATAATTATAGAATATGTCAACGTAGATTAATTTTATCAATATAATGTTTAATGAAAAAATGCAATTCACAGAAGGTTGCAAACAATGATTTCAAGTGGTATAATATTTGAAAAAGGTGAAGCTAAACAATACTGTTTGGGGATACATAGAAAAGTGGTAAAATTCAGGGTGGAGTTACCTTTAGAGAGAGGAGAGAAATTTGAATGAGGAGGGGCACACAAGGGAACTTCATAGGGATGGTAATAATCTATTTCTTAAGGTATTGTTTCTCTAATATTTTTGAAACCACTTATATGTGTTATATATGCAGTTTTATAATTACAAAATAATCATAATTTTTAAAAAGTGATTTTGTGACTCAGCTGGCTGCCACTTCAAATGCTCATGAATTTGAAAAAAGTAATTTAAAAAAAGAAAATGTCTTCTGCCTACATAGCCCTGTTTACCTACTAAACAGGTTTGGTTTTATTTGTAAACATAGGATTCAGCATCTTGTATAGTCTTGTGAATCATGAATCTCCAAGAGAAGAATTTAAAATTCCATAATTTCCAAACTTTTTTAACCATGGAATATTTAGACTTGGAATACCTAAAATACAGATATGGTTTGAGAAAAATACTTTTCTACAGATGTGTCCTAGTTCTGTGCCACACCTCCCACCCCCAACCCGGAGTTATTCATTTCTGCATTCTTGGTCCCAAACCCTAGCTGAGTGTCTAGGACGGACGCTGCTTCCCATCTGCCTACCTAGACTCCTGTTCACTGCTGGCTCCTGGGTTCCTAGAGATGTTGCAAAACCTGTTTGCTTGGAAAAGTCCACATTCTGGCCTTCCACTATGGCCTGAGGCAGGGTTTCTCAGGCCTGTCGTCCTCCACATACCTGTTTCATGCTGTGTTCTACCTGCAGCACTGGCGTTCCTCCCAGCACTTGCAGAGGAGCCTGTCTGCTTATTGCTTACTCCAGCACAGGAGGCAGTCATTCCAGATCATCTGACCCCGCCCTGCTCCCCAACCAGTCAGATCACATTGGATGTGACCTGACATAAGGTCATGAAACTTGAAAATCATATCCCTGGGGACAGGCAGAACTGGAGTGACAGAGAAGAAAAGACTTAGGTAGACAGGCACCAGAAAAGTATTGCGGCATTTGCCCGTGAGGTCACCACTAAACATGTGGTCATTTCTGAGGCTCAAAGTCTAGCCCAGAATCATAGCTGAAATCTCTGGGTCTTCCAAAGAGAAGAATTGGCCTTAATAGTTGATTAGTGGATATGACTCAAGCAAGCCAAATAGCCCACAGACAGACCATGGAAGAAGAAAGCAGCACCACCAGAAATCTCTGAGATAGACAAGGAGAAGTCTACAGGGCTACCAGGCAGTGAGAAGCACAGAAATGCTATTGTGGAGGATCTTAGGAGGCAGGACCTGAGTTCTGGATTTCTGGATGGTTGCAGCTAAGGGTGGAGCCAGGTGAGTACTGTTGTGACTGTATTTTTGTCCCCTCTGTTTCTCTCTCCATCTCCCTGACTTATGTGGCCTACGGCAAGATAAGTTATGTTACAAATGGAATTCAAATTAATATGTTGTGACTTACTAAGTAGCATTTCAAACTTTAAGACAAAAGTCAAATAGTATAGGGTTCTTTATTTAAGCAGTTCTGGCTAGCGTTAAATGAAAAGGAATATTTTGAAGAATATCAGATAACTCACAGAATCAACAGAAAGCTGGAGAACAAGGCCCAGAAACACGATGGAAACCCAGGATAGCCAGTGGGGACTAGCCAGGGCCTCAGGACCTATCTGGGTAGGGCAGTGTCTGTGCTGGTCTAGGCCACCGCAGCCTAGGGGCGCTCAAAACCAACAGGGCTGACTGCCAAATCTCAAAGGCTCTGCCGCCACCATAAAGAAAGTCTGACCTGTTCCAGATTCTTAGCAAAGTTCTCTTAAGAGTCAAAGTGTGATATGGTCGTGCCTGTTTGGCTGAACCAAGATCACAGGCTAGCCTCCCACATGACCTTTGGGAGGCTAGAAGAGAAGAACTCTCCCCTTCGGTTTCCACTGTGAGAGAAGAGTAGCCTGCACACCCAGCAGGGGGTGGGTGGGGAGGTCCCAAACCCAGAATGATGCAAAGCTGGCTGAGCACCACAAAGAAATGACGACTGTTCATTACAACATTGTAATGTTGTGTGGTGCTATAAACTAACAGTATTGTGAATAATAACTATTAAAATGAATGTGAAATGACTTAATGTGAATAAATGAAGAAATGCTGTATGTGTGTGAGTGTGAATGACTATGAAGGTTGCCAGCCGTGAGCAACAAAAGGACTGCAAGACAAAATCATAGGACCCAGCTTCAGAGGTGACAGCACAGAGGCCACAGAACAGAACCAGCACAAGGTTCCCAGACCTGAAGGGAACTGACTAAGGAAGAGCTAGAAGCTTCTGTCAGGCTGGGAAGGAGCCTCAACATGAACAGAAAGTCCCCCTCCTCTAGGCCCAGAGAGGGCTGGTACCTCAGGGGTCTTCTTAGGAAAAGCTGAACTGAATAGAGCAAGTTCTTGCCAGTAGAACTTCCCCAGCGATTCCATTTCAACCATGGCTGCAAATGGAGAGTGGTCATCTCTGAGTGATGGGGTTCATAGGAAGTATTTATTTCTGTTTAGAACATTCATCTGCGAAACTTTCTGTGGTAAACATGTGTGGCTCTTATAATCAGAAAAAGGGTGAAAGAAATAAGACAAACCTCAGTGAAAGCGGCCCCTTTCTTTTCTCTTCCTGTAAGAATAAATAAATCATCTTAGGATAACAATTAGAAACTAAATGTGCAAGAGGGAATATGTGTCTGGTGTGTGTGTCAAAGACAAAATTTAGCAAATTGTAAATCTGTAAGAAACTAGAACTTGGCCCTCATGGCTTCAGTTTGGACTGGTTTGGATTGGGTTTTTTGTCAATTTAATTGCTCCTAACTGGGTTCTCACTTTGCAAATAAACAAACAAAAACCCGAAACTTCTTATATAATTTGAGAGGACAAGGGTCTCTATCTTTAGGGTCAACACCCTGCCTTCAGCTTCTTCCTCCACCACGCTCGTATTTTTCTGGGAGACCCCTCTGTTGTTCTCCAGAGCAGCCCATTCAGCCCCCAAAGAATGTGCATAGATTATTTTGTTGCTATCAGGAATGGCTCTTGGAGCATGCAAATGCACCCTGCAGCAGGTGCCAGCTCTCAGAAAGTTAAACACCAAGGGAGCCAAGCCTGCAAAAGGGAGGCACCAATGCAGGATATGCAAGTCCCCAGGGGGCAAAGCCTCTTCATATTCTAGACACCAGGGCAGGGTGGAGAGGAAATCCAACCCAGAGAAGCATGGCAAGTGGTGTGACTGCAGGTGTAGTACAGAGGGATCACTCCTAGGAAATCCACCTGAGGGGAGGCAAGGGGAAGCCCCAGGAAATGACTGGGGCGCTGGAGATCTGAGAAATCTGAGCTGAGAGGCAGGCAGGGTCTGTTTTCATGCACCACATGCTCAACCTAACTTGGGCCTTCAGGGAGCTGTCGACACCCTGTCCACAAGCCATGTGTTCAGGATTTGACCCACAAGCCACCCAGCCTTGTGTACCCATTCCATACCTCATTCCGTATTCTGGTCTCTCCATGTTTATTGTCCCTGCTTCCTTGGTCCCTTTCCAGTTCTCTACTATAGCATACCTTTCTTACTAAAGAAGTAACTCAAAGTAATTCATCATGCTTCTTTACTAGAGACAAATCAATGCTAAGAAGTGGTTAAAAAAAAAAAGAGAGAGAGAGAGAGAAAGAAAGAAAAGAAAGAAAAGCAAGAAAAGAAAAGAAAAAAAATTTTTTTTTTAAAAAGAGCTCCTTAAAGAGATTTTCTTCCTTTGTAGTGAGAGAAATTGAAAGAGCACTGAATAAAAAGAAAATTGTACAGATAAACAGTGGTATACCAAGGATGGAGGATGGGGAGAGTTGTCCATCAAGGTGAGGAATATTTTATCACTGACGTTGCTTAGAACTGTCAGTGCATGATGATAATAAAAAGCAGACCGACTTTTTCTTGTATCTGTTATTGTTTTAAAATTCTACATAGACATTGCACATCCTTATTTCTTGCATTCAAGGCAAAGCACTCCAACCTCCCTTGGTACTGACCAGCTCTCTGAGTCTTTCTGTGTTCCAAGTGAATCTACACATTGCAAACGTTTTCGTCAATAGCCTTTGATTTCTCGATCCATAAAATGGCATCCACGAAGCAGAAACAATGGAGGCCAGGGGAGATTTAGATATCAATTAGTCCAATCCTCTCATTTCACAGTGAAGGAGACAGGTGGAGATAGATGACGTGATTTGTCCAAGTTGGTGCCAGAGCTAGGTCTTAACCTCAAGTCTCTGGTTCTCTGCATCCAGGGCTGTATCTAGTAGAGAAAGGGGCAGAGCTAGCTCAACATTTTACAGTTATGTTTAGGTCCCTTTCCCAATTCAACCAATAACTTTCTCTTAACTATTGAAGGCTCTAATAAAATAATGTGATCTCTGCCTGAGCCTGAAGACAGCTGTCTCAGAAGAGAATCAAAATCCCTCCCCTTACAGCCACCTGAACATGGACTTGATAGCTCCCCTGGATTCCATTCACAGAATATTTCTGCATTATTGCAATAAAAAGTGCAAAAAAATCCCTTTTCCCAGGCATGTTGCTTCCTGCACTGCTCCAACTTTTATAGCTTCTTCAACTGGCCACTCCATGTAGCTTGTAGCATCAATTATTCTGCATCCTTCATCTGGAAGCAGAACTTCTCTAAAACCTTCAAATTTTCCTCAGCTCCAGCCATTGCAGCAACCCCAGCACCTGGGAACCATGAAGTCATTGTCACCTTTCCAGGTCCTGTTGATATCTTAGAGATGCAGTAGTGGAAAACATTAGCATATCTGGAACTCAGTTATGTTTTTATTCTTCCATCCTTGGCCAGAAGAAAGTTTCTTTTCCCAGACCCCTGTGATACAGAGATGGGCATGACGGCCACGGGTGCTCTCAAAAACAAGAAGATTTAGCATCAGCTAGAATAGAGGTTCTAGAATGAATGAAGCAAATAAGCTGCTCCCCCACTGGAGAAAATCATGACCTGGTGCACTCCACAAGCAGGCTGATGTTTTTTCCAGTCGTCCATTATTTTTTGATTATCCATGTCATTCTTCTCATTAGCCCAAGTCATTGAGAGTTCACAGTTGGTATGGCTGAATCATTGCCCAAGTGACTCAGCCTCCTGATTAAAAACAGATCAAAAAAGCTTGTTAGCTCATCATTACTTATAGAGGAAAGGCTCAACTCCCTAACGGGATGTTCAAGGTTTTCCTAAACTGGCCCCAACCAACCTCGCCAGTTTCATCACCCATCATGACTGTAAAGCTCTTCTCTTTCCTTCTCACACTCCCACTTTCCATGTCTAATGCTCACTCATCCTCCGGGATTCAGCTTAAGTCATCTTCTCCAAGAAGTCTACTTTGACAGCATCTGGGCTCTTACTCAGAGCTCCCTTACCTCCATCTCAGATTTGTCACTCTGCTTTCATGCTTCCTTGTCTGTTTCCTCCACTAGACTGTGATCTCTAGGGTTTCCACTGCATGACAAACGTGTGACTGTGGACAAGTCTTTTACCCTAAATTTCAATTTCATCATTTGTAAATGAGAATAAGAATGGAACCCTCTCCGGCAGTTATTTGGGAAGAATACATGGGTTAATACATATAAAGCATTGAGTAAGCTCTCAATAAATATTTGCTATTATTATGATCAGTATTCAAGGCATAGACAAGGTTCATAATTCTTGGTCTTCCCAATACCTAACTCGACACCTGGCACACAACAAATACTCAACAATTACTTGTTGACTACATTAATAAATAATAAATATTCCATCCAAACCTATTTGCCATTTTCTAAACACTCCATGCCTTTTATGGCTCTTTGTCCTTACACACTCTGTTTGGAATATCTGTTACTTCCTACCCCCCTTACCCCCATCCCTTTTCTAACTTCAAGACTAAGATCAAATATCACCTCCTCTTTTCTACCTCCCTGGGCTCGTGGAGCAGATTTTACTGAGTTTACACAGAACTTTGTTCATGCCATTAGGATTATACTCATAGCATTATCTTACAATTATTATAATAGTTTGCTTATAATACATTAATTTCTCCATCTCTACAGTGAGCTCTTCTGGAACAAGTACTGATTTATGTATCCCCAAACCCAGTTCCAACTCAGTAGCTAGCACAGTGCTGGCATATTAGGCAGCTAATTGACAAAGAATAGGTTCCCCAGTGAGTCCAGAGGTTGATCCCAGTGTTTCAGAGACAGTGAGAAAAAATCTAAGGACCTTTCCTGGAGAGGCAGGGAATATGGCTGTGTGCTTGGAGCAACACTGCCATTTCTTTATTTCTGCTGCTTACTATGCAAACACCTTAACAACAGTAAAGCAGTCATTTAAAAGGGAAAGAAGCATCATTCACTATACTATTATGCTAACACATCAACTGCTTGCATTTTTCTTTGTTCCCCTAAAGTCTTCTATTTATATGCATGGATAAGTTTGCACAGTTGCACTCATAATGTAGACACATTTTAGCATATTACTTTTTTACTTAACCTTCTCTCATAACATATTTGCAAGTTACTATACTATCTACAAAACAATTCTGGCTGCATAATATTCCATTTGATGATTTTAAGTTACCACTATTAAAAATAATGCTATATCAAATATCTTTTCGCACAGAACTTTTCTTCTTCTAATTGGTGGGATTTTTTTCAAACATTTCTTTCTAAGAACATTTCAAACATTTCTTTCTAATTTTTCTGGAGCCTTGACAAAAGAGCTGACCTTTTTTTTTTTTTTTTTTTTTTTTTGAGATGGAGTTTCGCTCTAGTCACCCAGGCTGGAGTGCAATGGCGCAATCTCAGCTCACTACAACCTGTGCCTCCTGGGTTCGAGTGATTATCCAGCCTCAGCCTCCCGAGTAGCTGGGATTACAGGCACTTGCCACCATGCCCAGCTAAATTTTTTGTACTTTTAGTAGAGACAGGGTTTCACCATGTTGGCGAGGCTGGTCTTGAACTCCTGACCTCAGGTGATCTACCTATCTTGGCCTCCCAAAGTTCTGGGATTACAGGCGTGAGCCACCGGGAACAGCCAAGAGCTGACTTTTTCTTTTAAGTCACAACAAACAAACAATGAAGTACAGAAGATCAGTTAAGGCAGAACCCTAGAATAATAGTTCTCAGTCTCTGGACAGGCTTTAGGATCCAGAGGATTATTTGAGGATCTTTTGAAACTACCGATGTACAAGCTTCACCCCAGATCAACTGAATCAGAATTTGGGAATGGAGCAATAGAGTGTTTTAAAAGGTTTCCAGGTGGTTACAATGCCAGTGAGAACCACTGGTCTAGATTCTACTCGTCTCTACCAGGTCAGATAATTAGCAAGAGCATCATGGCAAACAGTTTAATGAGTACTTGTTCTAGAGCAGAGACTTTGATGTCACCTGCTAGAGGTGGCCTCTCTGGACTACAAGGATTAGTGATATGCAGAAGGTCATTGGAGACTTATGGGACAAATCTAACCAGTCTCTTAATTACTCATTCAAGAAGTACGTTTTTGTTTTTTTAGACAGGGTCTCTCTCTGTTGCCTAGGCCAGAGTGCAGTGGCACAGCTGCCTGCAGCCTTGACCTCTCAGGCCCAAGCGATCCTCCTGCCTCAGCCTCTTGAGTAGTTGAGACTACAAGCATGTGCCACCATACAAGCTAAATTTGAAATGTCTTTTGTAGAGACTGGGTCTCACGATGTCACCCAGGCTGGTCTTGAACTCCTGGGCTCAAGCGATTCTCCCACCTTGCCCTCCCAAAATGCTGGGATTACAGGTATGAGGCAATGTGCCTGGCCAAGAAGTACTTACTGAGTGCCAGACTGAGCAAAACTACATCACAGTTTTGAATTCCAGTCAAACATATCCCATGGCCTGCTCTACATTCCTGCTTAAATATAAACAGATATCTTGAAATTGACATGTTTAAAACCTAACACCTGATTTATCCTGATCAAACCAGCTGGTTCAACAGTCTTCCACATCTCAATTAATGGAACCTCCTACCTTCTGATTACTCAGGCCCCAAACGTTAGTATCATCCTTGATGCCTCTCCTTCTGTCACATTTTACATTCCAACCCATCAATGAGTCCTTCAGGTTTTCCCTTCAAAATACATCTAGAATCTAACCACTTCTCACCACCTTCATCCACTGTCATCCTGTCCCAAGCCACCACCATCACTTGCCTGAATTATAGCAATAGCTTCTAAAAAATTCTCCCTGATTAACCCTTGCCCCTTGCAGACTTTTCTTCACACAGCAGCCAGAGTAATTTTTTAAACCATAAGTCAAATTATACCACTTATCTCTAAAACTTCTAGTATCTTCCAATCTTACTCAGAGTATGATGTGCCAGTTTGAGCCATGGAGAGCCCAGATGTTTGGTCAAACATTATCCTGGGTGTCTCAGTCAAGGTGTTTCTCAGTGACATTAACATTTGGATCTGTCGATAGTAAAGCAAATTGCCCTTCTCAGTGTGGGTGGGCCTCATCCAGTCAGTTGAAAGCTGACTAGCACAAAAGGGCTGATTCTTCCACAAGTAAGAGGGGACTCCTCCTTCCTGACTGCCTTTGAGCTGAAGCACTGGGTTTTTTTTTTTTTTTTCCAGCCCCTCAGGCTTGTACTAAAATATTGGTTCTTTCTAGGTCTCTGGCCTGCCAGTATGCAGACTAGAACTACACCATTGAGTCTCCTGGGTCTCCAGGGTGCCAACAGCAGATCTTGGGACTTGTCAGCCTGCATAACTTCATGAGCTAATTCCTTATAGTAAGTCTGTTTATATATACACCCTGTTGATTCTGTTTCTCTGCAGAACCCTGACTAACACACAGATTCAAAGTCTTTACCAAGAACTCCAGGGTCTTATATATTCAGACCTCTTTATTACCTCTTCTTCTCCTCTCCATCTTCCTCCTCATTTCCTTCCTCTCCCCTTCAAATGCTCTGCTCCCACAATGTTGGCCTCAAATGAGTCAAACATGTGTCCACCTTGGGACTTTTGCACCTGCTGTTCCTTCTGCCTGGAAAACTCTTCTGCACAACTCACTCCTTCATTTCCTAAAGGTCTCTCCCAGCTCACTGATGTCTTATTGGAGAGGACAACCTTGACACACCCTCTGTCCCATATAAAATAGCAACCCATCCCCATATGACATTCCTAAGTCTTCTTCTCCTGCTTTAATTTTCTCTGTCATGCCCTTGACTGCCTGATATATTAAATATTTGTCGGCTTACTGTCTTTTTCCACACTAAAATGACTCAGACAAAAAAGCACACAGAGAGAAAAACAAGTAGAAAAGGAGAATAGAGCATGAGAAGGTGTTGTCTCAAATAGGGGAGTTAGGAAAGGCCTCCTTGAGGAAATGAATTGGATACAAAGCCTAGGTGAAATGAGGGAGAATCAGACTAAAAATGGGAAAGAGAGGCTATGAACAGCGTGCCCCACTCATATCTCTTTGTCCTTCTTTATTCAGGTAAGTGCCAATGACGTCCTTCTGTGAACACCTATCGCTCCTTCCTGAAGGCTTTCCTCAGTCTACACATGGGGCAGGTCAGATGCACAGGGGCAGTGGGTGAGGATTAATACCCCTCAGCCAACAGCCCTCAGCAAATGATGGCAAGCAGTTAGACAACAAGGACCATGGATCCAGCCAATGATGGCGAGGAGTTAGAGAATAAGGACCCTGGCTTCTTCACCCTTTCTATGGGACAACTCTGAGTCGTGTTCAAAACCATCTCCCAGAGTCCCCAGTGGGACTGAGCCCACATGCCCACAAGGGTAACCTGCTCCAGGACACATTGTTTTGGCTTTCTTCCCTTCTGTACCTGCCAGTGCTTCTTGGGTTCACCACTCGCTGGATTCATTCACATTGAAATCCTCATCTCAGAATGCAGTCTAAGACAGAAGACAGCTCACCTGATTGCCGGTGGCTTTTTAGCCTTGAGATGGGGAGTCTGTGGGGGTGACATGCAGTGGGAAAGATGCCTCTGCCTGGGGGAGCTGTGTGCAGGGCTGGCCGCAGGCACAGGGAGTGGGGTGCTGCAGCTGTCTAGGGGAGGCTTGTGATCCACACATCTTTCACCGCCCCACACAAAACAGAATGCAATATTCAAATCAGGCTGAGGTCCTGGAGGGAGAGAGCGGCTACACAGGCCTGGTGGTGAATCTGCAGAAGCAGATTAACCCAATCTGCATACTAAACAGCATGTAAATTACGTTATTTCAACCCATAAGTTTAGACATGTCCATAGGAATAAAAATTTATGACAGTGATAAGATGTATGGTTGGCGTAAATAAGCTAGCCCAAGCAAAATACGCTGAAAGGGCTATGGAAATTCTCCAAATTAAGTGAGTGAAGCCATCCCCAGCCTTCAGCCTGGAGGTGGGGAAGCTGACTCCTGGCCCTCAGGTCACTCTGTTCCCTCCAGACACTGCCGGGAGAGGGAGAGAATGGTCAGTGCTCGTGCAAAGATGGGGAAGTTACAACCCCTGGGAAAAAGGCTCTGCCTTTGGAAGGGGTCTCCCTTAGAGATGAAGCAGAAATCATTCCAGTATCCAGGGCAAATTCTTTCAATAATGGTAAATAATAATAGTAGCTAATATTTTGGGGGACATAGTATATGCCTAGCTTACTTCTGTGCCCTCTATGTCTTCTACTCATTTAATTCTTATAACCACCCCATGAGGTAGATATCATTTTGTATTCCATTTTAATATGAGGAAACTGAGGCTCAGAAGTTAATCATGCAGTAAGGAGTAGAACTGAACTCAGGCAGCCTGGCCCCAGAGCCTACATATTTAACCATAATGCTCTACTGCTTCCATTGAAAGTTATGTGGAAAAGAACTTTGGGAGTAATTTATTTCATCCCCCTCACCTTACAGATGAGAAAATTGAGGCCAAGGAGATGCAGAGACTTGCCCAGGGCCCTGCAGCTGAGGGAGCAGAGCCAAGATCCTGTCTTAAGATTTCAGAATCATGGTCAAGGTTTTTCATGTACCTAGGGCCCCTCCTCCCTGTGTCACTTGCAGTGGTCTTGGAAGGCTTAAGGGGCTGGAATCAGGTGAGAACTACCAGCCTGCATTTTCTTTCCTGCATGGCCCTGAGTCACAGGCATAGAAAGTCTGTCTTTAGTAGATGTGCAAAGGGCAGAGCAGGAGAAGTTCAGCCTCTGCTCTCAGAAGTGTTCTTTCATAGCCAGGATACTCTACCCCGCCTGTCTGGGGTGAAAGAACTCTGCAGAATGTGTACCAACCCTTGCCTCTATGGTCGGGCACCTGTTGCAAGTGTCTTGACCCTGTCACTTGGCTAAATCCTCACAATTCCCAAGGGCCAAGAATTTTTTGGCCAGGGTTCATTTAGTTGAAAGTGATCAACCCAAACTCAAACCAGCTATGCCAAAGAGGAGGTTTCTGGAGGGATTGGGAAGCCAGGATGGAGCTGGCCAGGTCCAGGAGAGACATGCTGTGTCCAAGGACTCCAACACTGTCTTGAGGATTTGATGTCTCCATCTGCTCTCCTTGTGCCTGTGGGACACACACTCAGGGAGGTGCTCTCACATACAGAACCACCTGCTTTCCTGCTCCATAGTGGAGGAGAAGGGCCCAGAGCTGTGGTGCCGAGCAACACAGGTGATTACTTGCTACCCAGAGGCCTGTGGCTTTGGTTTGGGAGAGTGGGAACAGCGGGAGAGAGAACAGCCCCAAGCCCTCATTCAGAGCAGGGAGCAGAGACTCCCTCTCCCAGAGCCGATATGTCAGGTCTATTTATTCATTCAACAGGATGTAGGCAGCCCCTATCATGGTCAGGCACCAGGGATACAGCCATAAACAAAACAAATGTAAATCCCATGCCCTTATGGAGTAAGATGTTCTATTGGAAGAAGGGTGGAGAACAAATAAAGAGCAAAATGAGTAGGTAAAATATAAAGTGTGCAACATAGTGATAATCACAAGGAAAATAAAACAAGGAAGGGAGATAAGAGTACCAGGAGGCATGTTACTAAACTGGAGGTAGAGGGTAGAGAAGAACTCACTGAGAAAGCGGCATTCGAGCACAGAGCTGAAGGAGGGAAAGGAGGCTGCAACGCAGGTGTGTAGAGGAAGAGCATTTCAGGCAAAGGGAACAGCCTATGCACACAGCTGGAGGTGGAAGCGTGCCAGGCATGATGGATGCACAAAGAAGGGACCGGTGTGACTAGGCAGAGTGAGAGAGAAGGAACTAGAGATAACAGGATCAGAGAAATAATGGGCATGGCTGGGAGGCACATTTTACCTTTGGCCACATAGAAAGGGAAATGGGTTGTCATTGAAGAGTTTGGGGCACAGAAATGACATGACCTGACATGCATTTTAAAAAGCTCACCATAGGCGGGGCGCGGTGGCTCACACCTGTAATCCCAGCACTTTGGGAGGCCGAGGTGGGCAGATCACGAGGTCAGGAGATCGAGACCATCCTGGCTAACACGGTGAAACCCCGTCTCTACTAAAAATACAAAAAACTAGCCGGGCAAGGTGGCGGGCGCCTGTAGTCCCAGCTACTCCGGAGGCTGAGGCAGGGGAATGGCCTAAACCCGGGAGGCGGAGCTTGCAGTGAGCTGAGATCTGGCCACTGCACTCCAGCCTGGGCAACAGAGCGAG
The DNA here is from genome assembly GCF_002776525.5 of Piliocolobus tephrosceles. Lineage (NCBI taxonomy): Eukaryota > Metazoa > Chordata > Mammalia > Primates > Cercopithecidae > Piliocolobus > Piliocolobus tephrosceles. The sequence continues at coordinate 108,972,707 of NC_045434.1, read as the reverse complement.
ACTCTGTCTCAAAAAAAAAAAAAAGGAAAAGGAAAAGAAACCCCGTCTCTACCGAAAATACAAAAAATTAGCTGGGCGTGGTGGCACATGCCTGTGATCTCATCTACTCGGGCGGCTGAGGCAGGAGAATCGCTTGAACCTATGGGGCGGAGGTTGCAGTGAGCCGAGATGGCGCCACTGCACTCCAGCCTGGGCGACAGATCGAGACTTAGTCTCAAAAAAAAAAAAAAAAAAAAAAGCACACCGTGGTTGCTGGAACTGATTTGACTGTAGGGGGCGTGACTGATGCTAGGAGACTATTGTAGCAACCCAGGCAGAGATAATGGTGGCTTCCACCAGAGTGAAACAGTGGTAAGATTTGGAGCATGTTTTGAAATAGAGCCAAAACGATTTAATAATGATTGGGATGTGGATTGATAGAAAGAAAAGTGTCCAGAAAGATTACGAGATTTCGAGCCTGAGCAATAGGAATGTGATAATTATCATCAACTCAGATAAGGACTACCACGAAAGGCCGGTTTGGGAGGTGGGGAAACAGTCGAGGAAAACCCACTGACACGGGTAGGGTTCTGTGCCTACATTGAGAGGAATCACTGCACAAGATGGATGAATGGGGTACTCTGGTTGGCCAGTCTGTGTCAAGTGCCCACCAATGTAGCAGGCAAAGCCTCATGATTTACAGCCCCAAGGGATGGGAAAGCTGTAATTCCTCAAGGAAAGGTATACTTTTCACGCAGATAGAGAAGCCACAGATAGAAGCTAGGTGGCTTGTCCAGAGTCACACAATTTCTAGTAAATAGGAAATTTCTCTCCTGCCTCTCTTCACCCACATGCACAAAATCTGGCTGACTGCAGGCTGAGTCCCATTACCTGATATCGGTAACAGCCTGCATGGTACACATTAGAATGAGCTCAAGTTGGCAAAATATACCCACAGGCACTAAACAGGGCCACCACCCATCAGAAGTAACAGCCGTCTCTGAATCCTCAGGGTCTGGCACAGTGGTAGACACATAGTAGGTGCTCCAGAAACATTTACAAATGCATGAACAAAGCGATGGAAGCCCCACCGGGCTAGCCACTGGAAAAGAGTTTCTTTCACTCAACTTCTTCCTAGGCCACAAAGAGATATATGCTATGGCCCTACGCTGGCCCCTCCCCTGCCCACTCCCCGGGAAAATTCTCTTTGAACAAAATCTGTAGACATATAGAACCACTTGCTTTCCTGCTCCATAGTGGAGGAGAAGGGCCCAGAGCTGTGGTGCTGAGCAACACAGGTGGTTACCCAGAGGCCTGTGGCTTTGGTTTGGGGGAGTGGGAAGCTGAGCAGAGAGCCTGACCACTCAGGCTGCCACACACTCTGGCTTGTGGCAACTTCCCACCTGTGGCTCAGAAGCTACCCCTGGCTCTGGGCTGGTCTAGGGCTGGCCTAACAGCCAAGGTTCTTTCAGTGGGTCAGAAGAAGGGAAAGGAAGGCTGGGAAGGAGGAGATGAGAGAAGCAGTGCCTGGGTGCCCAGAGTCAGAGGGACAAGTGAGGCCTGTAAAATTTGGAGTCTAAATGGAGGGCAAGAAAAAGAAGAGCAAGAAGGAAGAAGGGAGAAAGGAGGGGAGAGGGAGAGATTGATTCCTCCAAATCAGGCCAAGCCCCCAGGCTCTGGCTGCTCCTAGAATCGTCCTCCAGCAGAGGAGAAGTGAAAGGCCTCCTGCCGGTGGTCAGTGGGTGTGGACAGGAGAGACAGAAAGGACCATATCCTGACCCCTCTCCCCATCCTTTCTCCACCCTTCAGGGCCCAAGAGGCTGACACCAGAGGACTGTGTCACCAGGCTCCCTTGCTGTGCATCCAGTAGGGTTTATGGGGGAGCGGTGGGACGGCAAAGCAGGAACAGCTGCAAGAGTTCAGAATATGGGAGGAGAGAAGTCAGGGCATTTCTTCCCCATGCCTGCCTGTTTCAGGGCCACATCTGTGGCTCTATCCCTGCATGGCTGTAGCTCCTGCAGGGTGGCCTCCTTTTCACAGTTGCTCCAGGGTGCCATTCTCTACCCCACTTCAGTCCCATCTCTCCAGCCTTAGGGATAGTGCTGCTTGTCTCTGGGTGTCCCGCCCTTTCCTGTTTTCCCTCCATGCTGCCTGCACTTCTGTAAATCATCCCTTCATTAAGTCCTCTTCATTTCAACCATCTGGGATGAACCATCTGGGATGAACCCATTTTCTTTTGGAGACTGTGGCTAACGCAGGCCCCAAGCCTCCCTGAGAAATCCTGAGCACCAAACAGTGACTAAGGGGCAAATTCACTCATCCAGAACATAGTTGCTAAAGGTCTCTGGGCCAGACACAGTGAAAGGCCCAGAAATGATTCCGATTTGGGTTCCTCTGTCCGGGAGCACATTGTCTAGCCAGCGCTGAGGCTGCAGAGACTTGGGGTCCCCAGCTGCCTGGGGACTCCTTAGCGCACCCAGCCCCTCACTGCAACCGAAGGCTGGGGCTGCTGTCTCCCCGCCCACACTCCCCTCAGGCTGCTGCTGTGTGATCACTTTTCCCTTCAAGGTTGCCCTGGATCTTTGATTTTTCCTTGACTTCTGGAAAAGGATGGAGTTGGGCCGAGGGTACAGGAGAGAGGAGAGGTCCCCAGTGGGCTTTGTGTTGCTTCCATGCCTCTTAACACTTAGGCCAGGGCCAGCACAGGGTGTGCAGCCAAAATGCATTTATCAAAGAAGCAAATGCTCCTCCTGAATAGAGGGGCAAGCATGCAAGGTCCTTGCAAGGTGCAGCACTGGGCTGCACACGGGGAGAAGGAAAAGCCAAGGCCCCTGGTCCTGCACAGCTCTGTCTTCAATACAACAGCTGCCTTCATACAGAGATGCTAAGTGCAGAGTAAAATAGCCAAGCAAGGGACCCCAGCTGAAGGGTCACACCCAACAGAATACACCACCAAAGGAGAGCAAGAAACTTGTGCACTGAGTGATACAAAGCTGCGGAAGACTTTATATAAGCATGATTAAGAACACAGACTCTGGAATCACACTGCCCAAGTTCAAATCCCACTTCTGCAGCTTACTTGCTGCATGACCTTGAGGTTACTTAACTGCTCTGTGCTTCACTTTCCTCACCTGTAAATTCTGTAAACTGAGGATGATAATAGTATCTATCTCATGAGTTTGTGGTAGAGACTAAGTTAGTTATGAAGCTAGTAAGTTATAAAGTGCTCTTAGAACAGTCAGCCACAGGCACATAACAAGTGCTATATATGTGTTTGCTATTATTAGTATTTGCTATTACAAAAGAACAAAGCTGCATGGGCACAAGGCAGACTGCAAGCTGTGTAGACATGATAGTATGGAAAATTATCAGCCAAATGACACCAAAGCACTCTTTACTTTTTGTATTTTCTACATGACAAAAGTTTTTTGACTTTTCTTGTACCATGCAGCTTTGAAGCATAACCACACCTTATGCTTCAAAGTTGCACAGCTAATTTCATCTTCTTTTGAAGATGGTTTTATAATGTTTCTGATACAATTATCTTCACTTCTACGAAGTTGAGGGGCACCTGCCAGTCCAATCCAAGAAAAGAAGAATCAGAACTTTGCCTGGAGTTGGATCTAAAGGGAGCCCTTGCCTCCCAAATGAAGACCAAATGGCAGGTGCAGAGAAGTAGTGCCCTGCAGAAATAAAGAACAAGGATTCTGGCGTTGCATTGGAGTCCAAATCCCAAATAGACCACTGACAAGCTGCGTGACCTTGGGAAAGTGGCAACCTCCCCGAGCTTCAGTTTCTTCACCCATAGTTTGGAGAGATCACTGCCTCTTCCAGGAGCTGTAAAAAGATCAATAAAGTAAATCAAAGTCTACAGGATGCCAAATACCAAGTCTGCTTTGGCATAGGTGCCCATCGCACTTTCCACTTTCTTTTTCCTGGAGAAATGGCCCTATTACCCACAGGCTGCCTGGGCTCAAGGAAACGACAGCAGGTGGCCAGGCCCTCCTGATGTGGTCTCACACCAGGGAGCTCTGCCTGAAGGATAAGCTGCTGGTTCGATCCCAACTGCTCAGAGGCCCCCTGAGCTGACCCCATTTCCAGAATTGGCTGAGGGCTCCTCAAATAAACAAATGTCTCTAGGAGGATGAAAGGAAGGCTCATGCAAAGCTTTGAAGCCTGCCATAATGCTGGACCAGCTCCTCCTCCCTGCTCACGACATCTCCTGAAGGAGGAGATACAAAGAGAATCTGTGATGAGCAAATGAGGGACAGCCAAGGGCCAGGATTTGTATCAACAGCTTAAGTCTCTGCTTTCTTGTCAGCCCTGATGGCTGGCAGCGAGGATAATTCTAAATGAAGAATGGTTTTCAAGGAGGAGCAAGAGTCTCTCATCTGAAACAATTTGTTGTCTAAAATTGTACTGCAGAAGTTGTTTGGAAGGTGCAGATTAAGTTGTGCATAAAAATATAGTCAGCTCTTGATTATCCACATTGATGGATAATCCAAAAACAACACATATCTCAAAGTGATTTCTCTTTGGTTTCATAGCACAGGATTATTTTTCCTTCAACGTTTTTAGCTTTCTTCATTTAACTGTCTTCAGGATATAACCAAGGAGCTAGGGGATCTATAACCTTCTGTTAATTATAAAATAACTGAGGTTTCAGCACCATGCCCTCCAAGGCGGGAGTCGCCTAGATGGAATTTGTAGATAAAAATACTATTTAGGAAAATGGTGAAAAAGAAGAAAAACTATTCAACATTTGTACTTTCTACACATAGACAAAGAAGAGGCAATTAAGAGCATAGACTCTGGAGTCAGACTGCCCAAATTCAAATCCCAGCTCTATCTTTGAGTACTTTATTTAACCTCTGGCGGCCTCGGTTTTCTCATCTGTAAACTGGGGTTAATAACAATAGCAATGTTAGAAGGCTATTGTGAGGATTAAATGAGATCACCTATGTAATATGTTTAGCATGGGGCCTGGCACACAAGAAGTATTCAATGGACGTAAATTAATACCAGTAAATGTTAGTTACAACCAGCTCTCAGCAAACTGGGCAGCTCATCTCCTGCAATTGCGCTCAGTAACATCTTTTGGAATTCACTGAAGGACCCCAGGGACTGTGGACAGTTTGCCACCCCTCCCCCAGTCCCCCAGGATGGGGGAATGATGCCAGGTTTCATGGGGAGAGAAGCAGCTGCAGCTGTGGACAGATACCGGGGTTCTCTGGAGAGCCAGGACAGCTGTTGATTCCTGTGTGTGCTGAGCAAACGGCCCACCATCCTATCTTAATTATCCTGCCTAATGGGGTAAGGCGATTATGATTCATGGAAAATTGGCTATTGGCAGCTTGGCTTAGGAAAGCAGACAGCCCTCAATGGCACAGCACAAACAGCAGGTCAGGAGAAAGACTCAAGTGAGCCCAGCGCGAGGCAGCTGCCATGTGTGAAAGCAGAGGTCAGAAGACCTTCAGCCCACTCAGACTTGGCTCTGAGAGATGGGGAAGTGGAAGTAGGGGGTATAGAACTACCCAAGTAGAGTTGAGTGCAGACACCAGGAGGACTGCTCTGAAGCTCAAAGGTCCAGAGTTCATCTCAATCTCAATCCTCGCCCTTCCTCTAAGGAACCCAAAATAGCTCAGGCCAAGGAGAAGTTACAGAATAGCACTTACCTGGAGTAAGGTGGCCTGAATTCTAGGTCTGGCTCTGCCAGGAACTTAATAATAATAATAGTAGCAGTAACAGTAGTATTAACAGCCCCTTATTATAGAATTGGATACTGTGCTAAGCTCTTTACATAGATGATCCATTTAATCCTCACAACAGCTTTATGAGGAGGATATTAGTTTTGTCCTCATTTTTCAGATGAGAGGATGAGTCTCCAATTATAAAAAAAATCGCCTTAAGTCACCCAGCTAGTAAGTGTGTGATCTGGGATTCAAACCAAAGTCCTTGTGACTCCCAAGTCCCTGCTTTTAACCAATCCCCTGAGACACTCATTTCAGTGGGACAAGCTCAGTTGCTTCATCTGTAAAGGGATATCCAGCCCAAAATTTTGAATGAAAACTGTCAGAGATAGGAGCTGCTGCCTTCTGCATTCAGCCTAAGGGCATGGGGCCAACATGCTGGAGGGAGAGAGAAGGGCTCAGGAGTCCAGGCTTGAAGGTTAACAATGGTGATTTTCTTTTCACATAGTTTACAGCAAGGACTTTGAAGTGTCTCCCAGTGTTTTCACACACACCCTTTGAGGCCCCTCCAGACCAGGCATTGGATCATAGAGAGCCAAGTGTCCACAGATGCCTTGGGTCAGGTGCACCACTGACACTAGGCTCAGGCCCATCCCGCAACCTCTGCTCGGCCTTTGCCTCTGAACCTAGTCTCTGTCTGCCTCAGGCTGCCCTGCCACAGGCCACTCATGGACAATCAGTAGGCTTTATGTCTGGAGCCCGCTTGAAGCTGCCCTAGACCCCAAAAGAAGAAGGACACTGAGGTACTGCTTCTGAAAGGGTTTCTGACTGTCCTCCTGTGCTTTTCTCTACCCTCACTCCCCACAGCACATCCAGATCCAGGAGCATGAGCTGGAGAGGAACAGCTCAGATAGTTCTGCCTGGGTCTGAATGAAGCTGGGCCTGCTCTTCTAGTTTGAGAGATCTGGCACCAGGCTGATCAGCACTCAGGTCACAATGGAACTCACTCCCCTTCCCCTGCTGTCCTCTCAGCCCTCCAAGAGCCTCAGCTGCAGAGCCAGCATCACGCACTCAGCAGACTGTTTTTTCTGAGTCTGTACACAGTCCTCAACCCTCAATCCATCATCTCTACCACATCTAGCCCATCTCTTTGTACCCTCTGTCTCCGATTTCTCTCTGCATTTACCCTGGCTGTCGACCACCAGACTGTACTCCATCCCCTCCCATGCGGCAAAGAATTGGAGAGAAGCGTGTCTGTGCTGGAAGGGACCTTACAGATTGTGTGATGCAAACCCTTCATTTTATAGGTGAGGAACTGAGGCCAGAAGGCCAGCTGGACCAAAGTCATGTGGTGGGTTCGAGGCAAAACTCTGGCTGGACCCAGGGCTCTTGCATTCCTATCAAGGGATGCTTGTCAAGTTCTGGGAGCAAGTACCAAGCCCAGTGCCCAGGGCAGGGCTGGGCACTCAGGAGCCTCTCAACAAGGGGCTAACTGGCAGGCTGTCTTGTCTCTCCACTTGCTCTCCCTCTGGCTTGGCAGGAGGGAAATGGATTAAACAATGACTGCTGGCTTCATTGAGCCCTGCGATCCAGCGATCGCTTCTACTCAGTCTCTCCCCAATATATAGAAAAGCTCCTGAGACTCAAGTATAGATCAGGAGATGGGCTTTGTAGCCAGTGAAGAACTTTAGCCCAAAGAAACAGGTCATATGTTATTAGCCGCAGTTCCCAGAGACTGCTTCATCACCCCCTCTCCTACCTCCACTTCCACCCTACCCCCCCTCCCCCCCCCCGCCCCCACCCTCAGCTCTCTGGCCTTGGCTCTCTGAGCATTTGGATCTCTGAGCCAAGAATTTGCTTCTCAGAGAGTAATTGCCCCTGGCTCCCCCTCACTTCTAATCAACAAGCCAAGGTATTAGTTCCTGGGAGCATGATTGATTTCCAGGGACTTGGAACTTAATTACATTTTAGCAAAAGTCTGTTTGGAATCCTCAGAGAAGCGAGACACTTTCAGTTCTTTGAACTTGCCATGTAGGAGGGCTTCCAGCATCTCAAATATTCAATTCATCCTTCCTGGGGCCAAAGGAGGGGCATTCTATGGCTGTCAGCTTTAATTTTTTCTTACCCAACATCTCCACCCTCTAGAGCCTGGCCAGAGGAACTTGGCTTTCTCATGCTGAAGAATTCCTCACGTGGTCCTCCGCACACCAGCAGCCTCCCCATCGTGCCCAGGGAACCGTGAATCCCACCTGGGATCCAGGTCTATGTGCTCCTTCCTGGTCTGCAGGCAAAACCAGTGACCCACCAGCTGCATCAAGCTGGTCCCAGCCTCTGGCTCCCATCTCAACCTCAGGAGGTGTTCTTTTTATTATTCTAACCATCGCCATCTTCATCATTATTAAAAAATACCATGATTGAGCACACACTGTGAGCCGGGCACTGTAAGATACTTTACATACACCAGCTTGTTCCATAAAGCCCAACGAAGTAGATGTTAATCTCTTTGCTTACCAGTGAGGAAATAATGGCTCAGAGAGGTTTAGCACTTTATTCAAGATTGCAGAGCTAGAATTAGACATGTTGATCTTTCAGTGATCCCATCCCTCTGGAAAATTGCCTCAGTGGCCAGTTCAGCACATTTTCTGCTACTCTGCTGACCTGCTCTGTCCCCTGTCTCTCCAGGACCACCTTGCCTCTGATCACATGACCCTTCCACCCCCTAAACACCTCCCTCCTTTATAAAGTAGTGGAGACCAATGGGTGAGTTCAAATCTAGTTGCTGAGTATCCATGTCAGTGAAAAATGCTGTTTCATGAAAAGGCAGAGATAGTGTGGACAGCCTTGAGGACGCGCAATTTGGGGAGAAGTGTGGATACTGCCATATAAATGGGCCAGCCTGTGACCTCTTCCACCCATTTCCTGAGCCTGGGCCTGAGGGTTAGAGTGTTGCCCTTGGCTTTCAAGAGTACCTAATAACATCATGAAACAAATGGGTCAAAATGAAAACAACTGGTAAATCTAGGTACAAGCTAAACAGGAGTTCTTTGTGGCATTCTTGTAACTTTTCTGTAAGTATGAAATTATATCAAAATTAAAAGCCTTAAAAAATAGAGTTCTGGTTCAATTTATGGATCTATTTATAGTTGTTTTTGCAATCCCAGTCTATACTGGGCATTTCACATTAATGATTTAAAGCTCAAGAACAATTTTAATAACATCTATACAATAACGCCACATGAGATTGCTTTTGAGATGACAGAGCGTTATAAATAAATAAATGCTGTAAGAAACAACTTAGGGAAATACACTTGATGACAACCACATGCTTGTCTGGCCTCCAAGAATCACATGAGCTGGATTCCTTGTCTTTGCGTGAAACCCACCTCTCAGGAGGCCTCTCACTGGAGCTGCCCCCTCCCCTGCCCTACACCCTCACCCATGCAGACTTCTGGATGAAGCCATGGCTTCCCGCCTCCGGTACTTACTCACAGCAGCTGTTTCCTCCAGATGTGCCCCTCCCCACAAATGGGTCTAGTTCAGTGTCTGCCCAAGCCTACAGGGTCACACTATGTCCCAAGATGTGGCTCAAGCCCTGAACCATTGAGAGTAGCTCAGACCTGGACCCAGGCAAATCTACTGTCTTGCCCCATTGCACTCTGCCTTCCTTCACAGGCCCAGAGCTTCTGTATTACCAAACAAGATGCCAGTTCATTTGGAGGTTCTTGTTCGCAGACTCAGATTTTTGATCCTTGGATGGATTTTAGTGGTGTTTCAAATCTGGGAGCTTCCCAGGGTTATGGATCTGGTTAGTTGGCACAACTCTTGACGACATATTGGGGAAGAGGCCTAATGTTCTTAGAAATAAATGTACAAACTCAGATCTTTATAGAATAGTGCAGACCAATGCAAGAGTTCAAATCTAGTTCCTGAGTATCCATGTCAGTGAAACATGCTGTTTCATTAAAAAATAAATAAATGAATAAATAAATAAATAAATAAAAACAAAGACAGTGCAGACAGCCCTGAGGATGTTTGCATATCTAAGCAGCACAATCTGGGGAGAAGTGTGGACACTGCCATATAAATGGGCCAGGCTGTGACCTCCTCCACCCATTTCCATAGCCAATGTACACACAGTGCCAAACAAGAACCCTCTGTCTTCAGATATTCCCAAAGGACTGGTAAGCCAGCTTCCAGGAGCTTGATTCACCATCTTGCAAATATGGTGCTCCACCCCAGCCCTGCATGGGGCACTCCTGCCTCTTCCTCTGACCCTGGCTGGGATCCAGGTCAAAGCACACATCAGGGGGTGTCCTGGCTCACCAACATCTGGAGTCCCTGCAAGGGCATGTTCTAGAGATCGTAAGATGCCAAACTCCTCTAGCTGTAGGCATCCCTGAAGACACTTGTTCTTTTGAGAGCCACCAAGTCATTGCTGGAAGTGGAGGAACAGAGAGGAAATGACAACGAAGAAAGCAAGCTGAGGACTGGGGTGGAAAAGGGAGGAGAATCCATGACTGTGGAATTTCCAAACCTTTCAGTGAGGGTAAGGGAGAGCCACGCTCTTATCTCATCCCCGCCTTCCCTGCCAGCCACTTGCCACCCCCATTTACATGGACTCATGTGTCAAATGGCCTGGAAATGTCCACAGGCAGCCAGATCTGACCTTCCCCAGAGAGCCATGAAGGCCAGGCCTGCTCAGCAGCAAAGCCCAGCTCCAATCACCCCAGGTATAAAAGTGAAGAAGGGAAATAGCACATGGCACAAGGATGTGGCAGAGAGAAGTAAGCCTCTGAGCCTACGCCCAAGAGGGAAATCACATAAAGAGATTTTCAGGAAATCACATAAAGAGAGCACAGCCAGGGCCACCTTGAAGCCCCGCTGTGGGAGATAACGACGAAGGCCTGGTGCTTGGAGCCAGACACTCTGCAGGACAAGTACCCTTGGAAAATATGAAAGTGAGGTCAATTCCTACCAAGACGGAAGTCAGAGCAATTTACAATATTAGGAGCAGAACTTACTGGAAGGTGATGGGGGCTGGCAGAGGCACCCCCAAAAGGAAAGGGTATGGGAAGAAGAGACCTTGGAATCGGGCCCAGTTGCTTTGCACTGTCCAGAGATTGGGTCTGGCTGTTCTCTCATCACTCCATTCTCTATGATCCTTTTCTGTTTCAATGCTTAGCTGCAGATTCTGGTAGCTTTTTCTTATTTCCAAGTAACTGAGCAACAGTGCTTACCATCTTTACATACCCTCTCTCTATCGCATACACACACACATTCATTTCAAAACAGTGAGTCTGGGTCTCTCCTTCCGTTTGAATAAGCTGATCCTTTTCCCTATCCTGCCGCTGTCCACAGAGCTCAGCCTTCCCCCTTCACTCCTGAGAACTCTTCCTCCTAACCTTCTTCCCAGGAGGTCTTCCTGTAACTGGGAACTGGAAACTACTGGGAGAGAGACTAGGAAACAAAAGACCATGGAGGAAACCCATGAGTTTGAGCTCAGGAGCTGCAGGCTTTCTATGACTGGCCTGAAATGACAAAGAAGACAGCCCAGCAGCTGCTGCAAATGAAGCCCAGCCCCAAAGCTGAGGAAAGGGCCAGGGACAAGTGAGAGGGAGTGAGCTGATATGACAAATATCATCATCATTATAAATACTCCCTCTTTGGTATTTACTATGTGCTAGGTACATGGCTAAACTCCCTATCCCATTTAACCTTCAAACAGCCTTTAGGCAGGAATTTTCTCCATTTACAGGTGCAAAATCCAACTTAGTGATGTAATTTGCCCAAGGCCACAAACACAAATAAGACCAAGATTAGAGAAATCTGAAGCTAAGATTGTCATTGTCTGGTCCCAGTGACAATCTTAGCTTCACTACTCGTCTCCCACCTCTCACCAGCAGGCGAGAGAAGGTAGGTGTGGAGGAGGAGCTGTGCAGAAACCTCGGAAGGACTCTGTCCCCTGACTCCATCACCAGCTGAGGTAAGGGCTCCTCCCCAGTCCTGTGTCTGGGTCCAAGCTCCTCACCTGACAGCACCTGAGATCAATTCCAGGTACATTTTTAACTTTTCCACAGCACAGGTGGCCCCCTGGGCTGAGACTCAGGAACCCACTTCAACATCTGGTTCTTCTCACTGCCTCTTACCGTGATTTTTTTTTCTTCTCCTGGCCTCATTTTATCCACCATAAAGTGGCTGACAGTTACCAGCTTCTCCTTCTGTTCTACAGAACTACCTGAGAAAACATTGAAGATTAAAAAGAAAAGATTCACTCTCTTAAGAAGAATGATGTTAGTTGTTGTTGATATTAACATTTTACCTGAACAATAGGAGATTCCTATCCAGATCCTCTGCCCCCTCGGCTATGGGAGTGCCATGGGGAAGAATGAGAATCAATCAATGAGCTCAAAAGTTGTAGGACTCAGAAATGGGTCAGATGCCCTGAAAGAGCACAACCCGATAGTGCTTTTTTCCACTAGAGCAGGTCAAGACGCCAAAGGTCTGTCCAAAGCCAAGTGCAGACAGAGGAGGTCTGTCATTTGGCAGAAAAATAAAAAGAATAAAATATAGAGGAGGAAGGGAGAAAGGATCTTGTTTCCTATATCTAAAAATGCGCCGAAATAATCAAACTTAAAAAGCTGTGTGAGCTGTTCAAAACAGACAAAAACTCTGCCTAGCCGTGTTGGGCTGGGCTGGGCTAAGAACACGCATTTCTAAAACATCAAAAGGAACATACCAGTAACTACTCACAGCCCTCAGACCCACCTTCTCTAGAAATTTCTTTCTAGGGGGTATTTCTAGGGTCTCAGGCATGGGAAAGCCAGGGTTGGAGATTCACTTGGTCAACCACCCTAGTTACCTCAATAACTAATTATCATCACCCCTGAGGGAGGTAGGAAGGAATGAGAGCCTCAGAGAAGAGAGGTTTTAATTAGCCAGCTATATGTTTTTGCACATATACAATGATGATACATCCAATCCTTCAATTAATATTTATTAATTACTTTGTACCAGATATTGCACTATACTTCTGTGTGGGTGAGAGGTGATTAATATGTGGTCCCTGTTCCCCAGGAGTTCTTGACTAGTAGAAGAGACAGACACACTAACAACTAGCCACAAGTGCACATGATGCTGAGTGCAGTCATGGAGAGATGAAGAAAGTGCTAGAGGAACACAGAGGCAGGATCCAAGGAGTCTTCACAGAAGATGTGACATTTGATCTGGTTATCAAAGGATGAGTAAGAATTCTCCAAGGAGACAAGAAGTATGAGAATCTTCTAGCAGAGAGAACAGCTGCAGCCAATGCAAAATGATATAAACAAGTATGAGTGATTTGGTTTGATGGGAATGTGGAATACCTAGGGGCTGGTGTGGTGGATGATGAGAAAGCATCATGAAAAAGCATTTATTGGGCACTGGGCATGGGGCAGAAGGACCATTATGCTCTGTCCCTAGGGACAAACAAAATGTCCCTCATCACAGCCCCTCCAGATGGTAGTCATGTTGGAAAGAGTACCCAGTGTTTTACTGGATTCCTAAAAGGATCATTGGGATATATTACCAAAGTTTCCACTTCCTTCCTGAAGCTATTCTAAAATCAGAGAGATTTTACTAGCATTTGAGCAAAAAAGATCCTGGACGCTCCTCCCCCAACCCCTGAACTGAAGCTGTGCTGGTACTAGACCTGTTTACCCTCAGATACATTTCTCACCCTTCCTTTGCTCTATTCTGTGTTATGGTGAGGACAGGGGAAACTGGGCCATGCAGGTTACATCTCCCAGATTTCTGGCTGGATTCAGCCAGTGGGAGGTACTTTCAGAGGGCTAGAGGTGAGGACGAATGCAGAAGTCAGGGTATTTCTTCCTCTCCCTCTTTGTTTCAACTAGCACCTCTTCAACAGCTGTGACTCCTCCATGTCCCACTAGGCACATCTACCCTGGTTCAAGTTCACACTGAACACTTCCGCCATGGTTCCAGTTTCCACCTAATGACCTCAACCTCTGGGCTCTGGTAACATCTCTCTCTCCCTTTGTCTCCCCAACCTGAGGTAGTAGCATCTTCCAATAGTTGCCGATTTCTGCATTCCCATACCATTTCCTGTTTGGCTTCCCAAATCTTCTATTACCAATTTCTTATATTAAATTGTCTCTGTTGTAAATACTTAAAGTGATCTCTGTCTTCTGATTTTTACCCTGACTAACACAGAGACTGCATTTTAGTGGTCTTTGGGTCTTCCACAGCACCTAATACAGTGATTTTATGTGCTAATATGTTAGATGAATGGATGGGTGGATGGGTGGATGGATGATGGATGGGTGGGTGGATGGATGGATGGATGGATGGATGGATGGATGGATGGATGGATGGATAGAGATGGTTAATAAATAGATGAGCAGTGGTATGACTGGATGGATGAGAGTTGAATGGATGTTCATAATTTAATGAGGATGTTTTAATTTCATAAAAATAAGGGAGTGAATTCTAAAAGAACTATGCAGAAAGTGATTCCGAGACATACAAAAATGGCCAGAAGTTTAGAATAGCTGTGCTGCCACAAGTCAAGCCCAAAAAGAATCCAGCTGCTGGAAAAGCACAAGAAGAGAAGGAGACTTTGTGAAATTTATTTCTTGTTGCATCTGAATTGAGTCACTCATTTCTTCATTCTTTTTCTGGATCTCTTCCTATAATGGCAGAGGGTGGCAGGGGGAAGGTGTGTTTATGGCAAATAGTCCTAATTTTCATCTGGCAGACGTTTCCATCCCATTTATTATGCCTGAGCCTCTGCAAAATGAAGGAGATTTAATGGAAAGAATCTCATCACCATTGATTCGTAGTCATGTACACTTGAAGAAGATGCCAAATGGCTACAGTCCTGGGCTGGAAAGAACCTGATTGGCCAGACAACTATAGTCTGTAGGGTTCTTAGGGACTTTTAACAATTACATTCTCAGAATCCTGCATCCTTTTTCTGAGTATATTGCCTTGAATAATTAACAACATAGAGACCAAGCCCTTCCAAAGCCACTTTGTTCATTCTCCTCATTAGCAGGGTTGTACTGAAAGATATTCAATAAAAGATGTTTCTATCTGAGCCACTGACACTGGCAGATGAGAGCATTGAGCATCCAAGTTCCTGGATCTGCCACTTATCTGCTGAGTACCACAGCCAAGTCAGCACCTTTCCATGAGCTTAAGATTCTTTGCCCTCTCCTTCACCAAATGTTTATGAATACCAGGTGAGATGATTGTGAAAGACAGTTGAAAACCATAAAACTCAATACCATGATGTCGTCTGTTTTATGGTCAATCAGTTGCCTACACAGATCTAACCTATTAGATCTAACCTTTTAGTAAAGCCTCTAGTTGAACTGTAATCCCAGGTCATCTTGTCCTGTTGTCTAGAATGGATCTTCCTATTGACAAATCAGAAAGCAATAGGTCATATTAAGAGTAAGAAAGAAACAAAAGTTTACTTAATAAAAGGGACTCCCACCTCTCAGATCTGTATTGAAGAAAAATTACTGAAATCAGTGAAGTGTGCCTTTGGCTTCCTCACCTCCTGGTACTCTCCTCCTTACCCCAAGAAAAATTCCTCATCTAAGGTTCCCTCCAAAGACCACTGCTGTTCGTTCTTCCCACTACCAAATGCTGTTCATTATTCTCATTTCCCTACATCAGCCTCGTCCTCTTCCAGTGCTGCTGATATCCTCTCATTGTCATAATTCAAAAGTGCTAATGGGGGCCGAGTGTGGTCTCACACCTGTAATTCCAGCACTTTGGGAGGTTGAGGCAGGCTGGGTCACCTGAGATCGGGAGTTCGAGACCAGCCTGGCCAACGTGGTGACACCCAGTCTCTACTAAAAATACAAAAACAAACAAACAAAATTGCCGGGCGTAGTGGCAGGCGCCTGTAGTCCTAGCTACTCAGGAGGCTGAAGCAGAGAAATGCTTGAATCCGGGAGGCAGAGGTTGCAGTGAGCCGAGATCAAGCCATTGCACTCCAGCCTGGGTGACAGAGCAAGGCTCCATCTCAAAAAAAAAAAAAAAAAGGTTGCCAGTCAGGTCAAGTCACACTAAGATATAGTATAATGCGGTGGTATCCCTGTACTTCTCTCATGTGTGGAGCCCTAACCTTCTAAAGGCTGAACATTAGTCCCAATGTCTTCAGATAATGTTTCAGACGAGCAGAGGAGATATTTGGAGAGTGGAAAGTGGAAGAGAAGTCCTTTAAGAAAGCCCCAGTTACACTTCTAGGAACAAATTATTCAGACTCAAAGTAAGCCCAAGTGGTACTGAGGAGAATCTTTCCTTCCTTCTACTCTTCTTTCTCCCAGCCCAATTCAAAGTTGTAAGTCAAAAGTAAATTTCTCCAGAAGATGTTTACCCCCTCATATCTAAGGGGATACAGATGTAGGTTCTTTGTGTTGGCAGCTCTTGGAAGGGGAGCAATTTCCTCCCTATCCAAGACCAGTTTGTAGTCAACTCCCAGGCATTCTCATGAGGACGAACCATTTTATAAAACTTCTCTGAGTTCATGCCAGGTTGGCCTCCCCTGCCATATTGGCTGTGCCCTTGCTTCCTCTCTGCACCATGGGTTAGTGATTGTTCAAAGCATAAAACTACTTTTCGGATTAGCTACAACAAGGCATAAGGAAATAAGGATGTCTGTTGGCACTGACTCATACAATGTATTGCAGAGCCAATTTAAATGATCAAGTCAATCAATAGTTACTTATTGAGCATCAGCCAGCTATTCTCTGCTCAGAATATGCACTCCTCACTTCCCCTTCACAGCCCTTTTTGAGACCCTCCCCTTATTGACCCCACCACCACCATTATCACTATCACTAATAATCAATTTGACACCCCTCCAGGAGCTGCCCAGAATTTCAGCACTGCATGTCAAACTAAGTGGGGGTGAGGGTGGGGGTTAATGGGCTTCCTTTTTCTCCCTTTGCCAGAAGCAGATGGGAAAGGTGGGAGGAAGGGATTACTTATTTTCTAATCTTGCCCAAAGCCATCTCTATTTTGAGGGTCAGTTCCCTCCATCCTCATCCCAAGCCCAACATTAACTTGACTGACAGTGGTCCCCATCTCAGCATAGTTCCAAGAGGCTCTAACTGACCTTGTTTACATTGCATGGAAATGCCTCTGCACTGCAGAACTTTCAGTTTCAGGATTTTGCAAATTTTATGAGAATTTTCAGACAAGCTGATTTTTAGCTCCCCCTTTCCCCTCCAGCTAAAATCAAGATCTTTCATCCAGCTCTGATCTCAGAGGGACTTTTTTCTCAGCACTTAGGACATGATTAAATAACAGGCACACGTGCACATCCCAGCCCAAAACCCTTTTATTTCCCAGATCTTTCTTCAGTGACGAAGCCTGAAATGGAAAACTACTGTGCAAAGAAACTGTAGCTGCAAGAGGAAGAGGAATAATCAACATGCCAGCCCGGCTCCTTCCGGAGAGCGAGGTGAGAAGTTTGCTCCTGAAACAAGGGCAAATAAAATGTATGTATCAAATGAAAGCCTTTCCAAGGAGAACTTTGGGAGGTTTAGTGATTACTAGTTGGGGGTCCATTAGCTGTAGATAAAGGGGAGTCAGGAAACATCTATCTTCCATACTCTCCAGAGAGCCTGAAAGGGTAAGAAGAGCACTGGCTGCCAGGAGCATTGTTTTCATTGTCCAGTTGATGTGATCATTAACTCTTCCAATTATGGCAATATAAAGAAATCATTAAAATGCAATTATTACAGTTGTATAAGTTTATAGCTGCGTAACTACATCAAAAGGCCACCTTTGCAGGTCTTTATGTGCTCCATAAACCTGAATAAATTGCAGCAAAGAGAAAAAGATTACTTCAATATGAATCAAAAAGCAATTTCAAAAGTTTTGTGCTACTCTGTGGAGATAGCAGCAATGAATGGCTTGGGTCCTTCATGACCCCTGGCCTGCTAGGTGCCTACAAGAGTTTTCTCTTTGCTCTAGGTTTGCATCTCCCATGACCTGTCTTTGGTCAAACTGAGGCTAACAAATGAAAGCCAATTAAGTGCTTTAAAAAAAAAGTTATCACTACCTCATACATTTATATAATGTTGCATAGTTCTCACATTTAACAACTTGATGGCACGGTAAGATAATTAGCCCCATTAAATAAATTAAAAGCTAATAATCAAATAATTTTTAAGGAATTTGTCTAAGGTCACATGGTGGGCTGGATACTGTCAGTTTGTCCCCCACTACCCCACCCCAGACCCACTCTCCACCCTTCTCCACCCTGCTCTGTGCCTTAGGAGGCTGACTTCTAGGGAGTGCATCCATGGGTTCCCCTACCCTCTGATTTATAGTTGGATTAGGCCAGTGGGAGGCAATAGCAAGAAAACAGAGGGTGGGGTTTCTCTGAGAAGAGAGAAATTGGGATTTTTCCTCCCCTCACCCCTCCTTGTGGAGTGGGTGACTATAGTGGCAGTGACTATGCTCCTCTGTCTACAGTCTCAGGGGCTGTCAGGCAGCCCTCTCTCAGTGATAGCTAGGGGCCTCTCCAAGTTCTGACCATCGGTCCCTCCCTTTGTCCCTGCAGGCCTAGAGATGGTAGCAGTGTCCCTGATATTGCTGGTCCCAGAGAGCATCACCATTCCTGGTTGATTTCCCTTCCCCTCCATGCATATCCCTTCTTTAAACCCTCTTCATTGTTTCTTTTGAATGTGCTCATTGTTTCCTGCGAGGTCTCTGACTGCCACACACAACTAATGAGTGCTGGGACCTGGACTAGAACCCAAATCATCAAAAACCCTAGGAGTCCAGGCCTCAATAATTTAGAAAATTTAATTTGCTCCAGACTCAAACATGCTAATTGTCATCACCATCAAAGTTCTACTTATTTTACTTGGCACTGTGCTGGGCCACTTACAGAGAGAATTATAAGAAGAAAAACCCTGCCATCCAGGAACCTTCATGCTGAGTCAAGCACACTGAGATAAACTACTACGTATAGTACATGCATGGGACAGAGACATGCCAAACTACTGCCTGGGTAGACAGTGATGGGTTGAGAGGTCATTGTGCAGAGTGAGGGTAAATGCATTGAGAGTCAAGGACTGAATATCTAGAAAAGCAGATGTTCTGTTTCCAAACTGGGTAGATGAGAGCAACTGGTCAGATCATTCAAAATTGCAAATGATCCTGAAACATTTCTATTTGGCCTAGACGTATATAATTAGACAATATGTCATTGATTTGTTTGGGGATTTCTGCTGCAGATATGCCTACCTAATTAATTTTTATTAGACTAATAGTGAAGAGAGTTAATATTCTTGAAGTTCACACACACCACTGCCACCTGGGAGGTAGAAACAAAGGAATTTGGCCTCCAGTGCTCCTGAAAGTGGGCTAAAGAGCAGATTACTGGTACATAGCCCACCATAGTTCACTGCCCACTTTTACATAGGCCTGACGACATTTTCACTCTGTAAGACCTGAGATCACGGGTTGTGGAATGCAGTTCAACTTCTCAGGACACAGCAGGCCCTTGCTGATCTACATGGCTCTATACTCCTTCCTCTGAGGATTCAAATGCCTCAGAATAGCAGCTTGGATCATAGACAGAGGCAGCAGTAAAAACCTGGTGTGGCTGGAGGTCAGAAGACCCTGGTTCTTGTCCATCCAAGTTAGGTCTCCCTGGGGAAGTCTCTGACTTTTGCTGAATTTTAGTGTTCTATGTTTTAAGACAGAGAAAATAATACTTACATCAAGAGTTCAAGTGAGACACTGTGCCTGGCCCATAGAGCAATAGCAATGATGAGCAAATGCTTTGTAAATGCTTACTTCTATATGTCAGCAATATTAGTATAGACCTTTAGTGCTGGAATCAGTCTTGCTCAATTTGCAGGTAAGTTATACTGAATTCCAGCCATTGTAAATTAATAGTGCTCTGATTTTTTCTTTTACAAATAATGACAGCTAATAGTTCTATGGTGCTTACTGTTTGGACGAAGGGGAGGCAAGATGGTGCACTTCCAGGTTCTTCTTCACCACCAACTTTTCCTGCGGGCACTAAAATGCAGCCGGTGCCCAGGGAGGGTGCAGACCAACTGGGCATGCGCCAGGTGACGTCAATCTGAAGAGACCAAGATTTACCTGGTCGCACCTGCGGAACGCCCCTGACACGCCCATGCCCCACCTATTGCCCTCCCACTCCTAGAAAAGCCGCTCTCAGCCATTGAGTCACGCGGACTTCCCAGCTTCCCAGTCCTGTCAGGATGTCGGAACTCCGTCCAAGAGCTTGGGGGAGGGGAACTCTGCCGGCCTTCTTTGCCAGAGGCTGACAGACTTCTTCTCCACACCTTAGGTTACTAAAATAAACTTGCAGTTTTGCGCCTGACCTTTGCCTACTTGCTGGTTCTTTTGTGCTCGCTCTGGTGGTCTTAGAAAAACAAGACACGCTCTTTGGGAGGCCGAGACGGGTGGATCACGAGGTCAGGAGATCGAGACCATCCTGGCTAACACCGTGAAACCCCGTCTCTACTAAAAATACAAAAAACTAGCTGGGCAAGGTGGCAGCGCCTGTAGTCCCAGCTACTCAGGAGGCTGAGGCAGGAGAATGGCACGAACCCGGGAGGCGGAGCTTGCAGTGAGCTGAGATCTGGCCACTGCACTCCAGCCTGGGCGACAGAGCGAGACTCCGTCTCAAAAAAAAAAAAAAAAAAAAAAGAAAAACAAGACACTTACTATCCACCAGACTATATTCTAAGCACTTTACAAAGATACAAACATTTAATCCTTGCAATTACCCTCACAAAATAGGTACTATAATGGTCTCCATTCTAGAGATGAAAAACCCAGACTCAGAGAGGTCACATAGCTAATAAGTAGCAGGGCTGGGATTCAAATTCTGGGTTCTGGTTCCAGAATCTGTGCTCTTTACCACAGTACCCTCCTGCCACAAGAATTGCTTGGGCAGCAAGGTAAAACCTAGTGTGCCAGAAAAACAATACAAATTATATGGTATCAGAGCACTTTCTGGCTGAAGTGATGGAAGAAATTGTGCACAGAGAGATGAGATGGAAGAAGAACAGAGTAAGCAAAGGTATAGAGGTGGGAAGCTGCAGGATATATATTACAAAAAAAAAAAAAAAAAAACAGCAAGTAGTTCCATCTGGGGTCATGAAGAGGCTTATGGGAGACAAGAAGTAACATTTTGAAGATGGGTTACTGTGAGGCAACCCCAGAATTTTCGGCTAAGCTACACAGATTTTTTTCCTCCCTAGAGGAAATGGGGAGCTGCTAAAAGTGTTTAGGCAAGAGTTCAACAGGATCAGAATTGTGTCCGAGAAAGAGTTAATGTGACAGCTGTGTGTAGGATGGTGCCAAAGGCAGAGACTGCAGGCAGGCAGACCACGTGTCCCAACCATCTAATGGGCTGCTCTCCACCCACTGAGATAAATAAAGACTTGTTGACTGACTGACAGATAGGCTGACTGACACACTGCCTCCAAACCATAAACCTTCACCATCAGAGAACCCCTCCTTCATCATCAACCCACAATGGCAGCTCCGCCTGAAAGTAGGCAAGGACTCTGAGGCTAAAGTGATTGGACAGAGCCACAATGCTATATTTGTAAATGGAGAAGGGCCAAAAACTAGGAGACTCATTCCCCACCAAAAACACCTCGAAGGAGGGAGATCAATAGCAAGAGAAACACCCCCCAGCGAACGGAACATAACCCCAATTCTTTTTCCTTGTTTCTTGTATTCCTTCAGCATGAAGGGAAAATGCATGGCAGCTGCGTAAAAAATGATGGTTTTATTTCCACATGTGAGGTTGTCAGGGAATTTGGCTATAACCTTTTATTAGACATTAATAATTTAGAAAAGGAAGAAGCATTCCCCAGTCAAATCTAATCTCGCACAAATAAATACTTTGCAGGGGAACGAAAGCGTCACATTCATCCTGGGATGAGCAGGCGATTATCAAGCCTCCGCACGTTGCCGGCATCCATCAGCTAGGCCATTCACTCTGGTTAATGGCAATTGCATTACTTTCCTTGGGTCTGTTTTCAGCAGTTAGATTCGTAGTTCTGGGTGAATCTCTCCTATACTGACTCTCCAAGGCTTCCTCTATGTGTCTGTGAGGATCTATGTTCTCTGTGTGTTTGAGTGTGTGCCACAATAGTTATATAGAGGAAATAGTCTGGAGGGCTTGATGTTCATCAACAGGCTAACGTCCAGTATTAACCCAAAAGGCCCCCTGCAGCTTAATGTTCAATTAAGTCCAAAACATTCACTTTAGAGTGCAGAAGCAACTTTCACTTCATGCTCACAAGGAGGGGCACCAGTGTGCAAAAAGCCCTGGTTGACTAGATGTATTTGAGTATTTGCTTCACGAATTAGGCATTTTTTGTCCCACAGTTCACATTTACAACTGGACGTGAGTCAGCTCTTTGCGGCACTGTGCATATTGTCAGCTATTAGCCTGCTCTTACATGTTAGTCATAACATTTTAGACATTCTTATATTGAGGTTTCTGATTGCAAAGGCACCCCTTCCCTTAGTAAACGAAAGTGGGCATTAAGGAAGCAAGGATGCAGTAGATAATATAACCAAGAGAGGAATGTGTTGACTAGCAAGTATAACTGAGCTAATTTTTTCACTGTAAACAAACGTAGTCACTGTGATACATTTTCCCACTGTCCTGGGTCCATGGACCAGATAAGAAGCTTGGCCACAGCTCTGCCTCACTTGGCAGAATGAAGGTTTATTCTCATTCACTTTTCTACTACTCTCTTAATGCCAACCTTCCCACCCTCAGGTGAAGCAATTCTCCTCAACCAGGCCAGGTCCCTGGACAAAGCCATAAGGATCTCAGGCAGCTGCCACTCTCCCTACAAAGTGCCCCAAAATAAGGATAGCTCAGTAACCTACCAGTAAACCAGTTCTCCAAGTGGGCAGGGAACACAAACCCTGAGTTACAGTATTTGCCCATTTCCATGATGTAAATACGCCCACTACAGCCAATTTCAAGGAATCAACAGTTTAACAGCCAGCTTTTAACATTCCTGAACATTTAACAATCCCCCAGTGAGAGTCAACGTCAGCACAGCACTACCAGGTCTCCATGCCCTGCACTGTCCCTGGAGGCCTCCGGGCTTAGACAGGTGGTGGGATGCCCTGCGTACTTGCTGTTCAGCCCCTGGAGTTTGTGCAACAGCAGAACCCAACATGCTTCCTAATCAACATCTTGTTAAGAAAGTGTCACTTGCCATAAATACAGGCTTTTAACCTGTCTCCTTGGCAGCCACCTCTGGGAGTAGGGACAGGGAATTCACCATAAATTTCAGAGCTGGTAGATTTCAAGGGAGCAAGAGAGGCTCTTCATCCACAGGAACTGTGGAGGGAGCATGTCTCCCAATCCCCATCACAGAGGAGGAGGACAGCTATCCAGCCTTTTCAGGGTCTGTCACTGTTCTGAGAGTCCAGGCCAGAGAGAAAAACAGCCTGGATTTTGTTTACATAAAGTACAACAGGGAGAGTAAGGGAATACTGACCTCAGTGGTTTGGAGATTGGAGATCTGCACGGGTTCAGAGTTGGAAACCCATCAACAGTTATTAAGGGGATTACAGGAAACATTTTGTAAGCATAAAAGCTGTTGCCAGAGGCTAGAGAGAGGAAACAAACAAAACACAGAAACAGGGAGCTGGGAGCTGAGACAGGGTCAGAGACAAAAATGAAAGGGGAGAGAGACAGAAACAGATGGATAGAGATGGTACGGAACCAGAGCCTGTTAAACTTAAAAAGCCTGAGATGGACATATATCTTTATTGATTCCAAGCTCTTGGGTGCAGTTCAAACCCCATTCAACCAATGCTCCCTATCGCCTACCGCAATTCATGGTTTAATTTTTCATCAGAGCTGACAACATACCCTCCATTTTGTTCAGACTCATAGGCCCTAGCAAAATGCTCTAACCCGACTCTGTGGCTTTATGTAGGGCATTTCCCTTCTAGAAACATTGTCTTCCCTTCCAAATGACTTTATCTTTCCCCAAACTCATTCTAACCCTCACTTCATCCAGACTTTCCTGGTTAACTGCCCTGGCTTTGAGCATTTTATTTCTCTCTTGCTCCCTTACCACGTAGGTGCTCAGTTTGGACGAACCTTTATCCTGGTGATCTAATACAATTCTGCAACTATTCAGTGATGTGACTGACCTTAGACAAGTCAGGTCCCTCCTTGCACCTCCATTTCTTCAGCTGTTTGAGGAAATATCTGACTGGATGACTTAGTTTCTTTGCAGCTCTGATATTTATCAACTGTAAGTGACAGGCGCCACAAAAAACAAGATCATCGAATGGAGAAATGTGCCAATGAGAGAGGGACAGATTTATGGGTGGCCAAACGAGGTCTGAGAGGGATTGATGGCAACAGTGTGGCCATGATGTCTAGTTGTCTCAGTAGCTTCTCTTCCCCTCTCTCACAATAACAACTGTCTACCCAGAGTAAAGGCTATATATCCCAACTTAATTTAATGTACTTGACTAAGTGCTGGCCTAACAGACGTAAACAAAAGTGATTCATAGCAGCTTCTAGGACCCTGTCTTATAAAATAGCTCATGCTCATCCTTTGTTTCCCTTCCTTCTTTAGTTCCTTCTCCATCCTGCTGCCTGGAATGTGGATGTGATGGCTGGGGCACTAGCCTCCCTCTTGGTCTATTAGGATGAGAACTACAAGGAGTTGGAAAGATCCTGCATCCAGGAAGACTTCACAGAACAGAACCTCCCTTCCAGTTCCAAACTAGATCCCTCTGGACTTTTCCTGAGAAAGCGATAAACTTTCTTGCTTAAGCCACAGTTATTTGGGGTGTCTGTTACTTAAAGCACAATGTAATCCTAAATGATTCAAAGGGCATTCTAAGGTTCTGGAGGAATTACCAAGAAGCCCAGTCAGATGGTGAAAGGTGACTGGTGTCTGTGGCTAATAGGCCGCAGATTACAAGAAACAGGGAAAGAGCTGGCAACAAGGGCAGTGTAATCTCCTAGTTTCTTCACTACCAGTCTCAGACATTTGTGAGCAGTTTATGAGGCCCATCTTTAAAGCCTGTCTCCAGCAAACCTCTTTTTGTCCAGCCCAGCACCTCCAGGATCTCCTGTCCTCAAAGCTCCTGGGGCACTCTATATTACTTATTTGGCACTTGCCAACATGCCTGATACTGTCTTTTTGAGTGATTCCAACTTCCAATCTGAGCTAGATTATATGCTCCTTGAGAAAAGAGATTTTTCTTGCTTTTCCCCCCAGACGCAATGATGACATCTCAAGTTTTCTGGGCAGACTAGATTTCAAATATTCTGTCCTGGTGCTCCATAAATTTAAAAAAATGTTAATGTTTAAACTACATCTGTAAAACAATCTTTTTAAACATAATACCAGAACAAAAATCTTAATTTAGGACTCAGAAAATCTGATTCCCATATTCACAGACCTTCCTAGATGCTCAGTTAAAAAAAAAAAAAAAAATCATTGACTTTTTTTTTTTCCCTTGATGGATTGAAAGTGTCTTGACAAGGGCCCAGGGGCATCTAAGTGGAGAGAATGATGTACAGGAATAGGGAAGATTATGAAGCATGACGGGTGGAGGGAGTGTGATTGACAGGGTATCATCAGGACTGGGAGAAGATTCTGGGCCTAGACAGTGACCAATGGGCCATCACACAGGGAGAATAGCAGCTTTCCTGATAATGTATAAAGCCTGTGCTAGGTATCTGGGGCCTTGCTTAGTGGGAAACTGGGAAGGGTCTTTTTTTAAGCGATAAAATTCAATGGCCAGACTTCCTGTTAAAGGTAGTGAACTGAAGACACACATCTAATTTCACTCCCTCCCCAAACCTCACTAAAATTACAGCAAAGGGATTGCTTACAAAGGTGTAAACCCACAAGGACAAGGCAAAATGGGAAAGGAGAAAATAGCAATAAAATTTTGGAAGCTGCAAAGTGGATGGGCAAAGGATAATGGACTTGACAGATTTGAGAAATCTAAGTGAGGAAAGCTGAAAGTCAACCTGATGTATACCACAGAATCCTCAAAATGCCCTGGCATTGGCAGCACAAAATATTTCTGGAAGTAGAGGTGAAGAGAAGTTGTCAAAATAAGGAGAACAGGTAGAAAGCTGTTTCAGCAGCAGCAGCTCTCAAACCTCCTCCATTCCAGCACCGGGCAGCACCCATCCCCCATGCTGGCAAGAGACTGCAAGTTTACTGTCTGCAGTGGGTGAACCTGGGGGCTCCTCGGTGCCACTGTGGCAGGTTCACTCTACCAGAACAGAGAGGCCAAACTCTGGCATTCCAAGTGCTTTTCCAACATTACGAGACATTGAACAAGAGCTCATGTAAAAATTAGAAAATAGAGACCAAAAGAAAGAGAACAAAGCAACTAAAAATGTCTGAAGCTATGAAGAAGACCACTTTATAACTAGACCTCATTAGAAAGTGCCAGCAGTTCACATCCTTGGCTCCATCGGCCCTTCACTTGCCTCTCTGTGCCTGGGAAGACCAACAGCACACAGCCATGAATGTCAGTTTGAGTGGCCTTACACCATGTCTGTCCAATAGTTCTCACACTTAGCTCTGGGGAACCTGGGCTTCCAAGAGCCCTTCAAGGGCCATGGTAAGGGGAGGAGAGAGGCTGAGCAGGCAGGACTCTGGCTCCTGTCCTGCTTCAACCAATACAGCTTTTTTTGACTGATTTTAAAACCAGAGTTTCTTGTAAATTCTTGTTTAAAAGGTAGTTTTCTTGTTTTTTAAAAAATTATTTTAAATGCTGTGACAGATCAAATTCAGGCCCTATTTTTGGAGATGAGGAGACCTAGGAGCTTGTTATGAGTCAGCCTCCTACCCAGAGTTAATGCTGGCTGTGCAGTGGCCCCAGCAGATGCCAGGGCTGTCAGATAGCCAAGCAAAGTCTCTGGGGCCCAGACCATGAGCTCTCTCTCCATGGAGACCAATGACCCTTCAGCCTGGAGGCTGGCCTCCTGCTGTCCTCTTCCTCCTGTTGATGCTCTAGGGAAGTCCCCCAGCCCTGAGGCCTGACAGCCCTACTACTCTGCCCATTCTGCCAGAGACACTCCCCTGTACCCCTGACAAAACCTAAGTCTGGCTGGTGCTAGAATATAAGACACTGGACAGGCTGGTCGCGGTGGCTCACGCCTGTAATTCCAGCACTTTAGGAGGCCAAGGTGGGTGAATCACCTGAGGTCGGCAGTTCAAGACCAGCCTGACCCACACGGAGAAACCCCATCTCTACTAAAAGTACAAAATTAGCTGGGCTTGGTGGTGCATGCCTATAATCCCAGCTACTTGGGAAGGCTGAGGCAGGAGAATCGCTTGAAGCTGGGAGGTGGAGGTTACGGTGAGCTGAGGTCACGTCACTGCACTCCAGCCTGGGCAACAAGAGCAAAACTCTGTCTCAAAAAAAAAAAAACAAGAAAAACAAACAAAAGCATTGGACATACCAGTTTTCCTGAAAAGGCAGAGAAAGGAAAGCCAAGATCACTCAGAAATGTTCTCCTTTCTAATAGGTGTGAGTCCCTGACACCGTCTATGTCTTCACTGGACTCATGCCCCAGGACATATGGATTCTCCTCCCCTCTTCCACCTTTCTGACCTTACTTCTCCCCATTTTGAAAGCGCTCTAGAGACTGGGTGATACTGCTTGTTGGCTCTCCCTTAGGGATAATGCAAACTCAGTAGCCCTTATCTTGACAATTCAGTCCAAGAATTGACTCGGCAGAGGATGCCTGTGACATGCTTGCAGAAACTGGAGTAATTTTTGATGTACTTGTAGAAACTGGAGTAATTGGCCATATTGCCACCCAGTCTCGTCCTCCCCCAGCAAGTTTTGAGTACAGAGAGGGCAACCTTGTTGGTTAAATGATGTCTGTTTGGCATCATCGCCCAAGCCTCACACAACCCTGCAGAGATACAGGGGTATTTGATGATAAGACAGATACTTGGCTTGCTGCCCTCTGATGTACTCTCCACCTCAAGTCAGCAATAAAGTCTTTGGATCTCCTGCCTTGTTTCTGCCTTCTGGAAAAGAAAAAACAATACATGTACTGTTTAAGTCATTCTACAACTAAAACGTAAGCTCATTGAGGGTCTGTTTATTTTGTGTTTTGTTCATGGTTATATCCCCAGTGCCTAAGATAGAGCCTGGCATAAACTGGGTATTCGATATACGTGGATGAGATGAATGAACCAATCTTTCTGCCATGGTTTGAATGTATGTGTCCCTCCAAAATCCATATTTTGGAACCTAATACCCGATTGATAGTATTAATAAGTTGGGTGTTTAAAAGGTGATTAAGTTATGAAGGGGAATCCTCAGAAATTAGATTGATGCCCTTATAGAAGATGTTGAAGGGAGCACCCTCCTCCCTTTTTGCCCCTTCTGCCATGTGAGAGGATGCAACAAGAAAGCATACACTAAATCTGCTGGTGCCTTGATCTTGGACTTTACAGCCTCCAGAACTGTGAGAAATAGATTTCTTTTCTTTTCACCAAGTATATTCCCAGACTTTAAGAAGAGAGAAGTAAATTTCCTTTATTTATGAATTACCCAATTTGTGGTAATTTGTTAAAGCAGCAGGAACAAACTAAGACATTTCTCTCTCACTCTCTCCTCCTGAAAGCCTTCCCCATAAAACTCCTGGCTCACTCACAGAGTGAAGTCCAAGTCATGGAGCAGGACACTTAAAGGACAGAGAATCTTGCAATATAAGTGGAGCAGGGAAGGAGAGAAGAGAGCGCTCCCCAAGATCCCTCCAGGCTTTGTGATTAATGACTCCACCAAAGCAGCTCCCTTTAAGTCCCAGGACCATTTGCTAAGGGTGAATGACAATATGGCAATTTAGAAAGAAAATAAAATGATCAGAACCTTCCAGAGAGTTCCAGAGGGAGCTGAAGCAAGAGAATCCAAGCCTACCTCATAAATCAACCTCAGCTTCAGAGTATGTGGCCTCCGAACTGGAGTCTGCCATGGTCTCCACAGATCTCTGCTATTCTCAGATGCTTTACTAAGCAACTGAGCACTGTGAGAGTAACCTCCAACATGCCAGCAGAAGTCTGTGAGGACACAGAGGTAGTGGTGGCCGTTAGCAGGGAGGGGCACTGGCTCTTCCTAGCCACCTTCTCCCAGGCCCCATCACATGAGCTGGCTTGCTCAGGAGGCAGTTCTCCACATCACCTCTGCCCAACCACACTGGCAGAGCTCCTCATGAGCTCCCACCCAAGCCCTTGGATCTATGCTGCATGGGAAGGTACACAACATCCCCAGGGCACAGAGAGTCCATGCAGTCCACGGGGCACCTTGCAACTCTTACCACTCACCTGGCTGTATGCCCAGAAAGTTGTCTGATTACCACTTTTCCTTTCCTTTCTTTCATTTAAACATCTAAAAAATAAAATAAAATAGTTTAATTCTGTCAAATTCCTGAAGTTTGTCTCGCGGTAACAACAACAAAAAGCCCAATGAGGACAAAAGACAGTATTTCTTATATCCAAGCAATCCAGATCATTTGGTGGTTGGCAAGGAATCGGGGGAGGATGGGAGGGAGTGGGCTGAAATGGGGCAGAGGAGAAGCAGTGGACACAATGAGGAGTGGGAGACAGCCACCTGGACCATATCTTCCAGGAAGAGATCTGCAGTGTTTCAGAAGTAGCACAGGAAACCTGTGCTCCTTCACATCTTCCATCCCCACAGTAAAACCAGTAGGTCACCTCCCATGCCCCAACCAGATGTTCCTGAGGTGTGAAACTTTTCTATGTTGTGAATATGGATGATCCTGGAGAGAGCCTTACCTTTAACAGGGACCAGCCAACACCAAGATTATCAGTTAACACTTAAGCAGAAATGTGTTAACAGTCAGCAGTTAAGCACAGAGGGCAGAGACAACATCAGAAGAAAAGAAATGCATACAGGTAAGGGGTGTGAAAGATTACCAGGGGCAAGCTGTCCCTTTTCAGAAGTTTGGCAGCACCTGATGTGTCACCTTTGGAGGATGTTATGGTTTCATTCCATCCATCCTCTACACACATTCACTACTGTCTGCTATATGCCAGGTGCTTTACTGAGCATTGGAATGATGGAGATGAGAAGATCTGTCCTTACCCTCAGAAAGCCATGATCAAGGAAGGAGGAGCACCACTGTAAACCACTAACTAAATAATAAAACAAAGTCAATGCCAAAGGCTGTGAGAACAAGGAATAAAGAAATGATGAATTTTTAATGAAGTTTCAAATAACTTCACCATGGAGGTAGCATTTGAGCTGAAACTTTAGAGAAAAGAAAGTTTTACAGGATATTATGGGCTGAGAACTGGGGAGCAAAGGGGCATTCAAAATGGTGTGTTGGTTTCCTGGGGCTGCTGTAACAAATTATGTCAAGCTACATGGCTTAAGACAACAGAAATTTATTCTCTCACATTTTAGAAGGCCAGAATCCAAAATCATGGTGTCAGTAGAGTTGATTTCTTCTGAGGGATAGGAGGAAGAACTGTCTCATGCCTCTCTCCTGGCTTCTGGTGGTTGTTGGCAGTCCTTGATGTTCCCTGGCTTGTAAATGCATCATCACTCCAATCTCCGCCTCCGTCTTCTCATCATTCTCATCACCTTCTCTGTGTGTCTCTCTATGTCCCCTCCTCTTCTTAGAAAGATCTCTCTTCTGATTAGTCCCGCCCTAAATCCGGGATGATTTCATCTTAAGATCCTGAACTAATTACATCTACAAAGATCCTATTTCCAAATAAGGTCACAGCTAGAGGTTCTAGGTGGATATGAATTTTGGAGGGACACATTTAACTTCTGCAGGTGGCAAGTAGATGTAGAAGAAATGGCTTGGCTTCTCATGAGGAATGTCATATTCAATTACACAAATGTTTTCTTCACCCATTTAGGAAATATGGATCTGTTTCTGGATTCTGGCTGGACAAGGGCTGAAAGGTAGTCCACTTTTTGTTTGGACTTGTAGATGCCACCTTCAGGTGAAGGAAAGACCAAGGTCAAAGCTCCAGGCAAGCCAGTGAATGAAAACTCCTCCTAAAGTCTTCAGGTTTCTGTTCATTCAAAGTTCAAGCTTCAATTTTAACATTTTTCAGTTTGCTAAGAAAACAAGTGATGCTTTCTCAAGTCTCTCCCCTCCCCTCTTCTCTCCTTACAACTGGGTACAGTGTGTTCTGAACAGAGAGGAGGCTTCAGTGAGGTATGAAATGAAACAAATCCACAGGCAAACAGCAAAGAAAGCTGGTGTATTTTTAATATGCAGGCACCATTTTGGGGATTGTGGAGAAAATTTTACTTCTTCATATTGAAAACCCAATGCGCTGGAAAGGGAGCCAGAGGTGGGGGAGGAACTATACAGCTCTCTCCCTTCAGCACAGCCACTTCTTAAAGAAGCAATTGATTAAAGAGAAAGTGTGGGGAACCAACTGTTCACACTTGCCAAATATTTCTAAAGGCTTCAAAATCACTCAAGGTGGTAGATTTTTTTCCCATAAAGTGTCTACAAAATCTGTCACCTCGACACCCAGTGTTTAAACAGGGCAGTGTCTTGAAAAATGACTTTGTTCTCTGGATCACTCACGGTGCTGGCCTGACACTGCTTCTATTTTCTGCGTCAGTGTGAAACCTGCTGCAAAAACAGCTGCACAAGAGCTCAACTCAACAACTGCCAGGAGCCAGGAAGAGCAGCCTTCACCCCCTCAGGCTGTCACCTGGAGCACCCCCTTTGTCTCCCACCCCGTGGTGCTCTATGACTAGAAGCGGTCCAAGGGCACATTGCCTCTTAGTTGGAACAATGTGAGCTAGAACTGTCTACTCCACAGAAGCCAAAGGGGAGCGGCAGAGACTTGGAAGAACAGATCTGGGAGCAACTTGAGTGACCATCTAGTTCAAACCCTTCTTTCTACAGAGGAGGAAACTGAGGAACAGAGAAGGCAATAACTTGCTCAAGGGCTAATGGGCATCTACCATTTGCTTTGACTGTTCATCAATTCAGCTCCTTCCTTTGGGCAATTCTGCACCTTAGGAGTCTTGGTGGGGAACCCGTCTCCAACTATGGAAGCCCAGAAATGCCAGATATTCACTTTCCATGCTATTTTTTTTCTCCAGGGCAAACTCACTGGACCTAACCTCTTGCCATCCAGACACTCCTGTCCCATGTCGTGACTGGTAGATGATAACTCAATGAAAAGGGAATAGAGGAAGATTTTATCTCAAGGGTCTTAATTTTGGATGCTGTTCCTTCCTGGTTCAGTAAGCTACCCAGTATCCTTTTAATCAATCTTTTGTTTTTCTCCATGGTCTATTTATGTTGCTTGCAAATAAAAACCTTGGCTAATGCCAAAATATTACCAAGAGTTAGGTAGAAATAGCCCTTCCAGAAATTAACAGGAATCGGAGATGGTTTGTTTCACATGCTTAGGGCTACACACAGTAAAAACTCAGCTTGGAGTAAAATATGAGACTCTGCCAAAACATGGTAAATAGTGGCAAACCATTAGGTTTCTACCTGTAGTCACCTGGAATGAAATACCTGGTAAAGTCAAGGTGTAGGGTATGAAACAGTAGCCACCATAGAACAATATTAAAAGCATGAAAAAATCAAGGACTACGGGGTAAACTGCTTGCTTCCAATAGTGCTAGGTGGATTTTTTAAAACAAAGAATGAAAAAACACAAATTCTTAAGTTCTCAAGTCAAGACACAAACTGAAAACCAAATATTTTCTACCTGTTGCTTGAAGAATCTCTTATGTCTTATAGCCACAATCCTAAAATAGACAAAAATCAGACAGAAAATTTGATCCTGCAGGTTGCTGAATTAGAAGATTAGTTTTGTTTTTGTTTTTGTTTTTTGAGATAGAGTCTCCTCTGTTGCCCAGGCTGGAATATAGCGGTGCAATCTTGGCTCATTGCAACCTCCGCCTCCTGGGTTTGAGTAATTCTCCTGCCTCAGCCTCCTGAGTAGCTGGGATTACAGGCACACACCACCACACCTGGCTAATTTTTGTAATTTTAGTAGAGATGTGATTTCATCATGCTGGCCAAGTTGGTCTCACGTTCCTGACCGCCAGTGATCTGCCCATCCCAAAGTGCTGAAATTATAGGTATGAGCCACCACACCTAGCCTAGAAGATTAGTTTAATATGCAGCCTTCCAAATTTTTGCTTAGGTGAAAATTAGAGCATAGAATGGGAAAGAGGTAGACCTAAGAATTGGAACAGAGATTTATGGGAGGATTCAGATGACTCAGAGCATTGAATTTCTAAACTTTATTCATTCCTATCTCTCTTGTTAGCCAAATCAACTCCTCTTCCCTTCCTATGCATGTATTCCCATCTTGCCTAAAAATCTTGCAATGATCTAACCTCAGGGTATTACCTTGCAAGGGGAAGTTCATTCTCTTTGTGTTCCACCTGCTCTACTCCTCATTGCCTCCTATAACTAGAGTTAGATCTCAACATGTTCCTGGGACAGAGTGGGGTATAGGATGAAGCTCATCCATATACAATATCTTAAGGAAAAGCTTACAGACAAAAGTTTATGACTCTGATCATTGTATTAGTAGAGACATGAGAAATATGTGAGGGAGTAGATTCTGAGGTTATTAGACCAACAAGGGAAAAACATAATTTTAGATCAGGTTGAGTTTATTGATATGCTGATATGTGCAGTAATTCTGTATTTGATGCACTAGCTTCAGCATCTAGTTGTTTTAATTGTTTGCTGGGTGAGTTGACAGAAACCTGGACTCATTAGTGCTTCATGGCACAGTATGTTAGTGCTCCAAAGCAGCTGAGATGCCAGAAATTACAAGCCACAATTTAGACAAAGTAAATTTAAAGACCTAGGGAGATAGCAATGTTAGAACGGATTTATTACAAATGCTTCCCCACCTCCTATATCCCCCAAGAGGACCCAAAACACACTACCTTCATTAAGGCAATGGTAAACACATTAGTGACAGGAGTGCCAACATCTTCATAAAAACCATGGCTATTCTCTGTAAGCTAAGGATGCTAGTAGAGAGAAGATGTAGTTGGAAATGAGATGCACGATTTAAATTGGTTTGGGAAAATCACAGGCCTGGGAAGAGCAATAATTACCAGAGCTTGGCTACCAGAAGAGGGAGCTGACCAGCCTGATAATCAGAATGGGCTGACTCTGTGGTTAATTTTAGACATCAAGTTGACTAAGGAATACCTAGAAATCTGGTAAGACATTATTTTGGGGTGTGTCAGTGAGAGTATTTCCAGAGGAAGTTAGCACGTGAGTCTAAGTGGACTAGGTGGGGAAGATCTGCACTCAATTTGTTCGGGCACCAGCCAATATGCTGGGGACACAGAACAAAAACAGGTGGGAAAAAAGGTGAATATGTCAATCTATCTACTGAAGCCAGGATATACTCTTCCTCTCCTGGACCTGGACAACAACTCAAGGCTCCCTGGCCATTGGACTCCAGGACTTACATCAGCGACCTCCTGGGTTCTCAGGCCTTTGGTTTCATACTGAGAATGGTGAGAGTTACACCATTGGCTTCCTGGTTCTGAGGCCTTCAGATTTGGGCTGAGCAATGCTACTAGGATCCCAGAGTCTTCAGTTTGCAGATGGGCTGTCATAGGACTTCTCAGTCTCCATAATCATGTGAGTTAATTTCTCTAATAAAATCCCTTCTCATATATCTATAGATATATCTTATTGGTTCTGCCTCTCCAGAGAACACTAATACAAGCCCATACGGATCTTTGGCATGGCAGCTCATGGGGTCCCAAGAGTAAAAGAGATGGACAAGCCGGGGGCGGTGGCTCAAGCCTGTAATCCCAGCACTTTGGGAGGCCGAGACGGGCAGATCACGAGGTCAGGAGATTGACACCATCCTGGCTAACATGGTGAAACCCCGTCTCTACTAAAAAATGCAAAATACTAGCTGGGCGAGGTGGTGGGCGCCTGTAGTCCCAGCTACTCGGGAGGCTGAGGCAAGAGAATAGCGTAAACCCCGAAGGCGGAGCTTGCAGTGAGCTGAGATCTGGCCACTGCACTCCAGCCTGGGCAACAGAGCGAGACTCCATCTCAAAAAGAAAAAGAAAAAGAAAAAAGAGATGGACATATGAGTAAAGTCTTTATTTTGATTTAACAGGCCTGATGAAGAGTCCTGACTTGTGTCATCATGACTGAGAGTTGCAGTTGATAGCAGACCTTGTTCACTTATCATCCAATAAACTGCTCACCAATACTTCTTCCTCCTTTCTAACAGAAGTCCAGTTGAGACTTCCAGGAGGGAAGTCCTCCAAAACACAGACTCTAAGGAAGGAATAGTCTCTCATATGTTGGACATAATCTAACTGCATGTGGTCCCCACAGCTAGGGTGGAAGCCCACTTGCAACCACAGAGGGAAGCAAACCAAGACACTGGGAAGGGCAGAGCAAAGAAATATAAGGAGCCAGGTCCTCAGTGATATTTTTGAGCTTTTGGATTAACCAGCCCTTGTACTTCTTAGTCTGCATGCATTTCTTTATGCAATATACATTTTCTTTAATTTTCCAGCCAGTTGAGTCAAGATTTTCTGTTATTGAAGCTTAAAATGTCCTACTGATACTTGGCTCTTCATTCAATCCCTGTACCTCAGTTCATTCAGATTCAGTTCTCCACGTAGGAAGAGGAAGGTGAGTACCCTTCAGTAAGGACCCGGCAATTACATGGCAGCTATACCTTTAATCTTTCTCCCAGAAGTCCCCCAAAGAGTCCTACAGCCTTTTACCAGACTATCTGTGTCCTGGGGGAAAGTAAATACCAAGTGTCTTTCTGAAAATGTCAAGCACTGGCTATAAGAAAATAGCAAAATCTGAAGACCCAGAACACTACTGTGGTGTGAGTGGGTACTAATGAGAGACAGCAGTAAATGAGGTTTTACCTAAGTCCACCTCATGGTAGGCACAATTGGACCACAAGCCCAATCAGTGGGTAAGGTCCAAAGGTGGAGGTCATTCTCTCTAAAGTAAGACAACTTTCTGTACCTCTTACAATGAAGAGAAATGGCATAACACTGCAAGGATCTTCTTGGGCTTTGGAGATAATGTACACCATATTTTGTTTACTGATCCAGTTCCTTTTCCCTGAGACCAGCAAGATTAACAACTTTGAGCAAAATTCAGAGCTAGAGAGGGCTCTCCAACTGGTTCAGGCTGTCATATAAGCACCTCTTCACTTGGCCCTACTGATCCAAAAGATGCAATGATATTTCAAGTGCCTGTGGCAGCTCAGGGTACTATATGGAGTATGAAGCAAGGTTGAATAGGAAAATCATAGAATACACCTCCTAAGGTTTTGGAGAAAGCCAGGTCTTCTTCAGCAAGTTACTATTGCATACATGTATCAAAATTGTCCCCCATAAATACATACAATTATTATATGTCAATTTAAAAATAATGATTTCAAAAGAAATAGCTGTTAGCTTGCTACTAGGCCCTGGTTGAGAGTGAATGAGTGATCATCAGACACTAGATAATCATGCATCCTGGACTACTCATGCTGAACAGGATATTATCGATCCACCTACTTATAAAATCAGGCAGGCTTAGCAGCACATCATTATCTATGGAAATGATACAAGCAGGACCAGGCTCAAGTAAGTCCTAATAGTACAAGTGAATTTCATGAGCTTATATTCCCAGTATGCCTGTTCCAAATGTGTTGCTACTCCTCACTCAACCCATTTCCATGGCTGAGGCACTGTCTTGAAGAATGGAGTATATTCTTTGAATCATCAATAATGCTGTTTCTGTTGAACTCATGGAGGTAGAGAGTAAGAGGATGGTTATGAGAGGCTGGGAAGGGTAGTGGCAGGGGGTGGAGGGAAAGTGGGGAATGCTTAACGGATACAAAAAAATACAAAGAATGAATAAAACCTAGTATTTGGTAGCACAACAGGGTGAATGTTGTCAATAATAATCTAATTGTACATTCAAAAATCACTAAAAGAATGTATATAATTGGATTGTTTCTAACACAAAGGATAAATGCTTGAGAGGATGGATATTCCATTTACCATGATGTGATTATTATGTATTGCATTCCTGTAACAAAATATCTCATGTGCCCCATAAATATATACACATAGGTACCTACAAAAATTAAAAATTAAAAACAATAATAATGCTGTTTTTTACCTAGCCAGAAATCATGACTCCAGAACCCAAAGGGTGAAAGTGGGATGATACATCTAACTATTACACTAAATGATGCATTAGTAAAGCTTTGGCTTCCAATCCTTATATTGCAGGCTTAGAAATTTTAGCATCCAAGGAAGAAGGCTTCTACTAGGAAACACAACAATTAGTTCATTGAATTGCAAGCTGAGACTCCACCCTAACCATTTATGGCTCCTATTCCCACTGAATGAATAGGCCCTCCCCCTAGGAAAGGATTACTGGAGCAATTGCTGTAAATCATCAAGGGGAAATAGGATTGCTGCAATACACTGGGCCACAAAAGAGTATGGATTAAACTCTTCATTCAATCCCTGTGCTTCAGTTCATTCAGGTACAGGGTGACCTGTCTCCACTTCCAGTGGTAATAGACTGATGGAAAACCATTGCAACCCCACATAGGTAAAACTACTAAGAGATCAAATCCCTCAAAAATGAATGTTGCATCAACCCACCAATTATAAAAACTTGAACTGAGTACTGAGTGAAAATAAAGGAAACATGGACAAATTAATCAAGAAGGAAATCTTAAATGCCAATTGTAGCAAAAATATATCTATATTTCAACTAAGTGAAAACAAGGACAGGACGTATGTGAATTATTTTCTATGTTGTATTATATAAATGTTTATGTATTTCAACAAATGTTTTGCTCCAGTTTTTCCCTTTGCCTCATTTTTTCATGTAGGATATGTTCATTGTGATTAGGTTCACAATTTATTCTATAAATTACAGAATATAAATGTAAATACATGCCAGAGCTAGAGGATAAATAGATATCAACCACAGATCCTAAACTTGGAGCTAGATGCAGTATCTGATGAGAATCTGGAGAAAAGATGAGCTGGTTTTGATTAAGCAGGAGATAACTGAATTCTATTAGGAAGAAAATTTTCTTTCAGAAATATGAATATGGAAAGAATGGGGTGCATTGATATTGATTTGGAAAAGGGGTGGACTATAGAGAACATTGGTCATTCTTTTTTGGCTCGCTTTGTACATTTGGAAAAATCACCATCTTACAAGTCTGCCTCCCATTATAACTGCCTGAAATGACAGATATTTACTTTCCTAGATTCCCTTGTAGCTAGGATGCAGGCACTTGACCTAGAGTTGTCCAATCAGAAGCACCACCCTGGACGCTTTGAATCAGAAGCTAGTGATGCAAAGAAGCAAGGATAGTAAGGGATTCTCTGTCACTCTGGCATCACAACTGAACACAATTGAACTTGTGGCATAACTATGGAGGGATGCTGGTGGTGGCAAATTTAGGAACATGTTTCTGTCTGAGTAGGTCTGATCATGGCATTTCAGCCTTTCTGATGATTCAATATCCTTTAGATAAATTACTATACAGATCCAATTAGCAAAAGTTGATCTTGTTTTGCTTAACATCCAGAACTGTGATTGATACACAAGGTCACAGGGTAAGTTAGTGACTGTGCTCTCATGAATCAATTATCTATTGCTGCATAATGAACCACCCCGAAACTAGTGACTTAAAAACATTAACAATTTATTGTCCCTCATTATTCTGTGGGTTAAATAGACGATTCTTCCAGTCTTGCCTGAGTTCACTGTGGCTTCATTAACCTGATGGGTTGGCTGGGTCCCTCTCTCCATGTGTTCTTCCATCCTCGAGGGGACTAGATCAGGCTTCTTTACAGCATGATGGTCTCAGGGTGCCCAGTGGATGAGATCTGATGCTTCAGGGCCTTTTGAAATGAAAGCTTAGAAGCCAGCTGTGCGAGTTCCACCACATTTTATTGGTCAATCATGTCACAGAGCCATCCCAGATTCAAGAGGAGGGAAAATTGACTCTATTTGTCTATAGGAGGAGACAAAAATCTCATTGCAAAAGAGCATGCAGACAGAGATGGGAGAAAATACTGGGGTCATCTTTGTAAACAATCTGTTACTTGTGGAATCATATAATTGAAACACACAGAATCCACAATAGCAGGATCCGAGTGCTCCAACATTGTCAGAATTGTCTCTCTCTTTATCTCCACACTTGACCGGACAGTGACCAGCAGCTCTGACCTGGATGACAAGGCCCTTACTGACAATGACCGTGGACTAGTTTCGTCAAAATCTCATGGAAGGAGTTCCCCACAGGAAAGAGGGTTTCTGTTTAGCCAAAGAAGGAGAAAGGGGTGCTAGAGAGACAGTGTCAGAGGCAAGCCTAGAATTCAGATGTCATGTCTCCTGGGCCTGGTCTCTTTCCACTCCAGTGGTTATCAACAGCTGCTTCACATTTCCAGATGAAAAGAAAAAAAAAAGGATGTGGGGAGTTAATTTTCTTCATATCCTGGAAATTCTGCCCCAACTGCTTGGCATTGAAAGGATTTGCCGTCCTCTATTTAGGGGAGTGTCCCAGCATAAGAGAACCCGGAAGGTAAAACCTTGGAAAGTCAAGTTGAACTGGTGATGTATTTCCCCCGGCAAGTCATTCACATTCTCCAGGTAGTCTGTTCTCTCCTCTATACAGAAAGTCTATAGACTGGGCAATTGGAAGGAAGACACTCCCACCTGCATTACTTATATCAACATGGAGTCAGCCTCTTTAAACACTGAGACAAAGTTTGAGCATCTACGCTTCTCCTCTCTGAACTCATGCTTTGGAGATAGGCAAACTGAGGTGTAATCCAACTCTCCATTTACTTGACTTGCTAACCTTAAGCAAGCCTCTCCATCCCTCTGAGCCTCAGCACACTCATCTGTAAGATGAGTTGACACTCCTTACCTCATAGGGGAATTGTGAGGATTAACTGAGAAAACATATGCATATTGCCTATCACAGAGCAGGTCACTGGCAGATATTTATTTGTTCCCTCTCCCTGTTACTGGAGCAAAACCTCTGAACTTCCCATGCTGTCTACTTCAAACACACATTCAAATCTTTCTATCCATTCATGTCTCTTCCATTTTTTGTAGCATTTCCACCCTGTCTGCACTTGGAAAGCTGCCCCTGAACAGATTCTGCCCCCATGACACGTGTGCCCTGTATCCCCATCACCCTCACACTCTCAGCTTATACTCTGTCCTCTCATATGCAGTGTCCTTCTTTCATTCCCTCTATATGGGTTCTGTGTTAATTCTTCCCCCTTGGAACCTTCTGTATAGCTCCCTACACAACACAGAATGGAAGACAGAAGAGGAGGGAGAGGATGAGCTCCTCAGGTCTCCATGGAGACAGTGCCCTGGATGCAGGAAGAGCCCTCGGACTCTTAGGTCCAGCTGCAGCCTGCACAATAGACCATCCCCATGCCTCTCAGACTTCAGGTGTCTCAAATGCCTCACATAAACTTTGGGCAGTGAAAAGCGATCTGCCTACTTCTCAACAAGGCTTTATTCCATGTTGTATTACATAAATAGTGCTTCCAGATGCTTCATTTGAGCTGAGCTTTCCCCAGTCAGTGGGTAATCTTAGCCTCCATTAAATTATGTTCCTGATCCCTCTGTAGCCATGTTAATTAAACACAAAAGTTGTCATCACGTTCTCAACCCGGCCTCCTTCACAGGCACTGTGGACCAAGAGTTCTTCCCATGTGCCAACAGGCTTTGTTGTATCCTATTTAAATCATTTTAACTGCATGTTGGTCAGAGCCCAGACACAACTCACTCCATCCTTCCCTGTCCAAGGCAGAGATGGTCTCTCTATGCCCTTCTGACGTCACTTTCTCAGGAAGAGTTGACGAAATGATGAGCATACACCCAGCGATATACAAAGGATTCATTAATTCACTCATCAACAAAGGCTTTTTGAGTAAGATTTCCTATATGCCAGGTACCTTTATTAGTGCTGTGAACATAGCAGTGAACAAAAGAGACCAAGTCCCTACTCTCATAAAAATAACATTCCAATGTGGTCTTAGTTAAGACCAGTGGTTTTTCAACCTTGGCTGTACATTAGAAATACCTGGGGAGCCCAATACTCAAGAGTTTGTATTAAATAAGAAATTCTAGTAGTTTTTAAAGGTTTCCAAATTACTTCTATGTGAGACTGTAAATATTTCCTTTGATCACTCCACCTTGTCCACTACTAAAAAAAAAAAAAAAAAAAAAAAAAAAAAAAAAAAAAAAAAATCATCTCTCTCTAAAGAACACTCTCTAAAAAGGAGACACAACCATTGCTCTTGGAGTTGTGAGGTTGGCATTTCAAGTTCTGAAGAAACTCTCTCTTAAAAGAAAAGAAGAGCTCGATAGGTTCAGCTCCTCTCTCATCTGAAGGGCCTGTTGGCAAGCAAAGGGGCTGACCTGGAACACG
Organism: Piliocolobus tephrosceles; assembly: GCF_002776525.5. Lineage (NCBI taxonomy): Eukaryota > Metazoa > Chordata > Mammalia > Primates > Cercopithecidae > Piliocolobus > Piliocolobus tephrosceles. Next base: position 108,931,513 of record NC_045434.1, on the reverse strand, counting down.
TCACATCATCCCTGCATGACCAGGATCTCCAGGTCATCTTGGACCACTACTGTTACCACCCTGTTCCTACAAAATTGCCCAGAGAACAAGCCCCCAAGCTGACAAATGGGCTAACCCACCAGTCGCCAACATTTTTGGCACCAAGGGACTGGTTTTGTGGAAGGCAATGTTTCCACAAACAGCGGGGGCCAGATGGGGGATGGTTCAGGATAAAACCGTTCCACCTTAGATCATCAGGCATTAGATTCTCTCAAGGAGCACAGCCTAGATCCCTCACATGCGCAGTTCACGGTAGGGTTCCTGCTTCTATGAGAATCTAAAGCCACAGCTGATCTGACAGGAGGTAGAGCTCAGAGAGTGATGCTCGCTTGCCCACCACTCACCTCCTGCTGGTTCCTAACAGGCTTCTAGCTGGTTCCAGCTCCTAACAGGCCATGGGCTGGCACTGGTCTGTGGCCCAGGGATTGGAGACCCCTGGGCTAACCCCACTAGTTCACTTCTTTTCTCTTCTGTATTCAGACATGATGAAGGGCCTTCAGCTAAGAGCAAACTTGTCCTCAGGGTCAGTCAGGGCCTGGAGCCAAGACATCCTTAAATTGGTGACAGAAGCCTAAGGAGCTCTTCCTTAGAATCAGGTGGCTCCCTTTGCTCAGCAAAGCCTGGGTCTGATTCCTAGACCAAGAGCTCCTCATCCAAGGAAAAATGCTTCTTAGAAGGATGGGAGGTGCAAGGGCTGTTCCTTCTCCCTGGGATTGTCTTGAAACAAACTCTGAACTTTAGGGGGGATGACAGCAAGAGAGAAAGCTGTCTCTGGATCCCAGCATACTCAGTACTCCCAACAGAAAGTAGAGGTGTGAGAGGCAACATAACTGACGGCTCAACTGGGCTTCAAGAGCTCTTGGTTCTAGTGTCAGTCCAGTCACCAATTAGCTGATTAACCTTGGGAAAGCCTCACCCTCTCTCTAGGGGCATCTTCCTTTTCTGTAAAATTAAAGGATAGTCTAAAAGGTATCTGAGATGCCTTCTAGATTTGGTTGGCTATTAGTCTAGGATTTTAAGAGGATGAGAACAATTGCCCACCCAACTGGCCAAGAGCACCCAGGGGGATAAATAAGAGGCTGAAGAGGTAGGGGACAGTGGCTCACAACTGTAATCCCAACACTCTGGGAGGTAAGGCGTGTGGATCACCTGAGGTCAGGAGTTCGGGAGCAGCCTGGCCTACATGGTGAAACCCCGTCTCTACTAAAAATACAAAATTAGCTGGTTGTGGTGGCACACACCTGTAATCCCAGCTACTTGGGAGGCTGAGGCAGGAGAATCACTTGAACCCAGGAGGCAGAGGTTGCAGTGAGCCAAGATCACGCCATTGCACTCCAGCATGGGCAAAAAGAGCAAAACTCTGTCTCCTAAAAACAAAAAAAAAAAAAAAAAAAGGCTGGAGGATACCTTCCCAGGTGGAGTGGGTGAAGATGTTGATTCAAGGTCAGATTTCTCACTCTCCAGGCCAGGGAGTATTAAGCCATTTGTCTAGTGAGGAAGTGAAGAGGGGTAAGTGGCTGCAGACTCATCTGCCGTTTTCATGTACCTACAAAGACATGGCAGAGCATGCCCTCAGACCCTGGGGATTCTTCCCTGGGCCTGGAGGCAGAGTGAAGCAGTGAAGGACCCCACAGGTCCCAAAGTTGAGTTTGTTTCCTATTTAAAGCTGTTAGAACAACAGGCTAAATTCCGAGTGGTCTTGATCTCAGGGGGCGTAAGGCTCCTCCTGGCTGCCTGAGGAAATTATTCATTTGGGTAAACCCAAATTAGACTCCAGAAAGTAATAGCACATTTCTCTTTGTCCTCCTGATGTCTGGAGAGTTTCTCCACTGCCCCACCCTTCCACACATACCTTCCTCCTTCTCCCTTCAACCCCCTCAAGTTACAAGCCTAGAAAATTCTCACACCTCTGTCATCTCCAGAGTTTGTCAGAGACATTAGAGGATCCAATGAAGTCCAGCAGTGCTAGAGCTGGTTGTGTGAGATTCATTCATAGGCATGGTTGGCATGGAAAAAAAGAAACCCACGGGCCTTCCAAATAAAGGCCAGACTGCTCTACACCTAGGAAGATTCAGTGCAGACATTAGGAAACCTTCTCTGACTTCCTACCTGCCAGCTGCACCTACTCTTGGTGAAGTGTCCTCCCTTCCTAGTTGCACTCTTGAGAAAAAGGAAAGAAAAGAAAAAGGAAGGGAGAAATGGAGGCTGATTATAGGATTCACAGAGATTTCTCATTGGCCATATCCACCACCTTCCTATTCCTTGCCCATGCCCGGTTGGTGAAAGGATAGAGACACCTGACTCAATCTGGGCCAGTCTGGTTCTTCATTCTAGGAAGCAGAAGACATGAGTGCAGTCACACAGAGACTAGGCAGTCGGAGCTTACAGCATTCATTGTCTTAGAGACAAAATCCAAGAGGACTTAACCAATAGTGGTAACCCTGGCACTGCCTGGTTATTCAGGTTTCACATTGAAACTGTGAACAAATATGATGTCCTTCATCTTGACCTAGCTGGAATCAGTTCAATTGTTTGCCTCTAAAGAAACTTAGTTGGTAAAAGCTCTAAACCCCTATGCCTTCTCCCACTCAGTACGTACACATTATTGAAGTCATTATTTTCTCTTTGTCCAACTCTTTCCCTGGACCAGAAGCTCTTTGGTGTCCTGACCACGGATTGGTCTTGCCTTCACCTCCCACCCACTCTTCACATGGCTGACTCTCACTCTTCTCTCAGGTCCCTGGTGAGACAGCAGGAGCCTTGCTTGACCACCACCTCCTGCATTTCTTGCCTGGGTTAAGTGCCCCTGGAAAGTGTTCCCATTGCACCAGGCACTTCCCTGTGGCAATGTGTTATGTAGTTATCTATCTCCCACAAGGCTGTAACTTGAGTCAGGAGCTGTAGCCTATTTGATGTTCTATTTCCAGCACAAGTATAGTGCCTAGGACTTACACTCAGTAAATATTTGTGAAATGAATAAATGAATAATTAAAGACATATACTGATCTTCTCCCTCCTTCTCACAGTAAGAAAATAGAAATTAATTACCTGGTTCAAATTATTATTCATCTCAGAATACAATCAGTCAGTCAACAAATTAGTACTAATTGATGTGTCAAAAACTGTATTAGGCACTATACAACTGCTATAAAGTTGCAAATATAGACATATAGGGGAGGAGCAGTTTGTCTCATGAAAATCTAATATAATCTGTAACTAGGAACTCTAAATTCCATTTTGCCTGTTCTGAAGCAATCTATGCCTCCATGTTCTGTATCTTAAAACTGGACGTGTAGGAATTACCATTAATGATTTATTGGGTTTGCAACAGGCTCGTGAATCAATGGATAGAAATTTCCAGAATAGTGCTAGGTTCAAACGAGGTAAAAACCTTTGAGCAAAATTCTGCATCCAGACTGGTTAATGCTTTGGGCCCCAGATCACTTCATTTCTGGCTCCTGCCAGGCTCAGAAGAGCCACTGTACAAGATTGTGGGCTGAAAGACTACAGGACAGGTGGACAGGGGAGGAGTCTCTGAACCTCTGTTTCCAAAGGAGCCTGTCCCTGTCATCCCTGCTAATCTGGCAGATGTTGAATTGAGAGAGGGACCTCTTCCCCTGTCCCCAGGCTAGCAATTACAGAAACCAAATTGTCTCCTGCAAGAGGCATTGTCACCCTGGTGTCATTTCAGCATAAAATAAATTGCACTGCCCATCAGCCTGATGGAGGCCAGCACTTGCTGGCAGCTCCCACAGGCCCCCAGAAAGAGCCTACTCAGATGTGAAGACAAGTCAGCCAGCTGCAGCCAGCACTGAAAGTAACCCAGGGAGCATGATTCTGTCACGCAAGAACCCAGCATGTCTAAAAGGGCACAGCTTCAGCCTGGTACTGACGACAACTCTGCCAGGCTGATCTCCTATTTGTCAAGTCCCAGCAGAGATCAGGGTAAACAATTCAGAGAGATAGAGGGTAGCCATGCCATAAATGTGCCATCTGTTATTCTAGATGTGTGTTTGCATGCATGTGGAGTGGCGTGTGTGTGTGTGTGTGTGTGTGTGTGAGTCTCTTACACTGTCTAGTTCCGGTCTTCATCACCTCCTGCCTAGACTGTCTTGATAACCTCCTAATGGGTCTTCTGACTCCATTCCTGACTCCATGTTCTCACTCCTTAGCAGTCCTCTCCCATGTCTTAAAATTCATATTTCACCATGATTCTGAGCAAACTATCACAAGGACAGAAAACCAAACACCGCATGTCCTCACTCATAGGTGGGAATTGGACAATGAGAACACTTGGACACAGGGCAGAGAACATCATACACCGGGGCCTATCATGGGGTGGGGCCTGGGGGAGGGATAGCATTAGGAGAAATACCTAATGTAAATGACGAGGTAATGGGTGCAGCAAACCAATATGGCACACATATGTAGCAAACTGACACGTTGTGCACATGTACCCTAGAACTTAAAGTATAATAAAAAAATTCATGTTTCAGAATCATAGATCTAATTATGTTAAATCATGGGAAATAAAGTCTAGTATTCATCACCGTCTTTGGCCCCAAATTATTTTGTCAAATGCATGTCAAACTTTCTAGCATCCTGTACTCCTGCCAAACTGGACACATCTCTGCTGTAACATGCACCCCCATTTCAAATATTTAGATCATATTGGAACTTTAAGATCCAGAGCAAATATCCTTTCCTTCACGACACTCTTCCTTTTACCTTCACTCTGCCACTCCAGAAGCTAGAAGCTAACTCTTCTCCCCTCCAAAGAATAAAAGACAACCAGCATATATTGAGTGCCTTTTATGTGCTTTACACTCTATGCACATCATGTCAACACTATTATTATCTTCATTCTATAGACAAAAAGGCTGAGGTTTAGATGGTTTGCCCAGAACCACAGAACTCCTAAATTGCATAACCAGAACTTGAACCCAGAGCTACTGGCTTCACAATTTATGCCCTTAATTACTATGCAGCACTCTCTTAAGCTCTAAGGGGTAAGTAGGGTGGATTACCTGTAGTTTCCATCATCATCCCAAATAAATTTATAATCTAAGCAGTGATCAATTTATTCTGATGCCAATAAAGCTTTAAATGTCAAGGACCCTCATTTCAGAGACCCCTTCTAAGGTTCCAGGAGAGGCACCTGGCAATGTATTCAAAGGCTCTTATGATGTTTTTGTAAAACTTTCTAAAGTAATATATTTTAACCAGAGTTTGTTAAAGTAGGTAGTCTGTTTCCATCTCAGCCTCCCTTCATCATGCTTCCCTTCATATCAGCAGTGCCCAAGTGTCCATGGATGTTTAGCTAATAGGATCTAGCTAATAGGAAGCTGAATTGGGAAAGCTGTTAATTGGGCTTGTTATATTTCGTTTGGAGTATAGTTAAGTTATTGCTAGCTGTCTCAATGTATAAATGACTCTGGGAGTATACTTAATACCAACTGTACCAACTTACTTGGCATCATGACATAAAGGTGCAGGGCCAGAGGTTGTATTGCACTGTGAACACACCCATGCTATATGGGCATGTTCCATGCCTGTGGAAACACTCCATGTTCTGATAAATTCCTCACGCTGGAGTTTATCAGAATTCCTAAGTGGCTGGGCACAAACCCATCACAAAAGCATGTACATCTGTATGTGGGGTCTCATGATTTATGAATCCTAACTATCAATAATACAAAAACAAATTTTGACCAACTGTGCTAGAAAGAAGACAGAACTATCTTCCTATTCTCTCTTTAGAAAATAATATGCCGAAATTATTGTCATATGAAGAAGCATTAAAGAGTATGCAACTAAAAAATGTAGGAAGAAAGTGCTATAGAAATATGTCAGTCAGCTAGTTAGCATTTAAATGCCATTATTATTCTGGATTTTGTGATGTTTGTGGTATTGTCAGCTTTTAGAATGCATAATTTACAACGATGTATTTTATTATTTAAAATAAATATTCAATTTTGCATCAAATCCTGTCATCACAATTTTGTTTTCTTTTTCTTAAGTAACCTCCCTTCCAATTAATAAGCATCAGGTTACCCCCAAAAAAACTGGATCTGCTTTGAATTTCAGTAAGAACAGTACTCTTGCTATGCAAACACCACTTTGAGTGCCCTTGCCCCTCTTTCTGTCCAGTTATGACTCACCGATGCTGTTTTGTGTGGGCATCCTAGGCCACAGTTGCAGCTTCTCATACCCCTCTCACAGCACTCATCACTGTCTACTTACATTATACTTATTCACATTCCTGTTTTATTTCTTTCCAGCAACCACCTCAGGGCCTTACATGGCATTGCACATAATAAATGAAAGGCCTCGTGCAGCTAGAAGACAAAGAGTAGACCAAGTGGAGGGGCATGAGGCAGACCTTCACTCCTGGTCTATGTCATGGCACAATATGTCTCTGATGTTTATCTTTTGTATACTCAAATTGCATGGGTAAAAGTTCTCCTTCTCTCTTTCCTTCTATCTCAATTCCTTAGTCTCTTTTTGTCTCTCTACTTTCTATTCATTTTAGACTGTTTCGTGTTGCTACAACAGAATACCTGAGGCTGGGTAATTTAAAGAAAAGAGTTTTATTTTAGCTTATGGTTCTGCAGGCTGGGAAGTTCAAGGGCATGGCCTTGGCTTCTGATGAAGATTTTCATTCTGCATCATAACAAAGTGAAGGAAGTCAAAGAAGTGGATATGTGTGAAGAAGAACAGCAAGCCCTGGGGGTATCCTGCTTTTATAATAACCCACTCTCAAGGGAATATTGCTGTGAGAACTAACCCAGTCTAGTGAGAGCAAGAATTCATTCACTATCTAGAGAATACCAGGCCATTCATAAGGGATTCCTGTCTGTGACCCAAACACTTCTCACTAAGCCCCACCTCCCAAAACATTGGAGATCAAATTTCAACATGAGTTTAGGTGGGAACAAACTTAAATTGTAGCACTATCTTTCTCTCCTCTTTCTGTCCCTGATGCTAATAGGGCTAATGCAGCAATCTTTGAAAGGAGCAGGACCAGAACACGGGAGACAATCATAGCCCCAAATCTTCCCATCCCGGGCAGAGAATTCAGGGAAGGAACCTGAAGTTGGGCAGCATTTCAGGGAGGGGATAAATCTGACTGATGCCATGTGTTTCTCCATCAGCATGGCTTGAAAGAGAAACAATCTAATGCACCAAGGTTTCCTGAAAGCAGGGGCCAGTCTCGTCGGTGACAAGTGAGGTTAGAGGTCTTCCATTGGAGGGAAGCTGAGCAATGAAATCCATTTCGAAGATCACAAGGTGTGGCCCCCACCCAGGAAATGAGTCTTCCATCCAACTAGATGAGAATGAAAAGGAAAAGTATTCAAATTGCACAATTGTTGTCTGGCTAAATTAATTGTTGCATTCATCTAAATGGATTAGACACTTTAATTAGAAGGGTCTGGTTATTTGCTGAAATTGAATTTTTGGCATGTGGGTGTTATGTGCACATGTGTGTTTGTTCTAGCAGAGCCCGCGCTGGAGCAAATCTACAATGATTCCTTTCTCCCTAGAAAAAAAAAAGAATGACAGTCAGTTAGGAAACAGCCTTCTCTCCACAGACTCCCCTCCCCAGGGAAAGGGGGGATGGAGATTCCCCCATCCTGGAAGGAAAACCATGGCATTCTTACCTGGCCACCACAAGAGGCTTTGCAGATGTAAAAAACATCTGTGGGCTTAAGAGCAGCTGTGAGAGGAGAAAGGGGGTGTGGAAGAAAGAAATTCAAAGCTTTCCTTTGGTTTACACTGGTATGGAATCTCCCAAATTAGCCTATAGAATGTGCACCCCCAGGGGGCAGCAGAGCACCAACCCTTGAGAAGCCAGCAGCCTAGTTACTCCATTTGGCCAGAGATGAGCTGTGGTTAAAGGGGGTATTTAGTGGCAGGAGGAAGAGCAATATGAACAGGAACACAAATATTTGAACCACCCTGGGCCCTTGGGAGGCCAGTGCCAAGAGGGTGGGCAGAAGAGCCAAACGGAGAGAGGAAAAGAAGGAATTGGGCAGATAAGGGCTAAAAGCAGGTTGTCATCAGTCTCAGGAGACAAAATGGAAGTTAGAAATCCTGAGCAGACCCAGCAAGGTGCAAGACCTGTAGTCTGAACAGAACCAAGGATGGAGCAGCCAGGCCACCACCTCAAATGTCATCTATAAAGACAATCAAAATATCCCTGGAGATGCAGGAAGTTGGAAAGTGTTTGCCAGGATTCCTCTCAAGAAGAGGACTGTAGGAGTTGGTGGGGTACTTTACTATGCCTCACTGAGACTGGGGTGGGGGCTGGGGATTGTTGGAGAATAAGAAAAGAAGTCGGAGATAAAAGAGGCAAAAGCAGAGAATGCCCTGATGTAGATGCTTACTAGACCATCCCCCCTTTCCTGTGGGGCTTTTATGTCACTAGGTAACATATGCAAGTTTGGGGCCAGCACTGAATTGCTGGCGATAAGAGAAGAGAGGCAGGACCAGCCACCAGAAGTTCCTGCTCCACCCTTCCCCTCAAAGTCTCAGTCCTGCCTCTAAATAATTGAACCAACTGGAAGGGAACCAAATCATGATTCTGCCTGGGTCCCCTATCTAAATCTCACCCTGCTTACAGCAGGCTGTGTCCATAGAGTCCTAGTGCAGGTGGAGCCCTCCTTCTGTTTTTTGTCCCATTTACCTACTTTAGGGCCTGGAATAGTAGAGATCTGAGCGTCTTTTTGAAAAGCTGAAGGAAACTTTTCCTTTGTTTTCCCCACACTGGGTTGGAGAAAGAGTTTTCAGCCTGGAGGCAGAGAGAAAGAAGGCTTTGATTCTGTGATTCATTTCACCTCAGAGTTTGCAACTGAGTTTGAACTGCAACTCTGCACTCATCTCCTAAGGTTTGTTTCACATCTGTTATAAGTGATGGCAATAACCGCTGCTCATGGTTATGTGACTGATGGAGCGGAGGCAATGAGATTGTCTCTGGGCAGGGAGAAGATAATCTCATTTGCTCTGTCTCTTTGATCATGGGAGCAGGTAGGAAAATGGAATTTCATGCAGGTTATCCCTTTCTGCTGCAACTGATGGTAATGGTTATTTAACTTTTCCTGAGTGCCAAAAAGCTGCTAGGCATTGACGAACCTCTCCCTAGCTTAGAAACTGAATTCAGCAGACAGGTGTGAAACTGTTTCAGTGAAAGGCAAACTTATCAAGTTCATTTTACTCAGGACTTATGCCTTTAGATAAGAGTATGCATAAATATTCCAGAAAAGAAGGGGTGTGGCCAAGTCTTACATTTCTTCTGCTGGTCATTTTGGAACACAGCTTGCACTCAGTGAATTCTCTATTTAGCATCAGTTCCCACTCCACCCGAACTACTGCTGGCTTTCTTCTTGATATTTGGAGTGGGTAGGGAGTGGTGCTAGGCAGCTAGGACAATTGAATCTGACCCTCTCAAATGAGAAGACTCTAAAAACCCTTCTGCCCCACCATTCCTGTGCCCTTTTCCAACACACCCCACCAAAATCCTCCTGTAAGGATAAAGGAAGCTAACAGGCTGAGTGTACTTGAATAAAGATTACTTTTCTCTGGTCTCAGTTTCCTTACCCGTAAAACAACAAAGTCAGACCAGATGATATTTAAGATCTCTTATGACTCTGACTTCAGATGAACTCTCAAAGGGAAGCAGCCCGAGGAGAAGGGTTAGATCAGCTCCCAAGCTGTTGGATGGGCCTCAGCTGTTGCTTCAGGTTAAGGAGGGCATGGAAGAAGAGGAGAAAGAGAGGGTTGAAGGAAACTATCTTAAAAGGAATCTTTAGAGTTTATGAGGTTATTTCTTCTGAGCCCTCCACTGAAAGCAACTTGAAACAGAAAGTCTGAGTGCCTTGGGTGGGAAAAGCCAGGGTCTTCTTGGAGTTCATGTGGCACTTTATGAGGTCCCAGCAGACCCCTGCCCTGGGACAGTGTTTGCTGCCCCACTGACCCCCATGGTCAGCCATGAAGAGCCCAGGGTCCAGGTCAAAGCACCACAATTCATTCCACTCAGAGGTGCAGTGAGGCATGGGGGCTGCGAAGGTCTGAGGACCTTTCTCTCTGGTGCCAGCAGACAGAAAGACGATCTGGCAGACTCTAAAAGCACTAAAGCCGGGCGACAGTGTCGGGGGAAAATGGAAGATGTGGTGCGTGTGGGAGATTTTATGGAGTGATGGTAATAACCCCTCCATTTATACAGAGCTTTCCAGTTTATAAAGTCCTCTCATATCCATTACCTCATTTGAGCCTCTGTGAAGCTCTAAGAGGCAGGCAGAGCAAATGTTCTTTTCTTCTGTTTTATAGGTAAGGAAGCAGGAGGGTAGATGAGTTAAGTCACCTGCCCAAGGTCACAATAACAGCTCATGACAGAGCAGGATGATTCCAGCCACCTGGGAGGTAATGCCAGACTAGCAGGCAGACGGACCCAGGACCCATCCCTGCTCTGCCCCGAGGCCATTTGCTTCTCTGAGCAGTAAAGCTCTAAGCGTTACTGTTTGGATCTGCAAAACTGGATAATAGTAACAACTTGGGCAATTAGGGCAGATGATGTGTGTACAGGGCCCGACGCAAGTGGCCAATCAGCATGTCTACTCTTCTCTTTTCCTCTGCTAGCATTTAAGAATCTTCCTTCCATGGGGTAATAGGGAATGAGGTCATTATGACTCTAGATAGGAGTATGCATCTGGAGGTCAAACAGGCATGGTTTCAAATACTCCTTGCCACTTCTGGCTGTGTTATCCTGGGGCAAGTTACTACAGTCTTTGGCAGTTTACTTCTCTGGTAAAGGAGGACCATAATGCCCACCCCAGGAAGATATTTATATTCTGCATTAGCAACATGTCTGTCTTAATAAATGCAGTTTTCCCCCTTTTTCCTTCTTACCACTATAGCAGTGAGACAGTCACCTTTCTGGAGCCTGCCGACAAATTCCAGAAAGCTAGACAAAGTTTCCAGGCTCTTAGTGTGCCATGCCCCCATAACCTGGAATTAATAATAATAACTATTACTGCAGTGTTTTGTTTCGTTTTGTTTTTTTGAGATGGAGTCTCGCTCTGTCTCCCAGGCTGGTGTGCAGTGGCACAATCTCGGCTCACTGCAACCTCTGCCTCCCAGGTTCCAGCGATTCTCCCACCTCAGCCTCCAGAGTAGCTGAGATTACAGGCACGAGCCCCATGCCCGGCTAATTTTTTGTATTATTAGTGGAGATAGGGTTTCACCATGTTGGCCAGGCTGGTCTCAAACTCCCAACCTGAAGTGATCCACCCACCTCGGCCTCTCAAAGTGCTGGGATTACAGGCATGAGCCACCACGCCAGGCGGCTGCGGTTATTATTATCAAGTGCTTACTCTGGCTCAGACACCATATTTAGTGCTTTACCTGTATTGGCTTACTTAATTCTTACAATACCGAAGAACTATTAGCCGTATTTTGTGGATGAAATAACTGAAGCACAAAGAATTTAGGAACTTACCCAAGGCTTTACAGATAATAATGACAGAGCTAGGACTGAGTTTCAAGCCAGAGCTCTTAACCTAACTAACCTCTAACTAACCCAGTGCCTATTTCCCCCTACGGACTTGGGGGCAAAGGCCCTTGCTCTTCATCATGCCTGCAATGACACTTCCCTGAGGATGGAGGGACTGAGCAAGCTGAGAAGCACCCTGGCCAAACTGAAAAAGCCAGATATATTCACTTATGCAAATACCAGGATTCTATTTGTTGAAGAGGTTCCAGGTTGAGTTACATTTGAGAAGCTGGAGAATGTGAAAGATCCTGGAAAGCAGATTAGCATACAAAGAGATATTATCCCCTGCCCAAAAAGCCAGGCAGGCAGTGAGGATATGGAGAAAACTTACTCTGTGTGCAAACTATTCAATTATACAATCAGCCAGTGGGATTAGTAGTAGGAATGAATGTGAGGTGTAGAGTCCTTGCAATCTGGAGAGGAAAGACTTTAGTGTGAGACCTCCTTCCAGAGCAACTCATGGGTCATGGCAGACGAAGTGTCTCGTAAAGGTCTGGATGCCCATTGCCCAACATAGAGCCCTGATCTTTGTCAATGTTCAAGAAGGATAGCTGGTAAATCAACAAATTAATTATCTTGCCAAAAGGTAGCAAAGAATCTGGAATGTTTCCCAATATCTCATATCTTAGGAGATTCAGAGAGAACCCCAGTCCTTAGGAGAGACTTGAAAAAAGAACTTCTTGACTGTGTACAATAAGAAATAGCTGAATGAAGAATGAGGGAGGATATGCCAGCTCTAAGAAAGTGGCTCCTAAATGTCAGGCCAGGGCCAGAGGATCACCTTTCCTAGAGGGAGGGAGATGAATAGAATGGCATCTGCCATCTGAATCCTAAAACAATGAGAGAAATTTAACAGCAAAGCGTCGATCTAAGTGGAATATAAGATGTTAGCACTTGATTTTCTAACGTGCTTAACCAGATGCTGAAGTATTAGAAAAATCAGGGTGGCCCACCCCCGTCATTCTCCTGCTCCCCCACCCCAACCCCATCCCAAATGTCAGGAGTTTCTCATCAAGTGACAATTCTACAGAACCTACCCTGAAGCAAAGTCCACACTGGTTATACCTGTGGGACCATTTTCATCAGGATGTGTCTGTTCTCCAGCTCTGGGCCCATATTTGTAAAAGTCCTTCTCTTCTTAGAGCTGATGGCCACTTTAGAAAGCAGCGAAAACAGCTACAATTCAGAGGGTGTTCACTAAATGCCAGGAGCCAGGCCGAGAGTTCGCATAATTATCCCATTTTATCCTCAGAATAAGCCAATGAGATTTGGTATGTAACTAGCCCCATTTTACTTAGAAAAACCCTAAAACTTAAAGAAGTTAAGAATTTGGGCCGGGCGCGGTGGCTCACACCTGTAATCCCAGCACTTTGGGAGGCCGAGGCAGGCGGATCACGAGGTCAGGAGATCGAGACCATCCTGGCTAACACGATGAAACCCTGTCTCTACTAAAAATACAAAAAATTGGTTGGACGCAGTGGCGGGCGCCTGTAGTCCCAGCTACTCGGGAGGCTGAGGCAGGAGAATGGCGTGAACCGGGGAGGTGGAGCTTGCAGTGAGCCGAGATCGCGCTACTACACTCCAGCCTGGGCGACAGAGCAAGACTCCGTCTCAAAAAAAAAAAAAAGATTTTGACCTAGATCACATGATTAATAAATGAAGGGTCTAGAATTGGGAAACTTCAAGGCACTGCAATTTCCCCCAAATATAATGCAAAAGACAAACCAAACTAGATCATAAAGTAAATGTAAAGAAACCTGCAAAGTTCTTGTTTTCCCCATGATTGTTTTAAATAAAATGTTTTTAAATACTTCATTAACTATCTAGTCATGTACCAGGATACAAATTCAGTTCTGTCTATTCCAGGCCTGAGTTCTTAACCCCTATCTTTCATTAGTAAGGGACCTTTGCTTTTCCCCAGCATCCAGACCCTCCAAGCCCTTCCAAGAGGCCCAAACATTTGATTTTTCTCAGAAAAGTTAACAAAGTAGATACTACAAGGGGTTGGGGCTGATGGGGAGTGTGACTGAGGTTGCTTGAGTTCAAATCTTAGGAGATTATAGAAAATCTGCTGGTTCACCAGCCACTTGGACGCCTTATCTGAGCCAAAGTAATCACTTGCAGAAGGGCAAACCCATCCATCGCTGCAGCCAGTGTGGGAAGATGCTTTTCTTTATCTTCGCCAGAGCTGAAGAGCTTTTGCCTTTGTAATCAACTTCTGTGAAGGAGCTGACACTCGGGCTTGGCTAGGGGGGCCCAGCAAAGGCTGGGGCCCACAGGATCCTGTCAAGGTGGAGAATCTAGGGGTGTTGTGGTGCTGCCTTCCTCACACTGGACAAGCTAAGTTCAGCTCCAATTTGAGGGCCAGACTTCATGAATCCCATGACGTTGTGATCCCCAACTGGGATATACAAGTCCAAAGCAATGAGATGAAGAGCTCAGGGGAAATGACATGGGGATATCAAATGTGCCAGACTTCCTTCTTCATTCTGTATTTAGTGTAGGAAGCACTTCCTATTGAACTTGCCTTGCCCCCACCACTCCTCCACCACCACAGGCCACCCATTTAAGGATCAGCCCTGTCACTCAAAGAGGAACACTCATGTGCCTATGTTTATGGAGTGTGACCCTGTCCCCTGTCGGCAGCTGATGGACCAGAGTGAGCACTTAACCTCAGCTGTGCCAATTACGCTTGTCTTCTATAAATGTGGACATGAAGAATGGGAATATGGGTTGGTGCCACTGGAGCTTAGAGAGAGAATTAATGCCAGGGAAAGGCTGACCTATTCTGCCATATATACAAAAAGGCAGACAAAACTTGTGTGCCAAGAAAGAGGAAAATGAAGCAGGTGCACAGGGGAAAAGAGATGAGACCATGTAGCTTGGACAGTAGCTGTCCCAGTTGCTGATAACTTTCGAATTCCTGGCTCCTGACTCTAATGAAGTTGAGCCTATGTCCTACCCTTAGGTCTAGGCTCATCTCCACCCCATAGAGTTTCCTTCTTCCTTCAAGTTCCTCTGAGTCTGTTTCTATTATTTGCAATCAAAAAAGGAGTCTTGAAAAGCAATTAACATTATCATTCTGATTAGAAGTCTACTAATGGTTATTGAATGCCTATTTTGTGCCAGGTACAGTTCCAGAAACATTGCCAGTGATTTATCTCACTTATCATCTTCATCAGCAACATCATAAACATTAGCATCCAAAAGTGTTTACGAAGAACCTGCTTTTGTGTAACACTCAGCTAGACACAGAAACAGTGACACCAGTGAGGTCCACGTCCCCTGACCACTTTCTAGATGGGTGTGTTGACGTTAAGACAAATGTACAGGGCATTAAATTAAGACACAAAGAGACAGTGAGACATTCGCCTCATTATCAAGAACTAGGTAAGGACAAGGAAACAGCTGGTAAGGAAACAGCTGGGGGTATTCTAAGTTGAGGGTGAGAGGCTGAATCCCAGGTAAGAGAAAGCTTTGGGCTTGCTCAATTTGGACAAGGAAATATACAGAAAGGAACATAAAAGAGGCTGCAGGACCGAGTCAGTTACAGGGGCCATCTTTACCCATCAGGAGCACCTATTTGGTCTCTGAATCCAGGAAGAATTGAGGGGAGACAGAAGCAGATGGCAGGACTGGAAAGGCTGAGAGAAGAAGGACCAAAAGAAACCTTCAATGTTGGTATTGATCCCCCTGGCAGATCTCAATAAGCATCTGAGATGCAAGCAATGGAGTCAGCAGACAGCTGGTAGGAAAGGCTGGAATGGATAAACACGCAAAGGAGAAAAGTAGAGACTGGAAATGAAAAGTGACCTAAAGATAAAGGAAAGAGGCTGAGAAGAAAAATGAGACAAGAACAGAGGGTGCAGGGTGGGATCAGAGGCAGGGAAGGCCAAGGACTAAAAAATGTAAAGAGGGACAAAGAAAAACAAAAACTGAATTATAGAGGGTCAGAGATAGAAGCAAAGAAAGCAGGGTTGAGAGATACATGGGATAGAGAGTATACAGAAGGAAAAGACAGAGGAACATTAGTCTAAGTTTTGGAGAGGCAGAATGGGAGACCAGCAGAACCCTTGAGAAACGGGGTGCTCTCCTGGCAGACCTTATCATCGCCCTTGGAGACATTTCCACTTTCTTCATCTTTCTGGCTGGAAATCTTTTAAGAGTTTTTTTTCTCTCCTCCATTCTATATATGGACAGCTAGGTACTGTGCTTTGTCATTCTTCCAAACATCTCTGACATTCTGCACCCTCACATCACTCTGGGTGATTGATGCTGAGCTTGGTCCTGCCTCTGTACTCTCTAAATGGTCTTTATCCCATTACCAATAACAATAATCTCTCCCACTTACCTACTGTTTTACAAAGAACTTACAAAGTGACCCTGATCCTATAAACTGCTCTGTGAGCTAACATTATACCCACTTGAAAATCCATTCATTCATTTAAAAAAATACATGTCTTGAGAACACTTCCCAGTCCCATGCTCTGTGCCAGGAATTCGACACTGAACATGATGGATATAGAACCTTCCTTTGTGGAGCTTACAGACCCACAGCAAAGACAGATACCATACAACTAATTACAACTGTGACAAGTGCCACAAGAAAGTAGTGGGTGCCTTAAAGAAGTATGACAGAAAACCTGATTTAATCAGAATAACAGGGCAATAAAGTTTCAGCTGAGCTCTGAAGCAATGGAGAAGATTTATCCAGGGTCTAGAAGCTTCAGATCTGGGCTCAGGACTGTCCTCTTCTGAATGTTAGTACAGTGCTCTGCCCTCCTTGTATCTGTGCCCTTGGGGTAGGCCATCTTGACATATACAGGAGAGAATCCCCTGTTTCAGAACTTCAGTGGCTCTCTCCATGCCTATCACATCAACCCAAACTCCTCTGCTGGATACCCAGGCCCCCATAATTTAGCCACACCTCATTCATTCACCCTTCTTCTCCGCCATTCTGCAGTACGGGGTCTGCATACAAGTTGATCCATCTCCCACTGTCCCTGGACATGGGGCATTCTTGACTCCATTTGTATATGTATTCATTCAACCAACACTCTTAATCTCTACCATGTGCCAAGCAGGCATCCTGTTCATGCTATTTCTTCTACCCGAAATTACATTCTCTTTACTTTTCACTAATAGAAATCCTGCTTACTATGAGTCTTATCTCCTCTTCTTTAAATCCTTGACATTTTATAATGAAACAAAGAACCCAAAGTCAGAACACTCGTGTTCAAGTCCATGTATAGCTTAAATTTTCTCAACCTCAATTTTTCCATCTTTAAAATGGTGAAATAATAACTGCCCACCATAGAAATATTGGCATAAGACTCAAAACTCCAAAATAAGATACACTTCTGTATGAAAGCACTTTGTCAACTGTGGCACAAATTTAAGGAACGAGAGATTAATTCAAACCTGGCTCACTGGAGCTCTCTCTTCTCCACACTCCTGTGCATGCATACTCAACATCAAGCACTTATGTTTTCTCCACTTGAATCAGTGTTGGTTTTCCCTCCTCAACCAGATTACAAAGAGTTTAAGGGACAGAGAAACACCATACTCTTTTACATCCTCCATGGTGCCTAGGGGAATGATAGGTACTTAGTAAGTATTATCTGAGTTTGTTAATTGAGTTCTCCTGAAGTGTAAGCAGGCTGTCTAGAGAGTATCTGTCCCAATATAACATGGAAAGGGAAAGGGCAGACAGATGAACTCACACTTCAACTTAGCCAGCCACTGTCCAGAGTTAACATCTTCCAGGCTGTAAAGAAAAGCGCATTCCAGTTCTTCATGCCATCTGACCTCAGGCTACCCATGCCCCAGAGTTGCCAGGAGCCCTGATGCCACCACACCTTGGAGATAAGAACCACCAGCCATCAGACTGAGATAAAAACCACCAGCCACCAGATTGATTTAGGGATGTAACTTGTTTTTTCTAGCAATTGCTGGAGTTTCTGTTCCCTTTGCTAGCCTAGCTGAAGCCTTTCTATAGCCCTAGAATTCTAGCAATAAATTTCCATTTAGCCATGACAAATGACTGCTGCTCCTGTCTCCCTCCTCTCACCCACACCACCTTGTTCTGAAGTCTCCCTCTTAGAGGTAGCTCAAGGGACTTTCCTTTATGTGGCACTGGCAGGTTCTGCCATTTACAATCCCCCAGAGATGGTCTCATTCCAGAACAGACTGATTGTGACCCAGAGGGGAAGAGAGGCTGGGATGGGAGACAGATGAAGAGAATAGGAAGAGAAGAGCTGGGTTGCAAAGAAGAGCCTTCCCTAGGTAAAGCCCTCAATGACACACAGCACAAGCAGGAAGAGGAAATTTGAATAATAAGAGGCTGATGGCAGAGGGGGAAGGCAGAGGGGAAAGGAGGAAGAGGCAAAAGTTGTTCATTAGTTGCATTGATTCAAGGGGAAAGACAAGTGATTAAATAATTCGCCCCCAAGGAAGAGGCTCCTGTTCCTGCTTTCCTTCCTTGGCAGGAAGCAGAGATAATTTCTTAGCTGAGTGGTTCTGCCTTGCTCCATCTGAGCTGGGGTTCATAAGGGGAGGGGAAGCAGGGCCCAGGAGTGGGACTCCACAGCCAGCTCTCAGCAGTGCATACTAATGAGGGAACAGCTGTGGGGTCAGCATCCAAAGTGGATGATCCTCAAATCGCCTCTCTCCCTCTCTCAGGGGTTTATTACGTGGAGCATAGGTATGCTGAGCTCAGTTAAGCCTAACCTTAATACGTGGCCTAACATAAAAGCCTCTATTCCTGGAGGCTAGGCCATGTGACTGTGACTGAGGGAAGTGGGAGGAAAGAAAGACGGACAGCTAGAAGCCAACAGAGGCCAGAAAGTTTTACTTCTGCAAAGTAAGCAGTCTTCATTCTCAAAGGCAAAAGTTAATGTGACAATACTCAGAAGGGAGGGAAGTTAGGCATTTATGTTGTGCCTACTATTGTTGATTATTGATTGACTAACCAATGTGTATTGTCCCCCTGTTATTGGCCAGGCACAGAAGTGCAGAACCAGGAAGACACAGTCGCTCAAGGGTCTCTCAGTCTATCTAGAGGGACAAAGTGTCAACACACAATTTTCTTCCAATATAGTAAGGGCTGAGATGAAGGGATGTACAGTGAGTGAAAGGGTGGGCCAAGACTGAGGCTTTCTGGAAGGTTTCCAGAGAAGGAGTGTGCTGGGGCCTCTTTGTGTGTCTGACTTTGTCAGACGGAGTTGATTCAGAAGTCGCCCCGATCTGCTGTCCCCATATGTTCTAGCTGAAGCTCCTCAGCCAGTTCACAAATGCATGGAAGGAATCTGTGAATGTGTGTGGGCACACACAGGTGTGCACTTGTGTGGGGCAGCTGCTTCTTAACTGTACTTTGGCTGTCTTCCCACCTATTTCCTTTTGCAACCCTGTGATTTGCTCACACCCCAGGCCCTACCTGCTAGCACAAGGTGTACTCAAGGCACTTTACAAGAGAACACGGCAATCTTAATTAGAGCCCTCCTCAACACGGATTTCCACAACAGAACTTTGGCCTGCCAACTCAGTATCACGTTTTTGGCAGGTAACAGGCAACTTTTAGAGGCATTCTTTTTCAATGCACTCCTTAATATATAGAGTCTTAGAATAAAGTACAAATCCAGCCTGGGTAGACAAGAGGGCCCAGCTGCCCCTGGGATGCTTCTGCCCTCAGAGAGAAGTAGGAGGTGGGCTCCTCCCCAGTCTTCTTCCCCCACATTCTCCTCTCATTCTTGGCGAGGTGCATCCACTTCTTTTACCAAGGATTTGGTAGCAGCTAATTCGAAGAGTAGGAGCAAATCTTTTCTCTGTAAAAAGTATTCCAGATGGAACTGAAAATTAGTAACTCCCAAGTGAGCTGAAAAAGAAGTTAGGAGGTCAGATAATTTATCATGAATTTCCAGAATGACTTCATGCTCTCCCTCTTCCAGTCTGGTGATTTCAACTCCTGTTTCCCAGGTAAGCATTGCACCTGTGGGGTCTCACAACAATTCCTAAAGAGTTTTGCCTTGACTCTGCTTCTTCCCTCTGTGGGTATGTACTTGGTGGGCAAACCCCAGTTGTCTAGGATGGAGAGGACACCAGCAGTGTCCCTCTCTGCCCTAATTTTTTCCACTCAACTTCCAGAACCAAGCCAGACTTCATTTCTCCATTTTCTCAGATGAAGCATATGGTTTGACCACTCCCTCCACCACACCCCACACACTAACGTACCAAGGTCCCTAGAAGGCAGTCCAACATGTTGGTCAAATTCAACCAACTTCAGAAAGTTTAAACAAGAAGCTCTGAACATTTACAAATGGTAGCCTCTTCCCTCCCAACAGTTGCAGTGAAAGGTGCCAATGGCCATTTAACAAACTGGACTTTTCCCAAAGTAGCTGCCTCGTACACATGCACAAACAAGTGTGCACACACGTATTCACAGAGTCCTTCCTTGACTTAAGCGGGAGTTAGCAAAGGAAAGGAGGCAGGCTGAGTGTGGCCAGCCATGGTTAGGAGTAGAGATATAGACTGGCCCTTACAACTGAGGGTTTCTTACATCATTTAGTCTACACTTTTTGGCTGAAAACAATTTAAAATAGCTGCCAAGTTCTAAATTTGGGATCCAAGTGTTAGGAGTTGGGGAGCATTTCAAGGTCTCCCCTTTCTTGATGCTCACTTTCTCTAAGAATTGAAGTGTACAAGGGACCTGAGATATCGTCTAAGCCAAGCTCCTGAGGGCCAAAGACTTTAACCAAGTCAAAGTTAGTGTAAAACCTAAAGCAGACCTCCAGGTTCCGGCTCCCAGAACCAGGCTTTTGTACCATCACACAGCTACTGGTTCTTCCAAATTAGGGATGGCAGAGAGGAAAAGAAAGATAAAGACTGACGGAAAGACATTCACAATGATAATCAGAAGGGCTATTTTGGGACCCACCCCCAAGCACTGTTGCAGAAATCAATCACAAAGCATTTATTGATCAGCTACTATGCACTTAATGCTTTTCAAGGCATTGTGGAGAGTGCAGAAGAGAAATAAAAATAGGGAAGCACCCAGTACAGTCTCTGGTCCGGAGTCACATCACAGGCACTCATCAAATGATTGTTGTCCTCCATTAAGCCATGATAATGTTGACCAATATTTATTATCTGCTTACTATGTGCCAGGGACCCTGTTCTAAGCTCCTGACATGCACTTATTTATCTCATTCCATCCCTTCCACAACTTTAGAGGTAGGTATTCTTCCTACCATTTTTCAGATAATGAAACTAAAGTGCAGACAGGTGAAGCCCAAGGCCATACACCTAGTAAGTGGTAATAAGATTGTGCATTCGACCACCAGATTATGGAAGATGTGAGACACCCACATTCTACATCTCTGAATCTCATTTGAAAATTGGGTAGAATACTGACTACCTCACACTGCTGCTGCAAGGATTCATCAGATCCTGCCTAGTGGGCTTCAACACTCACTCTCCACATTGTGTAACACACCCCCTTCCCTCTGAGAGCCCAGCGTAGAGGAAGAGAACTAAGACACACACACACACACACACACACACACACACACACACACACAACCAAAAGAGAACAGTGCCTCTATTCCTTGCCAGCAAAATGTGGAAAATGCTATTATTTACCTCACAAGGCTATTGTGAGAATAGACTGCATAAGACAAAAGAGCACTTAAAAGAGAGCTTGGCACAAAGTATGCACTTACTAAATATTAGCTATTCTCATTATTATCCTCACTATACCATCATCATCATCATTCTTGGTTATGGAAATTTACTATGACTAGACTTCAGGAAACTGGGCTGGAGTACTGGAATCACTTTATGAAGGAATGCATGGTGAAACATTGCTAAGAATCATAGGGGCACTGAGAAGAGATGGTGCCTTGGATGAAAAGGAACCAGGGCTGCAGGACTCCAGCCTCCCCGTGGGCAGGGGAACATTTGTCTAGGACTGGAAGAACTTGCACTGCTTTCCTCCCAAACTGTGGGCAATGGAACCTGTGGCACATTCTTCCTGGTGGCCTCGGCTTGGGAACACTAGCCCTGGGGAGGGTGACTGAGCTTCCTGAGAAGGGATCAAACCAGCTGGACCCTAGGCTCTTGGAGAAGCAAGGAATCTGGATCCTGGGAGCCTCACAGAGCCACTCCATGCTGCAGCTCCTGCAAAGGGCATGATGCAGCACAGCTCCCCAGATGGGGACGTAATGGCCCTTTCGTTCCCTCTCCCCCACCTCCCCTCAGCCCTGGCCACACTGGCAGCTGTTGCTGGTTGGATGTGAGATCTATATGCTGTTTACAGTGCTGCCTTTTTATTCTTGAACCTGAAAGCTTTACTGGGAATTAAGTTCCAGCATCAGACTGCTGTTTGTGCTCCTGGGTGAAAGAAAGAGAAAGAGAGCTTTCAAAAAGTGGAGCCTGAATCATTTATGAACGGGCATCACAGGAAGCCCAGAGCCGGTATTCGGACAGGAGTTGCTTCCAGAAGGAAAATGTTTACTGTGGAAGGTCCAGCTCTGCCCTCACCCATCAATCCCTAAGCCCTTGTTAGCAGGATTACATGAATTGTTCCTTTCATTATTAAAGAACATCCTGGTGGTGGAGGATGTTGTGAGAGGAGGCTGCCCACTACATTAGGATGGAGCCAGCTCCAGCATTTATCTTTCTGTGATAAGAGAGAAGCTCTGCTCTGGCTGCTGCAGCTTATTTAGCTTTAGCTTTGTTCTTGTTGGAATTTTTTAAGACCACTTGTGACTCTCCAGGGGCTGGCTGAGCGACCGGCGGGTGGGCTGCTTCAGTGAATCAAACCCAAGTAGATTGTGGAGCTCAGCCACTTTTCCCAGCCCCAACCTCAGGTGAGGAAGGTGCAGATTCAGAGCCAAACAGCTCCTAAGATGTATTTTTTTCCTTGGAGCCACTAACTCAGTCCCTTCATTAGAAAGGCTATCATCAGAAAGCAGAATGTTTCATTTAGAATCACGAAATTGCAGTGCTGAAAGGAACAGGAGAAAAACAGAACAAGAGTTAGCACGGTGAGCATCTGGGGTAGGTCCTTTTCCAGACCCAAACCACCCCTCTCCTACTGCATCCCCAAGCGTGTCTATAACTGTTTAGAATAAAAATGCAACTTTCATTCCTCTGCACACCTGGAAGGACTTTGTAATTCCCAGCCACCACGAACTAGCCACCCACTTCTTACGTGTACCCTTGGAGTAGCTGAGACACTGAAGTACAGAACCGACAGGCTATCCCCAGACAGGTCTTGGCAGTGCTGGTCTCCAGCACAAGTTGGTGTCTGCCAGGTCCCTCGGTACCCCTCTAAGGAATACTGTAAACCCAAGGAGGACCAAGAAACCTGATATCAGAGCAGTGGGCAGGACTCTTTCTACCTCGGGGAAAATAGAGTGATTGGTGCTTTCCCTGTCTGGCTGACCTGGCAGAGCTGTTGGGGAGCTCACGGTGGCCATGTTGGTGATGGCACCTCACATCCCAGAAAGCAAGGGCTACGGCTCATGCTCCGGCTCTGTCACTAACAAACTATGGGCCTTGGGGAAACTTTATCTTCCTGCCCTTCTGTTTCCTCCTCCTAAACGAAAGAGTGATGTCTCCTAAGAACTCCTCCACTCTGTGATTCTGGGTGGCCCTCTCCCCTGGGCCCTAAGACTCCTGGGTCTGGGTAGAGACTGGTGGGACCTGAAGGGGTGGGGAAAGAGGGAGCAGCAGAGGTATCTGTCTGGCCTGCCCTGAGGCCCATGTCCTCACCCTTAGCAGGAGCCTGGTGCCAACAGCTGGATGCTAAGGACAATTACACACAGATGCCTCACAAGCTGGAGTGAGTTTCTGGCAGGGAATGAACTATTCCAGCAGCAAGAACATAACAACCTCCCCTCAGGCTCTGGCCTCAGGCTGGAGGAGAGTCTGATGCACCAAAGTGCCATTCTTGCATGGTAACTGGTTTACCTCTCAGAAGGAAAACCTACCCTCCCCACTCTCCCTACTTTTTTAGGCTGGAGGCTCCCTCCTAAAAAGTCCTGAGGAGAGATCAAAACCATCCTGGCTAACACGATGAAACCCTGTCTTTACTAAAAATAAAAAAATTTAAAAAAAAATTAGCCAGGTGTGCTGGCGGGCACCTGTAGTCCCAGCTACTTGGGAGGCTAAGGCAGGAGAATGGCATGAACCCAGGAGGCAGAGCTTGCAATGAGCCGAGATCGTGCCACTGCACAACAGCCTGGGCAACAGAGCGAGACTCCATCTCAAAAAAAAAAAAAAAAAAAAAGGTCCTGAGGAATGTTCACCAAATGCCAAATCCAAGTCAATTTGGAGCTCTGGTGATGTTCAGTGGAGTCTCTGGTAGGCAAAGTGAATGCAGAGACAGGACTGAGCATTCCAGGGGCTGGGAGAGCAAGAGCACAGTGCGCCTGACCAAGGGCAAAGAGCATGACCCAGGGGTGAGTCCTGCATCCTAGGATGGCCCAAGATGGGAACCCAAGGGGGCTCAGGAGGCACAAGAGTCTGATGTCCAGAGTGAGGGAGCATCTGGGCAGAAATATAAAGCTTGCAACAAGAAGATTATTTTAGCAGGAAGCAGAGCAATACACAGAAAACTGTGCCCTGGGAGCTACAACCGAATAGCCATCTGCCAGCTTGCCCCACATTAGGCCCTCAGTTCATCCTCTGAGAGTACAGCAGGTCAAGAGAATCCCCAGGAGGCTGAGCCACACATCACAGAGTTATTTCCAGCCAAGGTGCACAGAATGCTGACAAATAAGCTACTCCTCTGGAGGGAGCGCAGTGGAGAGAAGAAGAGGGAGCTGTTGCTTTCAGGTTTGGAGGAAAACATCTATTGAGGGATCCGAGAGTCTCTTCCCATTTCTGGGCCTGAGTTTCCTCCACTGTCAAAAAAAGGAGTTGGATTTGAGAGTTCCTAAAGTTCCTTCCAGCCCTGACATTTTGAGAGTCTATGATTATTATAAATAAATAAATGAGATTATGCAGTAATTTGTCTTTTGTTATCAGGCTTGTTTCACTTAGCACAATGTCATCCGGATTCATCCATGTTGTCACAAATGACAAGATTTTCTCCTTCTTTTTAGGGCTAAATAACATTCCATTGCATACATAGATCACATTTTTTTTATCCATTCATCTGTTGATGGACACTTAGGTTGATTCCATACCTTGGCTACTGTGAATAAGACTGCAGTGAACATGGGGGTGCAGATATCTCTTCAACAAACTAATTTCATTTCCTTTGGATATCTACCCAGTAGTGGGATTGCTGCATCACATATTTTTTAATTTTTTCTGCTTTTTTAATTTTTTGAGGAACCTCTACACTGCTTTCCATATAATTGTACTCATTTACATTTCCACCAACAATGTACAAGAATTACCTTTTCTTCACATATTTGCCTCTAAAAAAGTCAAACTCACAGAAGCAGAGAGTAGAATGGTGGTTGCCAGGGGTTAGAAGTGGTGGGGGGCTGGGGGGAATGCAGCGATGTTAGTTAAACGGTACAAAGTTTCAGTTAGGCAGAATGAATAAATTCTAGGGGTCTGTTTTACAGCACAGTGACTAAGGTTAATAATCATGTATTATATACTTGAAAATTGCTAAAAGATTCTATCTTAAATGTTCTTATCACAAAAAAAAGTGGTATGTGAGGTGACGTACATGTTAACTTGCTTGATTTAACCATTTCATCATATATACATACATCAAAACATCGCATTGTACACAATAAATATATACCACTTTTACTTGTCAATTGTACCTTAATAAAATTTAAAACAGTATGAAGAAAATGGAGAGAAGAGACAAAAAGAGGAAGGTAAGAAAGAAAAGTTTGAGGGAGAAAAAACAGTAAGATAGCAGAGGAGTGGGGAGAATTGGTCACTTTTTAAGGCAGATGAGTTTTGGAGAGGGGGATAGTGCCCTTGGTTGCACTAAGAGGAATTAATCTCTCAAGGCCTAAAATTTCTCTGTAAAGCCTCAGCCCCAGTTGCAAGAGGCCCCACGTTGATTAGAGCCCTTCGACTCTAAGCCTAGTGATTACTTTGGAAGCATTGAGCAGACCCAGATTTCTACCCTGGAGAACTCAACTCTAAGAACAGAGGACCCTTGAGCTCTAATTACACTGTCCGCAGAAAGAAGCCTGAGTGGTTCCTGAGCCTGTGGCCACAGCCCAAGTCCATAGCTCATGCCTAAGTGGGGCAGGGCTAGCCCAGGCGGGAGGATTAATGACAGTGATTGAATATTTTATAAGTGGAATATTGTGTATTTTCCAAAACCAAATGGAATGTCATTTTTTTCCCCCAAGAGAGATGGGGGATGTCACTGTCCTCGTTTCCCATTCAAACCACATATTCGATGGCAAATAAGATGAATGGGACTTGGAGTTTCCAGGGGAGAGGGCAGAGACAGAAAGGGAGGAAAAAAATTCTTTTTCACTTTTTCCTCCCCCTGCCAGCCTGTCCTCACCTTGCTGCTTTCCTTGTCACCCAGTATTTGAACCCACTGTCCCCTGGACCACTCAGCTGCCAACCAGGGATTACATCCCTTTCCCTGACCCCTGAATGCCCTCTGTCCATAAGGAGATTAAGTCACAAGGTCACCTAATCCATCCTTCCGTTTCCAAGAAACACAGGGTATCAGACACGAAAAACTTGCCTACAGATCTTCCTTCATGTTCTTAGCCCAAGGTCTTATTTTCTTTCTGTATAACTTCCTTTGGTCTAACTGAAGTCCATCTCATTGCAGATGAAGGTCGTGCCCTCTAAATGTTGACTTTTGTGGAGAATGAAATATAACTGGCCTCCCTTCTTAGGGTGGAAGCTCTGCCTATTCTTCATATGAAAGTCTTGGGATTCAAGTGCTTCAGAAACCCTGGATCTAGCATTGCCTCCAACTCACCCCCTTGAATGCATTACTGGCCTGTGCAAATGCAACTATTTGATTAGCGCTGGAATGGTGAGAGGCCCCTTCCCTTCTCAACACCCTATTATATGCTCCAAGGCCACCCACATGCTCCGCTGCTTTGCATTTGCCCTGCAATCTTTCATGCCAGTTGACTTTTCATCTCCAAATCCCTTTTCACATTAAACACAAACCCACACACTCTGTCCCATTTTCCTTTGAAATAAATCATAAGCCCATGCCAGAAACGACTCAGGGTGTTCTCTGGAATTTGTAAACAGCATTAAAGTCTGGTGGGAAATGTCACAGAGTGTTGGTCTGAATTTATTAAGTAATTTCTCAGCTTAAAATATGTCTTTCCAGCTTGCTGTCTGACAACATTTACCTCTAATGGAATTTTATCCACTCTTGATCACTAAACTAAGCACACTCCTATCCCATAGTGCAGATTCCTGAGCTCTTCCTGTTCGGCTCTCAGTTAGGTAGGTTTCAGACACATGAGCCGTGCCCCTGCCTTTCAAAACCACTTGGAGCTCTAAGTGCCCAGCTATTCTCTATTTCCGAGGGTGCTGGTACGCCATTATACCACATGTACATGGATGCCACTGAGCTTACAAACACGTTAGTAACATCCACATTCAGCACTCGCCAGTGGCAGAACCAGGAAATGTCTCAGAGAAGGTTCTTTATTCCTCCCAAATCTCCATCAGCTCCCAAGCTACCCCAAATAAACATACTGTTTAAAACAAAACCACAGTGGACTGTACAAAGTAGCTACAAGACCAGTCCCCTAGCCTGCCTCCTCTTTTTTCAACCAATTGTCATCTGTAAGCCCCTCCTTTGGAGAAATGTTGGCACTGTCCTTGGGTGATTTTGAATTCTAGTTTCAATCAGTCAATTAAACAACACATCTATAAAGAGCAGCGGTTTTGTACAAAGTAGAAATGAATGCGGGAATGAAGAGGCTGTCAGCTGACCTCTTTCCCAGATCCATCCTCTTTCTGTGGCCTGGGGCCTAGTTGGTTCCAGGACTCATCCTAACAAGGGCAAGAAGCGTTTCAGCAACACGAGCCCAGCACTTGTTGGGGCCTGGCATGGGTCATAATACTCTAAGCCCAGAGTCCAGGTTAATTAATCCCAGACCTTGTTACGACTCTGAATGTCAGTGTTCCCTACCCTGTAATACACAGAAGATAGTATAACACACTGGTCAAAACATCTGTACCGTGGAACCAGATAGGGTTGGAATCCAAGTTCTGCTGCTTACTGGCTGTGTGGCCTTGGAAAGGTTGCTTAACTACTCTCTGCTTCAGTTTCCTTATCTCTATAATGATGATAATATTATGCCTACCTCATAGGGTTGTTTTGAGAAATAAAATTCTAGATGTAAAAATGCATAAAATAATGCCTAGATATTCTTAAATAATGAATCATTAACATAATTAACAAAAAGTCATTGTTAGTTATCATTACTGAAATGCTTGCTACCACTTTATTGTCTGCCTGGCAGTGTACCCTTAGCTTCTTGTCTTCTAATTAGACATACCCGTCCCTCAGTGTCTGTAAACCACTTACTGCCTGGTGACTGGAGAGAGTCTCAGGAAGTGGCTGCCCAGGCTGGGTACGCCCAACACCTGCCTCCAAATATGGCTCTTCTCCTGGTACGGCTTTGAGGATGCAAGAACACATTCAGCTCTCAAGAGGTCTGCATTTCTGGAAGTGAAGGTAAAACTGCCCACCCTGCCTTCTTCCTGAAACACTGCCAGGAGCCCCCTTTTTGTGGCTAGGCCAGCAGCTCCCTAGTGGCAAGTGTGGAACCAGGGCAAAAGGAGTTGAAGGTCTTAGTGGAAAGTGAAACCGGTTTCAATAGCCAGTCTTAGAATAGAAGTTTAAAGCAACAGTTCATCAGAATAATCACAAAAGTGCCACACACAAAAAAAAAAATAGTAAGAAACAAGAAATCTGAGACAAAATATAAGTGAATGAAAGCCCATCGGCCGGGCGCGGTGGCTCAAGCCTGTAATCCCAGCACTTTGGGAGGCCGAGACGGGCGGATCACAAGGTCAGGAGATCGAGACCATCCTGGCTAACACGGTGAAACCCCGTCTCTACTAAAAAATACGAAAAATTAGCCGGGCGAGGTGGCGGGCGCCTGTAGTCCCAGCTACTCGGGAGGCTGAGGCAGGAGAATGGCGTGAACCCGGGAGGCGGAGCTTGCAGTGAGCTGAGATCCAGCCACTGCACTCCAGCCTGGGCAACAGAGCAAGACTCCGTCTCAAAAAAAAAAAAAAAAGAAAGCCCATCAGGCCAGGTTAAAAAGCCAAGTATAGAACTGAAACTTTGAGAGTATTCCCATTAGAAATGTTGCCTTATTCTGCAACATATGTTCTGTTTGAACATACCCCTTCTCTGTTCTAAGAATATACCGACGAACTAGATGGAAATCGCAGGTGCATGTGCTGGCAAATGTTTATTGGTGTTCCTTTTTATCTGGACTCAAGACAGTACCCAACCTTCTGTTTGACAACATCACCTCAAACATGTTACAATTAATTATACCACTTTTCTTCACATCACATTTTAATTTGGAAAGACGTGGGAGACATCTTTGTTTCTTAAGGAGATTTGCAAATTAATCTAAACTCACTGAAAATACATTTACAAACTCACAGTGGGTTAGTTATGTGTATTCTAACCTCATTCTCATTTTTCAACTTCAAAGGATGGTTTTCTAACTGTGTGTCTGAAGTCTGAGGATATTTTGAGTCGTTTGAGAGATGAAATAAACTATACATTTATTTGTTTACTTTATACTTTGGATTTTAAATAAGCGGAAAGAATATGACAATTTAAAACATTTCTTCTGTGTCTTAAACCCTGATTAAAGCAATGGAGTGAAAGAATGTTCTTACATGTCAAGACAAGCACTCAGGCAGTGGGTGGAAGGCAGGACTGTGTGCTAGGCAAGTCAGTGAGCAAGCCTGACCTGGGAGTCCGCCTTACGGCTATCAAATCCAACAGTTAATGAGTAAAACTACAGAAACAACAGAGAGCATGAGGACAGGTAAGAAGGTCAAATGCAAACTGGTCAGAGCTGAAAATAAACCTAGGATTAATCATAAGTGAATTAAGCCTACCAGCACAAATGACGTAGCCAATTTTGCATTTGACAAGTATATTTGTTAGTATCAGTTTTATATGTGTGTGTGCAAAGAGAACTTATTCTATTTGTACTTTTTCAATATTCATTAGGAAACTTCTTATTCTTAAAAAAAAAAAAAGCAGTATTTTTAAAATGCATGTGATATTTCCTGTCAGTAGGGTTGGTTTTGCAAGTCATGCCCCTAGGAAGTTGTTTTCAAATCTTGATCTGCATCGTAATTACTGGGAGTCTCTGAGGCAGGAGGGCCAGGTATCGGCATTTTGTACACATTTCTCAGTTGAGTCTGAGGATCAGTAACGCTTGAAACCCATCACCCTACAAAACAGCTCTCTCTTCCTCTATAGCATGTGAGCTCCGTGAGTAATTACTACTTAGTGCTTTTATTCTCTCACTTCTTTCTTTCATTTCTACTTAGGAACTCATTAGAATATAAGGAAAGTCACCTGGTTGTTAGGAAGAACCTCCTTGAGATGTTATCCCTACCTGCCAGTTACTTACCAGGAGAACCTAGTAGGCAAAGCATGGGCACGGAAGGTCACTACTAATATAAGCAACCTGGGATGAGGTAAGGGTGGGAATGTCCTGTTGGCATATATCTAGAAGTTTAGACAAGCAAAAGATAGGGGTACTGTGACTGGAGATGACTTTGTAATAAAAATGAGTTTTGGGAGTTCTAAAGGATGGGTAGGGTGTACAGAGACAAGTACTTGGAGGTGTGTTGCCTGGTGAGAGAAGGCTGCAGCTTGAGGTTGCCGAGCAATTATCAGGGTTCCTCTTTGCTGTGATAATATGCTAATTAAAATTGCCTTCAGCTTCCACAGGCACTATCTAGTTAATGCTCAAAAAGGAGGAATTTTTGAAAAATGAGTCCATAAAATTTAGTACCAACTTAATTTTTATTCATTGTGAATCAATGCAGAAACCAGAATAGACCTAACACTTCATTGTTGTGTGTGTTTTGGAATCACGACACATTCTTGGCTGGAATCAGAAAGGTGTTAAAACTAAAGAGAAGGTCCCAGGTCTGCAGTTCCACTTGGGCTTGCACTTTTGCCCTTGGCATCTTCTAATAGGAACATCTCCAGGAACAGGAAGTCAACAAAACCCATTAATGGGTATAGGGTAAATCTATAGGGCGTATATACACTACCACCCTGGACCTGGGTAACCAGGGCCTCTACCCTTGACTCCACAGTTTAGAGACCTCTGTCGTCCACCCCCTTCTCTCTTATCCCCTCCTCAAGGGTGACGAGTCCACAGGTGAAGAGACATGCCCTCCAGGAGCCTATGACCTCCCTTGTAGATGACACTCTGGGTACTTCGGACACTGGAATTCCCTGCCCTTCACAAGCCACTTCTGCAGGTCCATATTCCCAAGGGTGGTCAGTGCCACAAATATGTGCACCCCTCATACCCACTTGTACAAACAGAGCTTGGACAAGTGGGTAAAGACCTTAAAGGATGGATGGGTGAGAGTTGAAGTCAGCAAGGGAAAGAGCTAGGGGATGGGCTTGAGGGGCGTCAATTTCTACCCTTCCCTGGACCGTAGTAAAAATATTAAGGAGGTCACCAAAAATCCCAACCCCTTGGGATTTGTGACAGCCCCTTTCTATTTCCTGTCCAAAAGTCAAATATTAGGGGGCCATACCCTACATCTTATGTTTCCATGGTGAAAGGGATGTGCCACTTCATTCCCTGGGAAAGAACAGTAAAACTCTCTCCATTCTCTCTCCACTGCCTCTAGTTCTCCCCAAAGGAGAAGAAATGACCTATTTGATTGGCGAGGTTGGAGAAATGTTTGTAAATGCGTAATTCAGCCCTTCCTGAGCTCTCTTGTAGACTCTACCTGCCTGTAGCCATCACCTTTTCTCCTCCGTGGGAGGATTAGGTCCACATGGGGATTAGAGGGGGGCTCAAAGATTTTCTATTCCATGAATGATATATTTGTAGATCCAATTCAGGGAGGATGAAGTAGAAACCCTGTATTTGGCCACAGATCTGACAGCAATCATAGCTGTCTCCAGCTGCAGACCCAACGTCATCTTCTGCATGTGGAAATGGACCAGCAGCTCCACAATGCCAAGTCCGAGATAAGCCACGAGGGTCTTGATGGAGAATAAGAAAGTAGGAAGTGAGAAGGGGCAGGAGACAGGAAACGTCTTATCAGTTTAGGAGGGAAAATAACTAGAACAAGGGATGAGGAACTACGGGGAACAAACTATAAAGGGCATTTGAGGGCAGTTGAAAGAAATAGCTTTGTCTGGATACAGTAGAGGAAAAGGGGATTGAAAGGGAGGTAGAACGTAGGGGACACAGCATTAATGGAATTTAAGTAGGCCATGCAGCAAAGGATTTTCAGGTTCAAGAGAACCTAAAAGGGCTCTGGAAAGTGCAGATAACGTGCATAGGAGTAAAGGCCCAGAATCTAGTGATCTTAAGGACCAAGAATGACTGCAGGATGTAAAAGTTCATCTACGTTAAGCTTGGTCAAACTGCATCTAATGAATGACTAAGTTGAATGCATATACCTATTTCTATCTGTGTATACCTTGAAACCTGGAGCTCCTGTCACTGTAAGGAGGGAGTTTGTGCAAGGAACAGCTGGTTGAACAGAAGCGTGCTTTTGAACCTGGATGAAACCACAGTGCAGAGCTCAGTCACAATTTCAAAGTTAAAGCTAAAAATGACAACAACTCTCCAAGTTCCTGTAGCTGGAGGTGATGGAGGTGGCCACTGGGGCTGCCAGTTACTGCCAGATGTCCTGTTCTTTTATGCATACTTTTAGTTATCTAAATTAAATGATGGTTTGACAGGCAGGGATTATTTCATTTTGTTTTGGAGTTTCCTGTCCACACCTGGGTTTAATTGAAGACACCGGGCTGTCATATAACTAATACTGGAGTTCATCATACTACACATTTGGGATGGTATGGACCCAAAGCTAGACCCAAATTAATATACAAAGGTGTGGATGATGTGAAAATGGGAAATAAGGAGAAATAGCTAATAGTTATTTCAAGAGAAGAAAATTTAGATGAAAAAAAGACAGAAACAGAGGCAGGAAGATTTTTTTAATTGGAAAGAAAAAAGGAAGGAAGGAGGATGAAGTAGAAAGGAGGCAAGGAGGAAGGGAAGCAAATGATTGGGTAGATAAACAGGGAATAGAGAAAGCAAAGAAGAAAATAAACGTTCTGTAAGTAAAAACATCCTTATACGCGTGAAACAAGGGTATTTTCTGCATTTCATTCAACCTCTTTGTGGTTGTTTTGTTTTAAAAAGCAGCAGGGAATATCAAACAGCTGTTTTTACAGCTTCTGTCACTTTGTCAAAGCCGGCCCGCACCGTCTGACTGTCAGGCACACCCAGACGGCATGTTAGTGGCAAGGCGCTCTGGTGAGCAGATGGGCCAAGCCTGCAGCCACACAGAAAGGTCAGTGTTGATGCCCATCAGGCCCCTCGGGGCTAGAGCCGAAACCAAGACCCTGGGAACCGGCTGGAGAGAGATAAGCACTCAAGGCAGCATTTCTCTTCCAGATTAAAAAGAAAGAAAGAAAAAAAAAAAAAAAAAAGAATTCGCCTAGAGATAATCTTCCCTCAGTGCAAGCAGCAAAAAACTCAATGTCAGATGACATGGACTTAGGCCCCAACTCTGCCATTTCTGACCCATGTGGCCTCAGGCTGGTTGTCTCCCCTCTGAAAGTCTCAGTTTCCCTGTTTATGGAATAAGGGTAATCCTTCACAGGGTTCTCATAAAGATTAAATGAGGTAACCCTAGAAAATAGAGGCCCGTGGTCAGTATGTTAGAAACTCAAGTTTGGAAAAAAAGAAACCAACAAACATAGATGATAGACAGATGGAGGAAGGGTGAGAGATTAGATAGATAGGTTGACTGACTGATAGGTAGGTGACAGAGCCATAGATGAAGGAGATCCTGCAAAGTCTTTCAAATAAATTTTTGGTTTCTGATAAATGTAAGAAGGGTCTTCTACTCTCTTCCTCTCCTCCCATTCCTGCCAGTAGCAGCCAGGCCACTTGGAAATCACAAAGGTGACTCTCCTTTCCAAGTCCCTTCCCAAACAAGCCCTCCAGTAGCACTGCTCATGGGCAAACACTGCCACATCCAACAGAGAGGTCTTTATCAGGGTAGGGGAACCTCAAGGAAGGGGCTTCCTCCCCTGGTGGTCTGTTCCCTCCTAAGAGTTATTGCACTACTTCATGATGTATCTGTGATGGGATGGGAGTAGGGGACACATAGAGATAAACAGTAGGAAGAAGAAGAGATGCGAACTCAAAAGCACCAGCATACGAAGGCAAGAGTAGCAAGTCTGTCTCTCCTCCCACAAGCTGGTGAGGTCATGGTCAAAGGTCAAGGAGGATGTACCTGGAAGAGGGCCCTTTCCTCACAAGACCACAGCTTACCCAAGTGCATCTTTACAGGGCTCCTGCCAGCTCACCAGCACCCTCATCTTTATCATTCTCTTCCCAGAGCAGAAGATTCCAGAAGACAAATGAGCCTTTTTTGCAGGGCCTGGAGAATCACACAGTGTTTGCCTCCTCACTGAGCACTTGGCTTGCCAGTCTGAAAGCATGGCCCTTGGCCTGGCCTCCTTGAGACACTTAAATGATAAATAGAGCCTGCTCTCGCCACCACCTGCACTTGGGCCCACCCCAAACACTTACCAAGGAGCACGATGGCTAAAATTATAAATCAAGTTAACAAACTGTTAACAAAAATATGCTCTACCCTCGTACCTTGACAAATATACCTTCATAAGCCTGGAAAGTTTAAATTTAGAATTCCCAGGCTCCTGGGAGCTCACACTGGCAAATGGAGCTATGGGGAAAGATGACTTCCCACCCCCAGGCTGCCCCCACCTCTTCCCACACTGGGCTCTGTCTTGCCCTTGAGGGACCTCACACACATGCGGACACCCAGCCCACATGTCCAAGCTCTGTCCACAACCCAGTGGGACAATCCATTCTTTAAAGGAAGTGCTGGGAAGAAGCTTACACAGACTCAGCAGCAGGTGTGGAGCCATTTGGCAGGGAATTGCAGGTTCTCAGGTACCTGAAGTATGGTGTAGAAAGAGGGTCACTGTCCTTGGGTGGGTGTATCCTCCAGGCCTTAAGGATTTAGTGCCCTTTGGGGAGGACTATGGCTGGAAGGGGGTCAGAGCAGGCAGGTCCAGAGCAGAGGTCCCTGTGCCCAGATCCTTGCTGTCAGCATCCTCATCAACATCATGCCCTACACCCAATAGCATGCTCATTCCCATCACATGCAGTGTAGGGAACATTACCATTGGATTCGCTGCCTGCTTGGGCCCTTGCTACACCCTTTTAGCCACAGTTTTACCAGCTCCAGCCAGGAACTCGAGTTTCTCAGCCCGAAGCCCTTTTGGGAAGAGACTGCAGGGGCAGAGAGAGGAGAGCCAGGCTGGAGACTGAGGCAGGGTTGAATGGAGTGATGACTCCTGGGGCAGGTCCCATTGTTAAGCAGGCCCCCCACCAGATTTAATGGAGCGTTTCTGCTGTTCTTTTCACAGTGTTGTGGCTCTTAATAGGCTCCCCTGGCGGGCCTTTCAGAGCCCACGCTGCCTCTGAGCAGCTGCTGTGCTGAGCTAAGGAGCAAGCGGCTCGTTTGCAGACCACGTGCCTGTCGCCTTCTTGGGAAGCCATCACAGCACGTCCTGGAACAGGCTCCCGAGGAGGCATCACAGTTTAGTGTAATTCGTCAACTTCACAGCTGCTACTTGGGAGGGAGGGGGCAAAGGAAGCCAGCGCCAAGCCACTCAGGAATCTCAGGAGCATTCCCTAGGCCAGCAGAGAGAAGGTGAGCCCCAGCAGGAGTGGGCAGAGCTTGCAAGGTGCTGCTAGCCTCACCTCCAGCCCTGGCCCAGACCTCTATGCACCCTGAGGGTGCCAGCAGACTGGAAACTGAGGGAAACAGCTGGGTCTTCAGAGTCAGGGAGAGTGGATTCAAGCCTCCTCATCGTCCATAATCTATGTTTCAGGTGATTCCGATGCACACTAAAGTTTGAGAAAACCTGGTCAAGCCTCCCCCACCCCCACCCCAGTGGTCTCCCCATTTCTCCACCTTGGCCTCTCCCTAGAATTACCCTGACCTCCCGACAATCTAGCAACTAAAAAGGTCAGCGCCTGGCACGAGAGCAACCTCCAGGACCCTGCTCCAGCTGCCTCCATTCTGCTTGGTCAGTGCCCATTATTATACCATATCAGGCCTGCCTATCCCATGGGGTTGTTGTGGGCATTAAATAAATAATGCCTGTAGGGTGCATAACAGAACACCTGGCATAAAGAAAGCACTGGACTGGTGGAAGATACTTTGATGTTATTTTGGGGGTCCTTTTCTTTCTTTGCAACCTCTGGGTACACAGTTCTGCCCTAGGCCGATTTCCCCTTTCTTGTCTTCCTTTCCTCTGCTGCAGAGAGCCAACCTGCTTGCCGGCTTCCAGTGGTCAGCAGAGCCTCCTCTGCCTCACCCACCTAGGAACATCACAGCACCTCTGTTTTCCACCCCACCCATCCTATTCCATGCATTCCAAAAGAAAACATGTAACCTCAAAAAGTTAATGTTTTTTGGTTTTGATTTTTTTTTTTTGGTTGGTTGATTTTTTTTTTTTTTTTTTTTTTTTTGTTGGGGTCTTTATTTTTTTTTTTTGTTTTTTTGAGATAGGGTCTCAATCTGTTGCCTAGGCTGGAGTACAGTGGCACAGTCATGGCTCCCTGCAGCCTCCATTTCCATCTCCCGGGCTCAGGTGATGCTCCCACCTCAGCCTCCCAGGTAGCTGGAACTACAGGTGGGCACCACCACACCCAGCTAATTTTTTTTTTAGAGATGGGGTTTCACCATATTGCCAAGTCTGGTCTTGAACTGCTGGGCTCAAGCAATCCATCTGCTTTGGCTTGCCAAAGTACTGAGATCACAGGTGTGAGCCATCGTGCCCAGCTTGGTTGTTTTTTTAATAGATTGTTTTTTAGAGCAGTTTTAAGTTCACTGCCAAATTGAGCAGAAAGTACAGAGTTCTCATGTTTTCCCTTGTCTCTACACAAGCACAGTCTTCCTCACTGTTGTTTTAATCAATAAACCTACATTGACACATCATTATCACCCAGAGTCCATAGTTTATATTAGGGTTCATTCTTGGGGTTGCAGATTCTATGGGTTTTGACAAATGTAGAATGGCATGCATCCACCATTAAAGTACCATAGAGAGTAGTTTCGCTCCCCTAGAAATCTCATGCTCTGCCTGTTCATCCTTCTCTTACCCCAAACCCTGGCAACCACCCATTCTTTTACTCTCTCCATAGTTTGGCCTTTTACAGACTGTCATTCAGTTGGAATCACACAGTATGTAACTTTTTCAGATGGCTTCATTCAGTTAGTAATATACATTTAAGATTCCTTTACATGTTTTTATGGCTTGCTAGCTCATTTCTTTTTAGCACTGAATAATATTCCATTGTCTGAGTGTACCCATGTATTCATTCACCTAATGAACGACATTTTGGTTGCTGCTAAGTTTTGGCAATTATGAATAAAACTGCTATAAACATTCGTGTGCATACTTTTGGGTGGACACAAATTTTGAACTCATTTGAGTAAATACCAAGGAGTACAATTGCTGAATCATATGGTTAAGAGTATGTTTAGTTTTCTAAGAAGTCACCAAACTATCTTCCAAAATGGCTGTACCATTTTGCATTCCCACTAGCAATGAATGAGAGTTCCTGTTGCTCCACATCCTCACCAGTATATGCTGTGGTCAATGTTCTGGATTTTGGCCATTCTACTAGGTATACGCAGTAGTGCAGTTCATCATTTTAATTTGCAGTTCCCTAATGATATATGCTGTGGAGCATCTTGTCATATGCTTACCTGCCATTTGTACATCTTCCTTGCTGAGGTGCCTGTGTGGGTCTTTTGCCCATATTTGCTTTCTGATTGTTGAACTTTGTATATTTGAGTTCTTTGTATATTTTGGATCACTGTCCTTTATCAGAAATATCTTTTGCAAATATTTCTCAGTCTATGATTTGCTTTCTCATTATCTTAAGGTTCATTGATTTCTAATGTTTTGTTTTGTTCTCTTCTGTTTTGTTTTAGTAGCAAAGAGACAAAGGGTAAAAATAAGAAATATTTAGCAGAAGTGAATGTTATAAGCACTGTAAAAGGCCTCACAGTGGAAGTTCTCCTGAGGTCTAGGGACAGAGCACAGATGGCTTTCACAAGTCCCCCAGCTCCTGTCCTTCATTTCCATTCATCCACCCTTTGATTAAAAGCTCCATCCTTAAATAAGGAACTCCCCAGGCAAACTTCCTCAGAACAGTTTTTTGTTCCAACAGACAAATGATTAGCATTTCTCAACACCTTTGGGCCCACTGGCCTCTCTGAGAATCTAATCAAAGCTACAGGCGCATCCCCATTAAAATGCGCATAGACACATAAGCCCACACTCTTACATGCCCTCTCAGGGTGTTCACAGACTTCCAGAAGCCCATCCAACATTTGGTGCCACCAAATTAAGGAGCCCTGCTGGAGAAGAATAAAAGAGAGAACAGAGCTGCTAACAGGCAATCAGGCAGGGCACCAAGGAGCAAAGTTAAAGGCATTTTCTTTTCAAAGAAAACCCCAAATTCACAATTTCCTATCTTCAAAGCCCCTGAGACCACTCTCTTGTCAGCGCCTTGCTCTTTTGGGATCTGGGGAGGAAATAAAGAAATGCAGTCCCCCTCCCACTGCAGCAGCGCCACCCCCCACCCAATCTCTGCCCCTCAAGGCCCCCTAGTGGGCCATCAGTGGGTTTGCTGCCTGGGGCCTTCGTGGTTCACACAGGAGGCAGGTTAGGGCTAGGGCAAGGTGAGTAAAAAACCCACAGTGCAAAATGTAAGGGGACACTCACTCCCTGGGCTCTACAGAGAAGTCCATCTAGGAGACATTCAGCCAGTAGCCTTCACCATTTATGGAAACAGTCAGCTGCCAGGAGGGTAGAAAACTTCGGCCCAACCAAGATAGAGTTGGTTTGTACCAACCACAGCCACCTCAAAGCAAAGCTCTCTGGCATTTCACCAGCTCCCAAACCACCTCTGGTGACCTTTGAAAGTGAGGGCAGTCCAGCTCTCACATGGGAAAGAGAGCAGGGACCTTGTTACCACTTGACACGGAGCCCCAGAGAAGCATGGCTGGGAGCCCTGAGGAGAGGGTCTTTCTCCATCCCCCTCCTGGGGTGGTGGCAGTCACGCTTGCTGGAGTGGCTCCTTCCCTGTGGTGAGATGAAGGGACCACCTCCAGGAGGTCTGAGTGTGGACGCCGGGGCCTGGTCTTCGCACACAGTCCTCTTTCTCTTCAGCACCATTCACATGCAGCCTCCACGAGCTCACCCTTCCCATGGCTCCTGGGCATCCACACCACCCCTTTCCCTCTAGAAATAGATTCCACTGCCCCACAATCTTCAGCTCTGGGCTCCCTCCCTCCCCTCCCCTCTCCCCATCTGTCAGCTGCCTGAGGCTTCTCCAGTCTCCCCAGGCCCAGGAAATACCAGCCCACCAGAGGAGGGGCAGAGCCCACCCACCCGCCTTCTGCCCCAACCCTGTGGCTGCGGTGGCTGAGGATAGGGGAGGAAGTGTTGTAGAACAGACAGGAACTGAGAATGGCAGGGGAAGGGATCTGATATCAACAGCTACTCAGGTGTGAAGCTGGTGAGCCCTGGAAAGTTAAATGGGGTGTGAAATTCATCCTTCCACGTCTTTCAGAAGTGGGAGTCTACACTTGCTGGGGGGCCCCAGCCCAGATGGCCAAGGAGGCAGAACAGGTGAGGCCGGCAAATCCTCATGTAGAGGGAGACTCCCCTTCCTCTACCACACACCTCTTTGTTCTCCTCACCTTCGCCCCATTACGCAAACTTCATCCCAGTCCCCGTCACTGCTGTTATGTCAGGCCTTGGAAAAGACT
The DNA here is from genome assembly GCF_002776525.5 of Piliocolobus tephrosceles. Classification (NCBI taxonomy): domain Eukaryota; kingdom Metazoa; phylum Chordata; class Mammalia; order Primates; family Cercopithecidae; genus Piliocolobus; species Piliocolobus tephrosceles. The sequence goes on along the minus strand of NC_045434.1, from coordinate 108,891,864 downwards.
GATGCTGAGGCCACTGGAGGAGGTGGGGGAGCACACATGTGCCCCCCTGACACACACACACACACACGAGTAACCTGGAACTTGAAGGGCTTTTTCCTAAACCCTATCCCTTAAGGAAGGCGGTTTTTAGGATTTTCAGAATTTTCAGGGATGGAAGAGTGAAGGCAATGAACCTACACAAAAGTTGTCCTAAAATGATGAGACTATAAATAATTTAAAGTCTTCCTAACAAGGACTTGTTGTGCCATGGAAGACTTGAGGAAGACAGGAGAGGAATCCCGAAGTCAGCCATGTGACTTCATGATTCTCTGCCGCTCCTTACTCGGAGACATCTAATGGCACGTCTTGCCTTCCTGGACCTCTGGTTCATGACATAAATATTTATTGAGCAACTTCATTGTGACAGGAACTGTGTTAAGTATTGGAGATCAAACTAATAACAGCTACATGCTTTTTATGTATGGGCATAAAAGTTCCACGTGTTCTAAGCACTTTGCTTATGTTATCTCACTTAATTCTCACAATAACCCTAGGAAGTTATTTATATATCACTCCTTTATATATACATATAATATTATATTATATTTTATTTTATATATAGTATAAAATATATTATATTTTATATAATATAAAAATATAATATATTATATTTTTATATTATATATCACTCCTTCCACTTTCCTTCTCCTAAATACCCCCCCGACCCCCTCTCTATTCCCATTGCCTGGTGACTTCTGCCTGTTCACCTGAGGCTTCAAATGCTCACAGACAGGAGTTTCTCCCAAACTCAGGAGAAAAAGGTGTTTCTCAGTAGAGACACTTCACAGATGAGGACCCTGAGGCACAGAGAAATTAAGCAAGATGCCCATAGCCACCCAGCTAGAAAGTGGTAGAACAGGGTTTGACCCAAGTTGTCTGATCTCAGACCCTGCTCTTTACCACTATTGTATACTCCCTCTCAGACAAAAACAGACACAATCCCTGTTTCATGGACCTCACAGTCTAGTGCAAAATATGCCCTGTGGTCCAAATTGAGTCCACTGCCTGTTTTTATAAAGAAAGTTTTATTGGAACACAGCCACGCTCGTTTGTTTACCTATTATCTATGTCTGCTTTCATACCACAATGGCAGAATTCAGTGGTTATGACAAAAACTGTATGGTCCACAAATCTTAAAGTATTTGCAATATGGCCTTTTGTAGAAAAACTTTGCAACTCCTGATCTAGTGGAATAGAATCATCTTGCCCTTCCCTGGGACATCAGGGGGACATGTGAGGTGATGATAGAGACAATACCTTGAGCTCATTGGGCTAAGGAGTCCCAGTGAAGCACAGCCAGAGTATGCCCAGCCTATTCATCCTCCAGGATGGCCAGCCAGGATGTGCTGGGAGCAGCCTGCTCCTAACTGTTCCCACTATCACTCAGTGCCTAAGCCCAGGGGAGAAACACCAGGCACTGGCTGGTAAAAGTCATAGCTACAGTCAGAGGATCCACCTAAAAGAGGGAATCAATACATTCTCTGGGACCCAGACACTGCAGGCAGCTTGGGAGATGGTGAGCTCTGCCTCCACCCAGTGGGTTGCTTATTGACAATCAATATTCAACATTCAACATTCAACATTCAACATTCAATAAGTATTCACTATGGGCCAGGCCTAGAGTGAGTGCTGTGCTCATAGGGAGTCATGCTACGGATATGGCTCAGACAAAATCACACACTGGACAAGGATTAGACAAAAAACACCATACTGTTCCTCCTAATTCTCGATGCTATGCTTTGATGTTCTCCCAGGGTTTACGCCTTTGCAAGGAAGGCCTCCAAATTTAGGTCACAGGTGGTACGCAGGAGAGGATCAAATTTGAATAAAGCTGCCCCACTACTTGTCTCGCTTCCAAGGCAAGCTTCCAGCTCTTTCCAAACCTACCCCATTAGATTGCAGAGCAGCTCTCTCAGCAAATATTACAAATCGATATGGAAATATATATTTCCATATATATTTTTCCACATATATATTCCAAATATATAGTATACAATAAGCCCCAGATTATTTTATTCAACCATGATTAAATGGCAGCTAATGAAAAAAACATTCAGAACAAACATGAAGTAAAGAAGCTGTTGACATAAGTGCTTTGAAGAAGTCAGATGTCAGGCTAGCATGGGACTTTGCTTAGATGAAAAAGGTGAGAACATATTTACATATCTGATACAAAATTTAGTATGTATGGATTAAATCCATACTTTTCCTGTATCCTGTCATTGTTGAGTTTCCATCTAGGTCTATTTCTTAAAAAATGCAAACAACTTTTCTACAGTATTGAATGGTTTAAGAGCTCTAAGAACTGTTGGCTTGTTAACTAGTAGACCACTGAAGTTTGCTATAGGAGACAACGTGTGTTAAAATATTTGCTGTAGAGGCCGGGCGCGGTGGCTCAAGCCTGTAATCCCAGCACTTTGGGAGGCCGAGACGGGCGGATCACGAGGTCAGGAGATCGAGACCATCCTGGCTAACACGGTGAAACCCCGTCTCTACTAAAAATACAAAAAAACTAGCTGGGACTACAGGCGCCCGCCACCTCGCCCGGCTAGTTTTTTTGTTGAGGCAGGAGAATGGCGTAAACCCGGGAGGCGGAGCTTGCAGTGAGCTGAGATCTGGCCACTGCACTCCAGCTCGGGCGACAGAGCAAGACTCCGTCTCAAAAAAAAAAAAAAAAAAAAAAAAAAAAAAAAAAAAAAAAAAAAAAATATTTGCTGTAGAAAATTGTTCACTTAAGGTAGCTAAGTTGTGTTTATCAAAACAGGTTGAATTTTCTCACCAGCCTTGCCATCATTAATCCACTGAATACGACCTCCCTGGTCTTGTTATAATTCAACCAGTGAAAACAACTCGGCAGAGCCTCTTAAAATTAGGGGCATGACTAAAGGCATTCCTTCCCTAAAAATGGGTTATTTTGAAAGTAAAATAAACAAGTGTTTCTAACAGATTAACTTTAAAACACCATGTAGAATCTCGATTTTCCACGACAGGGGAATTCTCATGTAAGGAGGTTTAATGAGACTCTGCCTAAAGAATTTTCCCGGCCAGGCGCAGTGGCTCAAGCCTGTAATCTCAGCACTTTGGGAGGCCAAGACGGGCAGATCACGAGGTCAGGAGATCGAGACCATCCTGGCTAACACGGTGAAACCCCGTCTCTACTAAAAAATACAAAAAAAAAACTAGCCGGGCGAGGTGGGGGGCGCCTGTACTCCCAGCTACTCAGGAGGCTGAGGCAGGAGAATGGCGTGAACCCGGGAGGCGGAGCTTGCAGTGAGCTGAGATCCGGCCAGAGTACTCCAGCCCCGGCGACAGAGCGAGACTCCGCCTCAAAAAAAAAAAAAAAAAAGAATTTTCCCTTTCTAGCACCAACACATTGGCTTGGCACATCTTTAGGTCACCAGGGTGTATTTCTAGAGGTCCAGCTGCTGCTCATTCCTCCTACTTCATTCCAATTCTGAGAAAAATACACAAAGTGCATCTTTTCCACAAGCCACGAGCCAGAATCCTCATTACCTTCCCTGGAGCTCATCGCCACAGAAGACTCTGGGAAAACTGGCAGGGAGGCTGGAGCATGGGGAAGCTCCCGGAAGGACTCCTGCTGTTCTCTGACCTAGCCCGGAGCCTCCCTGAGCCAGAGACCTGGGACTGGAGAAGTAATTTGCTTTTTAATATATTTCTCCCCTCTAACAGGATCAAAGAAGTGGTGATGGCTATTGCTGAAAGCTTTATGGCTTAGACACAAACATTAATGGAATGACAGCTGGAGAAAGACAAATATAACGTTATTATTCCAGGCATCTCTTGGGGGAGCTGGCTAGATGGCCATAGCAGGTGTACCAGAAAACCATGTGGTGGCATCCATCAGCGGCCTCCCAGGCCAGGCATGTCCAAACTAGAGTAAATGACTTCTTCCGGATACATCCTGCACACATTCCAAGAAAAAGCAGGGGCATGCTGAAGGTGTGGCTTGCATGGCCCAAGAAAAGACTCAGAGCAGGGCTAGGTTTTGAATAATCAATTGCTCAGGTGAAAACAGATGAAACTGTTCTCAGTTTCTGGGTGAAGCTAAAGTGGGAAGCAGCTATGTACCAGAGAGGCATCAAATCCTCATCTATTCTCAGGCGCTAAAAGACACCCAAGCATCCCAGGGGCAGCCCACCACCTCCCTTCCCACAGAGAAAACACCCAACTCAAGATAAAAACCTCAAGGGGGGAAGTGTCTTCCTCCCTCCCCTTGCTTTTCCCTTCCTTTCTGTGTTTTGCGCCATCTCAGCTGCTGCCTCTCTCTCCTTTTCTTCCTCTTCTCTTCACTCCTTCCACTTTCCTTCTCCTAAATACCCCCCCGACCCCCTCTCTATTTCCATTGTCTGGTGACCTCTGCCTATTCACCTGAGGCTTCGAATGCTCACAGACAGGAGTTTCTCCCAAACTCAGGAGAAAAAAGTGTTTCTCAGTAAACAGACTTACTAGCGAAAACAGCCAACATCGTGAGGAAGCCCAGGACTGAATCAGGGGGTCGCTTTCTTAGGCTTGACCTCTTCTTTATACCTCTACCTTGTTGGGAAGGCTGCAAGATTCAGTGTCAGGACACGTGCTTTTAAGACAGAGATACTGAGGCTTGAATCCTGGCTCTAATATTTAAAAACTATGTGGTTCTGGGCAAGTGACTCTACCTCCCTGACCTCAGTTTCTTTATCTGTAAGAGTGAAAATAATACCTATCTCAGAGTTGTTATAAGGATTAAAAGAGTTAATGTAGATAAAGTGTTATGGTCCATGACTGGTGATCAATAAAGTGAGCCCAGCCCTTTCCCTTCCCTCTTCTTTCTGTGATTCAAAAGTGTGGTCCCCTAATTATTTGTGACTTCCTTGGAGAAATGTCCCAGGAGACTGGTGTTTGGATCCATCCATATCATACCCCACTCCTCGCCCACATCACAGGACAAGTCAATATCTCCAGGGTGTTCTGTGTCTTCCACCAGGCTTCTGTTAGGCCAGGCCAGAAGGTTATGGTTAAAAGTCAAGTGTGTGATCAAACACTGGGAGCAGCCGCTTATGATGAGAACAGAGCTCTGGGTGGCTTACAGGATCAACAAGGCTTCCCAGGTCCCGTTAACAATTGATCCAATTTCACCTCCCTTTTTTAGTCCTGGTGTAGCTCAGCCCTCAAGCAGTCACTTTTAAGACAGCCAGCCCCGGGCTCTTCTGATGGACCCAGGTGCTGGACATCGCCACCCAGTGTCTATTTTGAGATAGGCCTACTCCTCCACAAATGGGCTTTTCTTCCTGGAAGGAGTCTTACCCCGACACCCACTCATGCACACCTCTGTGCAGTCAGACCACTGCATATTTTCCAGTGGCCTCTCCTCTCCATCCTTGAGAAAATGCAGGGAGTATATGGAGCCCTCCCAAAAAAACTCCCTAGCTGTGCACACAAAAAGTTTTCTAGAATGAAAGCCATAAATAGTGCAGTGGCCATTTATGGCTGTAATCCCAACACTTTGGGAGGCCATGGTGGGAGGATCATTTGTGCCTAGGAGTCTGAGAACAGCCTGAGCAAGATAGTGAGACTCCATTTCTATTAAAAAAAGAAAAATTAGGCTAGGGTTGGTGCTTCACACCTGCAATCCCAGCTCTTTGGGAGGCCAAGGCCAGTGGATTACTTGAGCCCAGGAGTTCGAGACCAGCCTGGGCAACATGGTAAAACCCCATCGCTACAAAAAATAGGGAAATTGGGCCAGGCATGGTGGCACACACCTGTAGACCCAGCTACTTGAGAGGCTGAGGCAGGAGGAACGCTTGAGCCTGAGAGGAAGAGGTTGCAATGAGCCATGATCATGCCACAGTACTCCAGCCTGGGTGACAGAGTGAGACTCTGTCTCAAAATTTAAAAATAAATAAAAAGAAAATAAAATAAAAATTAGCTGGGCATGGAGTACATGCCTGTAGTCCCAGCTACTCGGGAAGCTGAGGCAAGAGGATCACTTGAGCTTAGGTGTTTGAGGCTGCAATGAGCTATAATTACACCACTGTATTTCAACCTGGGCAAAAGAGAAAGACCTCATCTCAAAAAAAAAAACAAAAACAAAAAAACCAGCCATAATAACAACCAGTAGCATTTTGAATAACCAGTAGCATTTTGAAATTTGAAACATTTTATCCATTTAAACTCTGTCAGAGTAGGCCAACTGCCACAAAGAATGACCTCCAGATTTCAGTGGCTTAACATAGTGAAAGTATTTCTGGTTCTCATCACAATTCAATATAGATAGGTAGAAAGGAGAGGAAACTCTGTCCCTCATAGACAGCAGGGACCCAGGCTCCTTCATCTGTGGCATTGCCATCCCACTAAGTCTTCCTTAAAGCCAGAGCCTCTAAGTCTTTTTCTCACAGTGCACAGACCAGGAAAGAGAGAGCAGAAGATCCCGGGGGATGTTTCTTTGAGCCAGGCCTGGAAATGGGGAACATCAATTCCACCCACATTCATTTGCCAGAACTTAGTCACACGATTACCTAATCGTAAGGGAGACTGGGTGCTTGGAACAAAGGAGACCACATTTGGTAAACAGATAGTACGCACTGTCTCTGCTATGAAACCATTAGACAAGTATTTTTCCACAGAGAAGGAAACTATGGCTTGACACACCCAAGACGCCACTGTTAGTAAATGGGCTTGAACCCAAGTCTTGAACCCAAATCTTCTAGCTCTAGTCCATTCTTTAATTCATGCAGAATTTCTTCCTCCCGTGGGTACATGTTGCTGAGCAAGTTACGGAGTCTTAAGAATGACCAGGCCCTGCCCATGTCATCTCCTTTTCTCTTTACCTCCAGGCATTTGAAAAGCCAAAGAGAAACATCACTAAATACCTCCCTTCCACTCACTCCCAAGCAACCCTTCCTTCTCCTGCATTATAGGAGTGGGATCCAGCCCTCTCCTACTGGCATAGCCATGAAAATAAAGATGCTTGAGCACATCTACATCTTTGATCCTGCATTCATCCTTGGCTTAGAAGAGCTCACAGTCTAATGAGATAGACAGAAATGTTAGAAAAGCTGTAACTAGTCTTGATTAGACAATAACAGAGGCCTTGGCTTAGAAGAGCTCACAGTCTAATGAGATAGGCAGAAATGTTAGAAAAGCTGTAACTAGTCTTGATTAGACAATAACAGAGGCCTCTACAATGTTGTACAGGAACACGATGAGCAAGAAATTGATTTTCTTAGAGAGTCAGAGGAAGTTACAGAGAACGGGTAACGTTTGTCCTGGGCCATGAGTCAGGAATAGCCTAACCGACAAGACAGGTGAGGCACCACAGCCCAGGGAAGAGCATTTGCACAGAAACAAACAGGGGAAAGGAGATGTTCAGGTAAGTCCTTGACAAGGAGAATCCCAGAAGGCTCCAGAAGGCCCCCTTCTTACCTCCTGGTTCTTCTGGAAGCCTGGGAAGATGGGAGACCTTGAAGAAGGTCATAGTCTGGACAGAGTGCCAAGGTATTATGATACAAAACCAAAGGATGGTATCTCCACGTGGGGCCCAACACCTGCAGTAAAGTTAGCCTGTCACTTACACAACACTAATATTTAGAGGCACTTTTATACATTATCTCATTTCATTCCTCTTTTTGCAGATAAGGAAAGCAAATCTTAGAGAAGTTAAGTTACTTGGCCAGCAGGCCACAGGACTAGAACTCAACCCCAGATCCTGGACTCTAAAACCCAGGTATTTTCCACTGGGACTTTCGTCCGTAGGACAGGAAGGGGTAGTATAAGGAGAGGAACCACAGGGGACTTTTCAGGGTCCCCGTCAGGGTCCTTCCTAAAATGGATAGCTTATTTCAATTCTTTTTCCTTCGCTCCTCACACATAGAGTTGAGAGCTGATCCTGAGAATCTGCTCCTAGAGAGATTTCCTCGTCTATGTCCCCAGCCTAAGGAATGAACAGATCTCCTCTGATCCTGGAGAGCCCTAGCTTTCCCATTCCCAGGTCAGCTGCAGTTCCTCTGCCTTATCCTGATCATCCTTCCAGAAAGCCACCAGAAGACAGAAGAACAAGAACAGAAGCAGAACCCAGCACAGAAGACAGCGTCATCTTCCCCATGCTCTGTGAACCTCACAGGCCCCCTCGTGACCTTCACAGAAGAGCACCGGAGCAGAAACAACTTTCTCTGCAGTGTCAACCCCACCTTCTGCCACCGCAGTGCTGAGGACCCCTCCATTTCTGTTTCTCCTAATCCTGCTGTTCTTCATTTTCTTTCAAATCAGAATTGGATCAAGAGAGTAAAGACTGATGATGCTGTTTTTGATGAGGTTCTCCGACCTCTCTGGAAGGTGACCCGAAGGGCAGTATCCCTTCTGAAGTTGATCAGGGCTCCTGTCTTCCTCTGCCAGAGAAAAGCCGCTTTGGGGAAACATTGGTGGCCACGAGAACCTGGTACTCCTCCCACGAAACCTGAGGACTGAGCACGGTGGGGACTGCTGGATACAGCTAGAGGCACAGATTCTCCCAGGAGTAAGCAAATGTTTCATGGTAGAGGCTACTTTCTTTTTTTTCTTTTTTCTTTTTTTCTTTTTTTTTTTTTTTTTTTTTTTGAGACAGTCTCGCTCTGTCGCCCAGGCTGGAGCGCAGTGGTGTAATCTCGGCTCACTGCAACTTCCACCTCCCAAGTTCAAGCGATTCTCCTGCCTCAGCCTCCCGAGTAGCTGGGATTACAGGCATGCACCACCACACCCGGCTAATTTTTGTATTTTTAGTAGAGACAGGGTTTCACCATGTTGGCCAGGCTGGTCTCGAACTCCTGACCTCAGGTGATCCACCTGCCTCAGACTCCCAAAGTGCTGGGATTACAGGCATGAGCCACCATGCCCAACTGAGGCTACTTTCTGTCTTTGCTCACATATAGGAGCAACTAGATGTTCCATATCAAAAAAGGGGGATATAGTCTACTCAAGGGAATTTTTTTCTCACTTATTATATTTGTTTATATGCAAATCCCTATAAAGGTATACAAATTAAAACACATGAAGTTATCTGTTAATTGAATCACATTTACTCAAAAGAATAATGCTATACATAGATGTAGGACTCTCCCCCAAATCCAGTGTTTAGTGCTGCCAGGGGTACTAAAGAACATAATCCTTTCTGTAATCTTTTCTTCCCTGCAATGGTTCACAAAGAAAGAAACAGGAGAAATGTGGTGTTCAAATCTGAATAAGGAGATTTTGGAGCAGGGCTCCTCAGATAGCACCTAGGAGAGGAAGGAATCTAGAACCTTCTTAACTGTGTTGAAAAAAATCCCACCATTACATGCCTCCCTGATTGTATTTATCACACGATATTGTAAAACTTTTCCTACTTGTTTTTTGTATACACTAGGAGTGCTCTGAGGCCAAAGTCTTCACTGTGTTCATCTTTGAATCCCCTGTGCCTAGTGCAGTGCCTCACAAGGAACCCAGTAAACACTTGTTAAGCGATTCATGTATGAACTGGTAGACTGTAAGCTATGCCAACCAGGAACTAATGCTCTCTAAACTCTTTCAGATCTCAACTTTTCAATTTGTTTTGTTTCCTTGATTTCAAAGTAAAATTTCTTTTTTAAAAACTCCAGGCCAGGCACAGCAGAGCGGCTGACATCTGTAATCTCAGCACTTTGGGAAGCTGAGGCTTGGTTGCATCACAGAGGGATTTTGTCCATGCCTACGTATAGTGCCTACATGTAATGAAAGTGAGATCAAGGTTCCTTTTAAGGATAGGTGAAGACTCCACAAGAAAAAAACTGTTAAGTCTCATGCAAAAATTCTTAATAGAAACAGAATAAGGAGTGTGCAACTAAGCCCCAGGCTATAGAAAATTTAAGGGTCATTCAACACTGAGGAGCCAGGCAACCAGTCTAAGAGTGGAGATACGTCAAAAAAAAAAAAACAAAACAGAGAGTGTGAAACAGTTGGGCCAGGAATATCTGCCATTAACCTGCTAAGATGAATTTCCATCAAAAGAGCCCCTAGAAATTCATCACAGGAATCTTTTACCAATTGTGCTGTAGCATCTATCTCCAGGGTGTCTTAGGGGCAACACAGATCAAGTGGAAGACCATCATGGCTGCCTTTTGCTGACCATAGGGATCTCTCAGAGTCTTCTTTGCTTGTGCCTTGAAAGTTCAATCCCTGATAAACCCAGAAGAGGGACTTACACACAGTGAGTTTGATGACCTTAGGGAGTTAAGGAGGACATGAGTGCTATCTGAGCAAATAAGGGAAAGCAGCTGGTTCCCTTTAGTTATTTAATACAATTCTGTTCCATTTGCAGGAATAGACAGATCTTCCTCACCAGGGAATTCAACAAAGCATTTATAGAGCACTTTCTATATATTAGACACAGTGAATACAACCATGTATTAATTAGTGCAGGCTTAACTTTGGTAACAAACACTAAAAGTTTGGTGACCGAAAACACAAGAAGTTGGTTTATTTTTCATGTGACAGCCTGGGGAGAATGCTTAAATCCTCCACAATCCTCCACAGCAGCCTCCAAGGTCACTGTGGCTATCACCAGCCCTTTGGGTCTTGTCATCTGCAGCAAGCCACAGAAGGGGAAAGGGAATGTGGAGGGGCTCATTCATTTGAGCCACTGCACTGCAGCCTGGGTGACAGCAAGATCCTGTCTTGAAAGAAAAAAAAGTCATTAAACAAATAATTTCCAAGAGCAATAAGATTTTTTTTAACTCTCCCGAGTTCAAGCGATTCTCATGCCTCAGCCTCCCAAGTAGCTGGAATTACAGGCGTGTGCCACCACACCCAGCTAATTTTAGTATTTTTGGTAGAGATGGGGTTTCACTGTGCTGGCCAAGCTAGTCTCAAACTCTTGACTTCAAGTGATCCGCCCACCTTGGTCTCCCAAAGTGCGGGGATTACAGGCATGACCCACTGCGCCAGGTCAGCAATAAGGTATTTAAGGGAAATAAAACTGTCATGTGAATGAAAGGTCCAGGGTCAGAGGGCTCATGTCAGCAGAGAGGCTGGAAAAGCCCTCTCTGAGACCCAGGAGTAGAGAAGGAGCAGCCATTCAAACACAGGGGAGGTTTGTGCCAGGCAGCAAGTCCCGAGTCCTAGAAGCAGGAATGGGCTTGGCACGTCTGAGAGTCAGCTGGATGGCCAGCGTAGCTCAGGCCCTGTGGGAAGGGGAGTGGCCTGAGATGAGATCAGAGAGATCAAGGGATGCACATTACAAAAGGAAAGCCGGGATTAGGTCATTCAGTCACTCTTCAAACATTTATTGAGTACCAACAATTCCGGAGACCGAAGATACCACAGTGAAGATAAATCCCTAGAGTTCACAATTGCCAAGGAGACATAAAGTCAACAAATAAATGAATAAATAAACCATATTACATCAGATAGTGGTAAGAACTCTAAAGGAGAAAAAGCAGGATAAGAGAGTCGATTGCTATTGTAGATGGGATGGAATGTGAGTCCTCTGGTGAGGTGAGCAGAGACTTGGAGGGGGAGAGGGAACAAGCCACATGCATACCCAAAGGAGCAGCATTCCGGAGAGCCCTCAAGGTCGCCAGACAAAGCACAGGATGCCAAGTTACATACAAAATTCAGGTGAACAAATATTGCATGGAGCATACTTATACTAAGAATTCTTCATTGTTTCTCTGAAATTCTATTTTGACTGGGCATTCTGTGTTTTTATTTGCTAAATCTGGCAACCATTGGAGAGAGGGAACAGAAAGTGTGAAGACTCTGAGGCAGGAACATGCGTGGCACATTCAAAGCACAGCATGGAGGCTACTGTGGGGCATGTGGTAGGAGGGGAGGCTGGAGAGGGAGGTAGAGGCCAGAGCACACAGGGTCACATGGGCCATGGTGAGCACTTTGGATTTCATTCTCAGTGGGATGGGGAGCCTGGAAGAGTTTGAGCAGCTCTGTGAAGGACAGCAACAGAAGACACAGGGTTGCTACTTTAATCATCACCCTCCAGAAGGGCCATATGGAGGAGCTGGAAGTGCAAGCTCATTCCACGTCCAAGCATCCCACTGCACTACACCTGCCATCATGTAGCATAGAGATGGGAACTGAGGATTTCCAACTCGAATAGGTACATCATTCCATGAGCAGTGATCAGTGGCACTCTCTCTCAACTTGCCCTTCTCTCATTCTGCTTGAGGTATCTTTGAATCAGCGGGGGTCAGAGAGTTAATCAGAGTATCCAAAGCTCCAGGCACCACTATTTCATCATCCTCTAGGGAAAATGCCATTAATGCTGCTTCCCACCGGCCTCTGGCCACAGCCATGGAGTCCACTGGCACCAGCCTCCATGGAAATATATGCCACTGCTTCTTTCCGTTCAAAATGGGGCAGAGAAAGTTTCCATCCTAGGAGAAAGTTGTCTTAGATGACTGTCCTTCTCTTCCCTTGACCTGACTCCTCTTCTGTCAAGTCTAGGGTTGTAATCATGGGAAAGAAGGGACTGGGTTTCCTTTGGTCTAGCCACTGCCATTGACTCTTTCCCCTCTCATCAGCAGTCGTGTGCCTACAGCCTCAGCTCCTGGTGCTCCAGCTGTCAGCTTTAATCAACAACAAGAGTAAATACAGGCAGATGCTGCCTGTTCCCAGGATACTCTGTAAAGCTTCTCACACACAGCTTGAAAGGGAACATTTTCTGGGATTGATTTAGGACATGTGAGTCTATAAGCATCCAGACTCCTGCTGAGAGGGGACAAAGAAAGAGCTGGGGCAAGGAGGTGCTTCTCTTAAAGAAATGAAGGAAGCAGATTTCTCTGTAACTTCTTAACACACTCTAGACCTCAATTTCCAATAGCAGCAACTGATTCCAATTCCAGTGGTTGAATGATCCCCTACAAAGTATTGATTTAGGGACAGACATAAGAGCCATAGATCTACCTAGAAGGGGTTCTCCAGTGGTTTGTCTCTGTGCTTGGCTTTGTCCTGTGAAATACCTACTTCAGCAGCTTAAATTCAACCATGACAGTTAGATTTATGGAAAATCCAAAACCTGGAGGTAGTGTAATGTAGGGGGAAAGTGCTGAGCCATCTAAGCAACCTTGGGTGATTTGCTGAACCACTCTGAGCTGAGGTTTCTGCATATGTAAAATGGAAATAATAAATCTTGCTTCTTTAGCTTGCTCTGAGGGTTAACCAAGAGGCCCTCAGCAAAATCTGGCACAAAAGACTCACTCAAGAGGTCATAGTTTCCTTCCCTCAGTTTTGTCATCTGCAGAACAGGGGCAATAAAATTACAAATGTCGTTAGAACCTGAAACCCAACTGACTCTCAAAAGGAAGACTTAGTTGTTGGATAACTACCACAGGCTAGAATACTAGATCAGAATCAAAGCAATGAACATTAATAAGCCATGTAGTTAAAAACTAGTAATAGCACCGAGAATGCAAGCTTGATAACAATACCAATGTAAAAGACCCAAGAGTTTCAATTAGTCACAAGCTCAGTTTGAACAAGAACGGGACACATTTACCATGAGAAGCTATGCAACGTATATTACATCATCATCATAATTAACATATGTTGAACACATACTATGTCCCAAATGATACTCTAAGTACTGTACTTGACTCATTTAATACCTCCAACAATCCTAGGAGATGCTACTTTTATCACCAGTTTATAGGTGCCAAACTGAAACAAAGAGAAGTGAATTGCCTATATTCACAGAGTTCGTGGATAGCAGAGCTAGGACTGAATAACTTCACTCTGTGCATAGTTCACCTGGAGCTACCGGGTTCGTTCTGAGTACCATGCCAGGTACAGCCATACTTTCCCTACCCTGGTGTCACCCCTGCCTTCAACCATTCCATGCCAACAGGCTGAGGAGGATGTTAGGGATGGCACTGCTTGTAATTAAGCCACCCACCCAGGCCCAGGTTCTAAAGGCCAAGCCAAGACTTCAAGATGCCCACATTGCTCTCCATATCATCTCGCTGCAAGGGACTCTGTGCCTCAAGGAAGGACTCTGGGTGCCCTTATTGTCTCTAAATTGTCACTGAACTCTTCCCACCTCCCCTTACACACAATCTATTCAAATGATCCCCATAAACTAATGGCTACATGCCATAAAAAATAATGATGCAAAAGAATGAGTCAAAGGATATTTCTTTGAAGTCTCATGTTGTCTCCTAAAAATTCATGTAAATTTTGTACTCTGCTCCATACCATAGCTGGGTTGGTTTAAATATTAAAATAATATTTTAAGCAACTTAGCACTGAATAAAATTGATGCTGTAGTGTGATGAACCACAATTTTCCTGCAGCTGATAGAAACCCTAGCACACTGCTACATGTCCCCATTTGAAAAGCTCAGAACTACAGATGCATATTTCATAACATGGAAAGATGTCCAAGGTACATCATTAAGCAATAAAAGCAGGTTACAAAACAGTACGGTTCTGTTTTTGTATACATTTTGGAAGGCTATATATATATACCAAAATATTAACAGAGGATATCTCTGGGCTGTAGGAATCTGGGAGATTTTAATTTTTCTCTTTTTCCTTCTCATAGTATTTAATCTTTCTACAATGAGCATATGTATTGTTTGTGGAGGTAGAATATAGGGTTCTGTGATGATAGATTTCTTTGCAGAAGATGTGGTTAGTTTTGGTTTGTAAGATTTAATGGCTCATGGCTGTCTGAATTGTGCAGACACCTACTTCAGCAAACTACACCTTTCACATCCTGAGACCCTCTGAAGCAGGAAACCAAACCACAAGAAAACGTCATGCAGAAGAATGTAATCAGGCATCCTCCCTGGCTCCCCACCTTGTTGCTTTGTTAACTCTGCCAGCTGTGACCTCAGATTCCTGGGATATTCACACAAATCCCTGTCACCTCCAGAGTTTTCTGTGGCGCACCCCAGTGGCCAAGTCCCCAACACTGCTTAATCTTTCAGCAATAGGTTTCCTGTGTGCTGCCCACACTCTCCCAGCAGCCAGCTCCAGGATTTACCAGGTTTTGCCTTTCATCTCGTCTTAACACTGACAGTTTGCATGCTTCACGCAGACAAAGAAGTAGAAGATTCCCCAGATTGGACTGGTCTTCCTCACACTGGATGCTGCCTGAATCTTGTCACAGCTCACTGCACATTTGCCACCTGTGGCTTGACTCTCAGCTTATTTCCGCAGAGGTTGTCCCACTGCAAGTTCAGTTCCCCATCCTTCTGTCACTACCTAGACCTGAGGTCTCAATCCAGATCACCCTTCCTATCTCACTCGTGATGTCATTAATCATAGTTAATAATTTATTGCCTAATTATTGTGTGGCAAGCACGTGCCAAGTACTTTTTATGCGTTGTCTTTTAATTTTCACAGTGATCCTCTAAGGTAGACTTCATAGTCCTCATTTCAGAGGTAAGGAAACTGAGGCTCAGGAGCTCCAACAAAGCCTGAGATCACTGTTCTGATGATCTATTGCTACATAATAAATCACTCCTAAACTTAATGACTTAAAATGATTATTTTATTCTGGGGCTAACTGGGCTTAGCTGGGTGATTCTCGCCTGAGGTCACTCATGATGTTGCAGTCAGATGGCAGCTAGGTCTGGAGCCATCTCAGTGACTTCCTCACAACACGTCCGGTGCTTGACACTAGCTATAGATGAGGAGTTCAGCTTGGCGATTAGCCAAAACACCCACATGTGGCTCTCCATTGGTTCCTTCCACCTGGGTCAGCTTAGGCTTCCTTGCAGCATAGTGACTGAGTGCCAAGGGTACACAACCAAAGAGGTCGAGGTGGAAGTGCATGGCACTTCTGGTGACCTAGCCTCACAGCAGCACTTCTGCCATCACTTACTGGCCATGTAGTCACAAAGGTCAGCCCAAGTTCAAGTGGAAGGGACAGAGACTCCACCACTTGATGGGGTGCGTGTTGCCACACTTTAAGAAGAATATGCAGGATAGGATGTATTGTGATAGCCATCTATGGAAAATGCAGTCTGCCACAATCACACAGCTATTAAGTTGGGCAGGGCCAGGATTTAAACCCAGGTCAGCCCAACTGCAAAACCTGTGCTCTTAAATCATGGCAGTACACCGCCAAAAGAGATTCGTAACATCCCAAGCACTGAGCCTGAGATACAGAATGCAACACATCAGGGAGATATTAACCAACAGTTCGTCCGCAAAAGGGAGGCCAACATGTTGAGATGCCTGGAAACAATGTCATATGATTTAACAAACAGTTGAGGATATTTAGCTGGAAGATGACAAAACTAAAAAGGGACATGATAGCTTTCTTCAAATATATTAAGGGCAAGTGTAGAAAAGGGAAGACATTGTATATTGCAGCCTCCAGCAAATGAAAGAGGCAGGGAGGCAGACAGGGCTATCAGCTCTTCCCACTACATCGAGTCCTCTGTTAGACAGGCATAAGGACTCAGGATCCACCAAGTGTTGGGTACCACCTCAGAACTTTAGGATCCATTG
The DNA here is from genome assembly GCF_002776525.5 of Piliocolobus tephrosceles. NCBI lineage: Eukaryota > Metazoa > Chordata > Mammalia > Primates > Cercopithecidae > Piliocolobus > Piliocolobus tephrosceles. Next base: position 108,875,368 of record NC_045434.1, on the reverse strand, counting down.
ATTTATTTAGCTGCGGGGGGTTGGGGGGCTGTGGGGGGTTATGAGTCAAAAGTATTCTGGCCTGCCTTGGGCAGAATGGGCCCAAGGGAAGGATGGGTCAGTCAAATCTCAGGGTCACCACAGGGTCTCAGTGCCCTGCCAGAGACAGCGTCCCCAGGGCAGGACAGCAGTTTCCTCCCCCTAACCTGCCACTTCTCCCCTACAAATGCTGTCATGCCTGGGGTAGGTGTCACAGTGATAAATTTCAGTCTCTGATGGTAAAACTCCTGGGCCCCATCCCTGTCTGCCTGTTAAGCTGCAAGACCTTTCCCTGGCTCACCAGGGAAAACCTCAGAGAAAAGGGAAAAAGACTGGGTTTCCGGAACATTAAACCTCCATTGCCACTACTGCCTGCCAAGCTCCCTGCTAATCACTTGGTGAAAAGAAAGCCAATGTACCTCTGAGGAAGTCAGGAATGGGGGCCTGCTCTCCACAGCAGTGCCTGCTGACAAATCCTTGTCTTTTCAGCAGGAAGAGACCTTGGAAGGTCAATTCTTCTCTTCTTCTGCCCTGGACTAGACTCACTTCATGCAGCGAAAGAAGCCTGGCCGAGCCAAAGGGACAGTTTTCCCTCCATATTTGGTGACAAAAATATCAACCAGAGTTTACTCAACAGCCAGCAAATATTTAGTACTTGCCACGTGCCAGACACCAGGCTGATTAAATAGGCCTCCAACATTCTGTCTCCAAAGTGTATAATCAGGGGCTTAAGCAACAAAGGCCAAGGAAGGGAATGGTCCTCAGATTTGAGGATATAAATGTTGAAAACCTTTCTTCCCCAGCCCACTCTACACCTCCAGCAACCCACAGTGTGCACATTCTTCTTGCCTTCTTTTCTGACATGGCTAGACTAGGAAAGATTTTTATGTGCAGCAGCAGACTGTGGCAACACACAGGTTCAATGGAGTTTGGCCAACAGTGGGATATAGCAAAAAGACCATGCACTGAACATAGAGGCAAGAGCCTGGACCACAATGTGAGCCTGGACCACAGTGTGAGCCTGGACAAGTCACTCAACCCCAGTGATTTTCAGTTTCCTTATAGGTAAAGTGGGATTAATTATAACTCCTGTTTCATAAATTGTTCATCCCATTCCAGTCTCTTCAAACAAGCCTAGTTCACCATGCTGGCATACATGACTGGAGGACATTTTAGAAAACATGCACAGAAAGAATATAGGTAAATGGGCCTTGTTAGGCGTTTGTCAGTGGAAGTGTAAGTTGGTGCACCCTTTGGGAAGATAGGTGACAAAGTTTCAAAGTAAGCTTACTGTACTCACCCTTTTCCTCAAAATCTTTCTAGGAATTTACTTTGTATGTGAAATAATACATCCTGCAACAATGGTCATCACAACATCATTTGTAATTTGTCTGTTTTTATTATACCATAGAAAAAGTACATATAATCGATATTTACATTTTAAAGAATAGCCATAGGCCGGGCGTGGTGGCTCACGCCTGTAATCCCAACATTTTGGCAGAGGCGGGCGGACCACGAGGTCAGGAGTTCAAGACCAGCCTGACCAACATAGTGAAACCCCATCTCTACTAAAAATACAAAAAGTAGCTGGGCATAGTGGTGCGCCTGTAATCCCAGCTACTCGGGAGGCTGAGACAGGAGAATCGCTTGAACCTGGGAGGCAGAGGTTGCAGTGAGCCGAGATCATGCCACTGCACTCCAGCCTGGGAGACAGAGCAAGAGTCCATCTCAAAAAAAAAAAAAAAAAGAATAGCCGTAATGGGCTGGGCGCATTGGCTTGGCTCACACCTGTAATCCCACCACTTTGGGAGGTGGAAGCGAGTAGATCACCTGAAGTCAGGAGTTCGAGACCAGCCTGGCCAACATGATGAAACCCATCTCTACTAAAAATACAAAAATTAGCTGGGCATGGTGGTGGATGCATGTAATCCCAGCTATTTGGGAGGCTAAGGCAGGAGAATCTCTTGAACCCAGGAGGAAGAGGTAGCAGTGAGCCAAGACCATGCCATTGCACTCCAGCCTGAGCAACAAGAGCAAAACTCCATCTCAAAAAAAAAAGAATACCCATAATGAAAAATATAAGCAGCCAGTACCCAGCACCCACCTTAAGAAACAGAATGTTTAAGATACCTCAAAGCTAAGCCCTCTGCATGCCCCTATCCTATTCCCCCGTCCTCCCTCCCCAACTCTAGTCACCCACTACCCCAAATTTATTTATTTTATTTATTTATTTATTTATTTATTTATTTATTTATTTATTTATTTATTTTGAGACAGAGTCTTGCCCTGTCACCAGGCTGGAGTGCAGTGGCACTATCTCAGCTCACTGCCACCTCCACCTCCTGGGTTCAAGAAATTCCTCTACCTCAGCCTCCCAAGTAGCTGGGACTACAGGCACGCACCACCACACCCGGCTAATTCTTTGTACTTTAGTAGAGGCAGGGTTTCACCATGTTGGCCAGGATGGTCTTGAACTCCTGACCTCGTGATCCGCCTTCCTCGGCCTCTCAAAGTGCTGGGATTACAGGCATGAGCCACCGCGTTTGGCCCACTACCCCAAATTTTATACTAATCATTCCCTTTCTTTCCTCTATAGTTTAATCACACAGCTATGTATATCTAAAAAAGAAGTTTCATTTTTCCTGTTTTGATCTCTATTCAAATATGGTCAATTTGTGTACTTTTGTCCATGATTTTAGTTCTAACTTGATTTTTACCTTTATAATTTCAGTTTAATAATAATAAATTAGGTTTTATTATTTTATATAATCAATATTTATTTATACATATAAACATTTACTATTTTCTTCACCATTTCTTCTTGCATTTCAAACCTCCTTCTGGGAACACATTTCTTCTACCTGGTGTGTATCCTTATACATTTCTTTAGTAAGTGTCTCTTAGTGTATATTGTACCAATTGTGTTTGTAAAAACATTTTTAAACTGTCCTTATTTTGCCCTCATGTTTGAGAGATAATTTTGGTGGGAGTACAATTCCAACGTAATAGGTATTTTCACTTAACATTTCAAAGCTACCATTCCGTAGTCTTCTGGCTTCCATTGCTGCTGTTGAGAAATAAGCAGTGGATAGAATTTTTACAGCTTTGTAGATAATCTATCTTTTCTCTCTGACTCCTTTTAGGACCCTCTCTTTATCTTTAGTGTTTTCAGTTTGTCTTTTTCTTTAATTATACTTTAAGTTCTGGGATACATGTGCAGAACGTGCAAGTTTGTCACATAGGTATACACTTGTCATGGTGGTTTGCTGCACCCATCAACCCATCATCTATATTAGGTACTTCTCCTAATGCTATCCCTCCCCTTGCCCCCCACCCCACAACAGGCCCCAGTGTGTGATATTCCCCTCCCTGTGCCCATATTTTTTCATTGTTCAACTCCCACTTATGAGTGAGAACATGCGGTGTTTGGTTTTCTGTTCCTGTGTTAATTTACTGAGAATGATTTCCAGCTTCATCCATGTCCCTGCAAAGGACATGAACTCATTCTTTTTTATGGCTGCCTAGTATTCTATGGTGTATATGTGCCACATTTTCTTTATCCAGTCTATCATTGATGGGCATTTGTGTTGGTTCCAAGTCTTTGCTATTGTGAATAGTGCTGCAATAAACATACATGTGCATGTATCTTTATAGTAGAATGATTTATAATCCATGTTTTCAGCTTTTCTATAAAATGTGGGTTTCTTTTCCTTTATCCCACTGAGGATTCACTGAGCTTGTTAGAGCTGAGAACTGTTCTTTCATTAGGACTGGACATTTTTCAGTCATTATCTTTTCAAACACTTCTCTCCCACTCTCACCATCATTCTTTGAAATTCCAATTATATGTATATTGTATCTCCCCACTCTGTCTTTTATATCTCCTAAATCTTTCATATATTTGTCTTTCTGTTGTATTCTAGGTCATTCTTCAGAAAAGCTTCCAGATCGCCAATTCTCTTTTCAGCCGTGCCTAAGTGATTGTCATATTTATTTAGTTGCTAATTTCCATGATTCTTTTTCCTAAAAGCTCTATTTATTTCTTTATTATATCTAACTAGGTTATTCTCAGTCTTTTATTTCCTCATTATACTTCCAGTACTCTCTTTTATTTCCTAAACAAATTAAATATATTTCTTTTGTATTTGATATTAAATAAGTAAATCAAGGCCATTACAATTTTCCAGAAACATGGTGTTCTCACTCAGGGTAATTTATTTTCTTATGTGTTTGTTGAATTTTGATTGTGAAGTCCATGTCCTCTGGAACTTCACCTGTGAGAATTCTCTGAGACCAGTGCTTAAAGAATGTTCTATCCAGAAAAATGTGTTGCTGCTGTTATTTGAGCCCTAGGGATAGCGCCAATCTAGAAAACTTCAAATTTTTGAGAGATGTCTAAGTTTAAGATTAGAAATTCTCCAAGAAAGATTTTTCTTTGTTTTTATCTTCTATTCCACCAAGAGTCAAGGATGACAATCAAATATCTTCACCAACTCTCTTTCTCCCTCTGGGTGTGTTTTTTCTAGTTCATCTACTGAGAATTTCACCACTCAGGGAGCCCAGTTTTGTATATAAATTCAATCTGCTTGATCCCTGGACTATATCTCTCATCTCTCATGTATATGACCCACATTACCTACTGAAACCCAGTTAGACCCCAAGACAAAGACTAGCTCAACAACTCACTTATTATTTTCATTTAATGTTTTTTTGTTGTTTCTTATTCCCTTTGGCTGGGTGTGGTGACTCACACCTGTAATCCCAACACCAGAAAGAAGGAACGCTTGAGCCCAGGAGTTCAAGATCAGCCCAGGAAACATTGCAAGAGCTCAACTCTACAAAAATAATAACATTAGCCAGGCATGAGAGTATGCTCTCTTTGTTATGCACCTGTAGTCCTAGCTACTCAGGAGGCTGAGGTGGGAGGCTCACTTGAATCCAGGAGTTTGAGGCTGCAGTGAGCTATAATCGCACTCCAGCTTGGGTGACAGAGCTGGGCCCTGTCTCTAAAAAAAATAAATAAGCCTGGGTGACAGAGCAAGATCCTGTCTCTAAAATAAATAAAAAAATAAAATTTTGTGCCAACTCAATCATGCATTCATGTATCTTTAAAGGTGGGGCAGGAATATATATATGTGTGTGTGTGTGAGTGCGTGTATTAGTCTCTCTATATAGACATACATGTATGTGTACACAAACATACCATCATTTGGAGGCATACTGTCCCTGGAGGAGTTCCATAGAACATCTAGTCTACTATATTTCATGAAAAGATACATTTAATTATATTTATTGGCAAGGGAAGATGTCAATATAAGGAGCGAATGTAAAAAAATCAAGTAATATAACAGTGTTCTCTTTGTATTATGGGTTAGGTGATGCTTGCTTTGTCTTTATATTTTTCCATATTGTTTTACTTTTTTGTAATGGAAATTTATTATTTTAACAAATCCCATTGTCTCAATTCTACTCATGTTTTATGCAAATATACAAAACATCTATGGCCTGTTTCTCTGTAACGTGCTTACTTGTGCTTCTGGAGTCTCCATCCTAGTGGAAAGCACAGGACTGTGGAATAGGAGTCTAGTGTACCAGACACAGTGTATGGGTCTTGCCAGATTTGCTCCACTTGCCTCTCCCCTCAACCACATACTCAATGGATAGTCCCAGCAACTACCACCACAGCCGCATCTACTGACATCGTATCTATTGTACCTCACCTGTGGTGAGGGCTTCAGCAGGTACTCTCGTGTTTCCCATGGCAGAAGACAAGGCTCTATTGCTCAGGTCTGACTCAACAGGAGTTATGAAGGTTCAAGTTCCTCTCACCACTCCCAGACTCAGAAAAAGGGTATATTATTACCTATTGCTTTTTAACAATTACGTCAAAACTTGTGGCTTAAGCAATAAACATTATCTCACAGATTGAGTGGGTCAAGAATCTGGGAGTGGCTTAACAGGATGGTTCTGGCTGAGGGTCTCTCATGAAATGACTGTCAGGATGTTGACAAGAACTGCAATCATCTGAAGGTTTGACAGAGCCTGAAAGATCCACTGCCAAAATGCCTCACTCTCATGGCTGTTGGCAGGAGGCTTTAGGTCCTCACCATGCAGGCCTCTCTATGGGCTGCTTTAGTATCATCACAATGGAAGCTGGCTTCTCCCAAAGCAAGGACCGTTGACCCTTAAATAGCATGGGTTTGAACGAAGAGGATAAACTTACATATGGACTTTCTTCTATGTCTGCCACCCCTCAGACAGCAAGACCAACCCCTCTTCTTCCTCCTCTTCCTCAGCCCACTCAAGGTGCAGACTACAAGGATGAAGACGTTTATAATGATATACTTCCACTTAATTAATAGTAAATATATTTTATCTTTCTTGCAATTTTCTTATATATAACATATAAAATATGTGTTAACTGTTTATATTAGCTATAAGGCTTCTGATTAATAATAGGCTATTAGTAGTCAAGTTTTGGAGGGAATCAAAATTATACAAGCATTTTTGACTACGCAGGGGTTGGCATCCCTAACCCCCATGTTGTTCAAGGGTCAGCTGTTGTTTAATAGTAAGGAAGAAGACACAGTGCCTTTTATGACCTAATCTCTGCAATCACACAATGTCACATTCATTTTATTCTATTTGTTAGAAGCAAGTCCCTAAGACCAGCCCACACTCAAGTAGAGGGGAATTAAGCTCCACTTCTTAAAGAGAGAATTATGAAAGCATTTGTGGATGTATTTTAAAACTACCATAAAGGACTATGGCTTGAGCGTTGGAACTCTAACTTCTTCAGCATCCTACCATAGGGAAGGGTAATATAACCTCATAGTGTAGTAGAGTTAATATACCATGGGGCAAATGGTGATCATTGAAAGACAAGAAAGAAGAGAATGCAACAGATATATTCAAATCACCCCTCCCCACACAGACTATTTTGAGGTATGATGGTCCTCATGGCCCATCTGGAGGAAGTCCCATATGTCTAAAACCAAACGGGCTTTTTGTGAGACTATGGCTTACTTCTCTCCTTCCCTGCCTCGCTTTTGTTTTTTCCCTTATTTTTGCTGCCCTAGGCCTGCACCATTCAGTAAAACTTTAGCATATAATCTTTATCTCAAATTCTATGTTCTTAAAACATGATTTAAGACAATAAGCTAAACTTGAAAATTACTAGCACTGACATAAACATATTTTCAGATGGTTCAGTTTCTCCAGGGTAAATGTTCAGACTTCTAAATTTCCTCCCTAGACACTCCACCACTACCCTGACTCTTCCTTATTGGTAGCAGGCACATCATGGATCCTACTTCACCTTGTGGTAATGGGAGAGAACTAACCTCTGGTCTAAGCTCTGCCTGGGTTATTTGTCTAGTTTGTTTCCTAGACTCTTTCATAACCGATCATGACTTGTCAGAATGATGCATGAGCTCCCACCACTAAAAGCCACAGTTTTGGTCCTTTCTCTCCAGTTGCAAAGTCCCCTGTTCAGTGAACACTGTGTTCCATCCCCAAGCCTCTGCTGGACTACAAGCTCTCTCAGCACCTCAACCAGAGCACATTAGGATTCCTAAGTTCCAGTGTACAACATTTCCAGGCCATGGAGAACAGGAGCACTGCCTCAGTCTCATCTAATTACGCACCTCCTTTCACTTTAGCTCCTGTGCCATGTTGACGGGGATGTAAGGCTGAAGACAGCAACCCCATGTTCTTAGCTTCCTTCATATCTATCTGAATGTTTCTTTTTTTTTTTTAGACGAAGTTTCACTCTTGTTGCCCACACTGGAGTGTGATGGCACGATCTCAGCTCACCGCAACCTCTGCCTCGCGGATTCAAGCGATTCTCCTGCCTCAGCCTTCCGAGTAGCTGGGATTACAGGCATGCACCACCACACCTGGCTAATTTTGTATTTTTAGTAGAGATGGAATTTCTCCATGTTGGTCAGGCTGGTCTCGAACTCCTGACCTCAGGTGATCTGCCCACCTCAGCCTCCCAAAGTTCCGGGATTACAGGTGTGAGCCACTGGGCCCAGCCTCTATCTGAAAGTTTCTGCTGTGTTCAGTGATTTGACCTACAGGAATAAAAATGAGGACCCAGCACTCCGACTCCATCGTCCTTCCTCCACCTCTCCCTTCTTTCTCCACGCCCCTCAGGTGAGAAGGGGTGAGCTTCCCAAGTGACTTCCATCATACCATAATCTGAATTATCTCTACCCTATTGTTTACAGGGAAATTCTATGATCATATTATTGGGAGGTTGCTGAATTTAGAAATTTATTTGCTTTCTACACAAAACCTTACTTTCAAGATTGTTTTGTCTTGGTGGACTCAAAAACAAGAACTTGGCTCTGAGATTTAAACTGAACAATAACCTCTGTGTTGAGGTGGTTCCTGCCCTTCCTAAAGCACTAAAACCTATTGCTTTCATAGGTGGAGAACCCCAGGAAAACAAAATGTACAGGATACGGATACACACCCAAAATACATTTTAAACATGCTATCTCTGTCTATTGCCTTAAGCAATTGGAGCATTTTCTCTGAAAGTACCATTATTGTCATCAATTCTTCATTGAGGTCAACTCCAACTTGCCTATTAAGGATACCCTCCTTCTTTCTCAAGACCCTAGTCCCAGCTACTAAATCCCTCTTTATACACAGCTCAGTTTGGACCCATTGTCCCGGCTTTGAACTTAGCCATTCTTCAAGCGTGTGAGTTCCAGTACTAACCCTTCTTGACCCAGGGTAAGAAAGAACTTACCCAGCCCTATTTCCTCACCTCACAGTCAGGACAGAAATATCAAACACAATGATGTTTTAAAACATGGAAAGAAAACATGTATGTGAAGTCACTTTGCAAGCTGTAACACACTGTACAAATACTAAGTATTATCTCATGAAAGAAGCCTTCTCAAGCAACTGAGAATGATTCTTTTCATCTTTTGAACCATAACAGTTGTCTCCAGAGTCCAGGAAAGATAAAGTTAGTGTCAGAAGGGAGGCTTAAGTCATTGAAGAAAAAGGATGAAGGAAAAGGGGCCACCTGTGGAAAGTCAGTTTCAGATGCATCTTATCTGCCCAGACAACCACGGCTTCAGACTTCTGCTCATAGAGCAGTATTAGAAAACACAGCTTAGGGATGGCACCGACGGAGGTCCAAGTCACAATGTTGAGATGGCGGCAAACAAGAACATCAAAAACTTCAGGCTGGCATCTTCTGTGGCCATGGGCAGAGATCTACTCAGGCTGCTGTCCAAATTCACTCTGTTGGTCAGGAAGGAGCTGATTTATGTCTCCAGCAGGTATGCCAGAGAAAATTCAAATTGATCAAAAATTAAATATTCATAGGACATTATTCATTAAGATTCATCTCACCGAGTGGATGAAATGAGGCAAGGGAAGAAATTAGCTTGCTTGAGAGTGTCAAAGTGATTATGTGATTAAATTGCAATTTATAATTTCTCCTTCAAAAAAAGCATCACTTCTTGATTTGCGTTTCTCCTCTTGCTGTGCCCCCTTTGTTGCCTAGGCCTGAGCCAAGGACACTCGGGGTTAATAGGAGACAGGAAGGCTCCTAACACAGTGCCTGGTCTTCCTCCCCTGTCCTTCTCCATCCACCTGACTCCGAGAGATGGGCCTTTCCACCCAGCCTCAGGGCTCTGCTCTGGAGGCTGAGAACAGGGCTTCCAGAAGCAGAGGCCTGACAAATCCCCACAATGCCACTCAGCTGGGGGATTTCCCAGCCTCAGGGCACTGCTCCTCCTTCCTCTGCAAGAAAAAAGGTACAAAGTACAATTTCCCGGTAGCTCGCCAGTCATCCCTGTAGAGCATACCTGAATGGTCTATAGGGAAGTCCCCCCTGGCCACTTGCCACACTTAAAGAGAAGGGAGACGTTCTTCCTGTACTCTTGGCCTCCCCTCCTGAACTTGATGTGGAGCTGTGACAAGCCTCCTCCAGGCAAAGTCTGAGTCAGGTGGTTGGCTCTTGAAGCTCACCAGCTGAGATGCCATCCTTACCTCAAGGTCAACAAATCAGTTCCTCAGTTCCTGCCAACAAAGATCTCCAGGGAAAGTGAATATCAAAGTTCAAGAACCAAACATGTTCAGAGCAAGAGAGTAGGTGTTCCCCTGGGTAACCCACCTCTTTTACCAACTGGCGTATCCACTCTACCACACCCCCTTTCTGGGGTACTCTCAAATTGGGCTAAGCCCAAATCCAGAGAAGAACCAGGAACACTCCCAAAGGCTTGCCACCCAGAGGCCAAGCAGCTTTAATTTTCCAGCTGTGCTCTCCAGAGCCCCGAAGACCCAGAAGACACAGGGCCTGCCCTGTGGCGGAAGAGGGGAGGGGCTTGGAGGAGCAGCAAGCTCCAAATGGGGCAGGTGCACTTTCATCTGCTTTATACATAGCCCTTCTGTGTATGATTTCATTTCAGGAAAAGGTTTTGCTGCTAAAAATAATTCTTAAACCACTGAATTAGATGACCTCTCATAAGTCCCTTCCAGTCCAGGAGCCTCTGATTCTCTGACTTCAAAGATATGGAAGCAAAATGTACTCTGAACTTGACAAAGGCTCTATTTTCTCCTACCTCTCGCTCTTAGGAAACACAGTCTATCTGTCTCTCTGTCTGTCTGTCTAGGATTCAGAGTGTAGCTAAGGTGATATGGATGGGTACGGAGGCAGATGGCTAGCTGCGTTTATCTTCCTCTGTCACTCTATCTCCTTCCATCTTGGCCTCTTACTGTCTCTATAACTCTCTGTATCTCTCTCTTGCTACTACCCAATAAAGATTTAGAGGCTGGTTCCAGCAGCTGAGAATGGCAATATTAATTCCAAGCTTGTTTCCAAACACCACGGAGGTCTATTCGGGTTAATTAGTTGTGCAGGCTTTTCTACAAGTGAGCGAGCCGGCAGGGTTTTTTACAGCTCTGTCACTGTGTTTATTTGTTCGTTTTCTGTTTTATTTGGAAATACATTTATCTGACAATAAATAACATCCGCCATGACTAGAGCCGATAAAGGCAATGAACAGCCCCTTCAGGGCCTTGGGGGCCATGGTGAGAAGGCTTCAAGATCGGGTCCCCCTATTCCAAGGGGTACTACCAGCCCTTGAGAAAGATGAAGAGGATGTGGGTCAAACCAGTGTGGGGAGGCTAGAAGAGACAGGATCAAGGGCCATGGACATGGCTAAAAGTGAAGGAAATGCCCACGGAGAAACAGGGCCCACAGAAAGGAGTCAGGAGCCTGAGGCTCTTGGCAAATGGCAGTAAGGATACCCCTTTGACATGATAGGGTGGAGGCAGAAGATTTGGCTCTGGATCCCAGTTTCAGCACATACAAGCTATGTAACCTCAGACAAGTTGCTAACCTCCATGCCTCCATTTCCTCACCCATGAAACAAGAGTGATATTAACACCTTCTGCTCAGAGTGGTTGCAAATATATCTAGGAGAAGATGAAAGTAAATGCACTATGCAAACAATAGAGATTCTCATTTTTCAAATGAAAAGTATTTCTCAGGAGTAGATAGTCAGGATTCTAGGCCTCCCTGGGAAAAAAATAATCTATGATATTAGAGCAGGATTTGTCCTTGTGTCCAAAGGCTCTGTGCTAATGACTTCAACATGACCACACAGTTTGGCCCATTTATTTGTTGACCACAATCTCACCAGGGCTAGTTTAGCTCTTGCACAAGCCCCAACTGGGAAGATTCCATTAGTCTAAACAAAAAAATCTTATGGGGAGTACTTCACTGTGATCCACATATACTTATTTAAAGCTTTTGGGGTAAGGGATGAGGAGAGGCGAGGAGGCAGAGGGATCACAGTATGAAACCAAGTAAGCAGAACAGAATGTCGGTAGACAGTAGAAGCTCCGAGTTCAGCGTGCCTCTTTACATCACTTTCTGACTGTAAACCTAAGAGATGCTATTTAACATTTCTATCTCAGTTTTCTGATTTATAAAATGGGGACAGTGACAGTACCTAGCTCATTGGATTGTGGTGTGAGGAGATGAGATGAAGTATGTGACATGCTTGGGACAGTAGATGGCACGTGGAAGCACTCAATAAACACTAGCTATCCTCAAAACACATGAAAACTACTCAAGAGACATTTCGTTTGTGGGCACATGAACTTACTACCAATTGAGAGTCTGAGTGCTGAGGGTGACCAGTGAGGGAGCATGTCAAACGGTAGGAATTAATCAAGAAATCCTTCCAGGAGGAATGACAACTTCAATACAGGTTAAAAGAGAAGAGACAGGATAGCACTGCCTGCAGTTGGGCATGTCCTAGCGTGTTTCCCCATTATGCTAGACCCACAGCCCAGAGGAGCCAAGTAACCCCACAGAATTACCAGCAAGCCACCAGCAGATGGAGCCAGCCACCTCCACACACCGCTGCTCAAGGCACCAGCAACCTCTAAATGGACCGGCACTCAGCCCATCTCCAGTCAAGAGCAGAACTGAGAGAGAACAAGGGAGAGTCACCCTCCTCGCCCCTGTAGAGATGATAGGGGTGCTTTCCTGCCCCAGTGTGAAGGGAGAGGGAATCCAGACTATCCCTGATGCCTCAGAGGCACAGATCACTGTCAGAGTCTTTGTCATCCTGGGAGCCTAGAACTGCAGCCCGTGCCTTTGTTGTTCCTCTCCTCAGCTGTGGGAAGGAAAAGCAGGATGCCTGATGAACTTACTTTGAGGGCTGGGACTGCACTTGAATGTAGAGACTGGTACCCATCGGAGTCCGGGAGATTCTGAAAGCAAGAGGCCCACTACAGTAGCCCCTCTAGCAGGGCTCGAAGGATCCTGGGGCAGCATGACTGGGAAGAAGATGGGGGCAGCTCTCCCTTCCCAGGGCTGTGGGGTCCTTGAAGGATTATGGGAAAGGATCCCTACAGGCCCTGCAGCTCTACATGGAGATGCATGGAAGTCAGTAGAAGGGCAGGAGCTGAGGGTTTGCCCAGGTACCCATGGCCAAGTCAACAAAGGGTCATTGGGCACCTGTACCATTGTTGAGGCTAAAGGGAGGTGCATCTGTGTAAGGGAAAGGGGGGAAAGGGTGGTTTTCAGTGATGGAGGAGGGTGGTGTGAGATCTTCAGCATCTAACAGAGCCACACAGAACAGGAAGGGGTAAAGGACACTCCTGTAAAGAGGTCTCTTACTCTCCATCCCTCCCCTCTGCTCAAATACAGATGCTGAGGCCCAAGGAGGGAGGAGGTGAGGCACCTTCAAGCCAGGCCCTACTTCCCCTCCACTGCTCCAAGCAGCCAGGACCCAACTCTCACTTGTCGTGGAGGGAATGGGAGAGAAGAGCTCTGAATCGAGTTTGCGATGAAAGTTTTAAAAATATAAGAGGCTGAGTCTTAATTACTGGAATGAGACTGTTATAGTAACCGAAAGTGGCTGAAAAGTTATGGAACCAGACCAAGACATCGTTAAGGGAGCGGCTCCTCAGCAGGAAAGAGAGATCTGGCACAGCACAGCCAGGGCAGTTACTGGAAGAAATAAAATCATTTCATGTTTATACCCCAATGAGGTGAGACTCCCCAGTGAATCAGGCACACAGGAAATACCCAGGCCTTGGACACCAGTGCCCCTGTGGTCAGAATACCCCAAGAAGGATGACATCACGCGGAGCACATCCTCCTCTTCCTCTGTCACTCTTGCTATCTCACCTCCCAGGGCAAGTGAAGCAGGAGGAATTTGTCCTCCAGCTTTAATGGGCACTTACAAAGAGGAACAGGATGGTTTCTTCTTACAGGAATCTTCGCTGGAATGCAGGCGCAGGCAGCTGAAAGAGATGGTGCAATTTGCATACTTCTGGTGGATTCCAGGAAGCATCAGCCCCATTTCACCCTAACAGCCAGTGGACTCTGCCTGGGAGGGCCAACAGTCAAAGAGAGCTTTCAGTCTCCAGGCTGAGAAAGTCAGGAAAGGAACAAGTCAGGGGACACCACCAGCCTTGGGACAGCATGGCAGCATATCCAGAAGATCAGGAAACTGCCACAGAGACTTGGTCCCCTCCTGGAAATTGAAAGAAAATGAAGTTTAGAAAGAGCAGGGTGGGAACTGGTTTGCAGAACAGAATGTTCCCTTGGCTTATTTTCATCTGGGGGAAAGGGAAGAACGAATACTTATCGAATGCCTTGCTGAATCAGACACTATGTTCATTCTTGCCTTATTTAATCCTCCCACAACCCTGTAAGGAAAGCATTTTCTCCATTTTACAGATGGAAAAACTGAGGAAGAGTGGTTGCCTAAGGTCACATGTTGTTGGAATTTGAACTTCATGTTTGTCTGTATGGCAGACATGGAGATTCCATGCTTACATTGCCCCTTCAATAAAGGACTCACTCCCCTGCTACCAGGAATATTGGCTTATTTGCCCCCAGCAATTAGTTCCTTCAAGGACCACCTCAGTTTTTAAGCCACAGTCACTCTCTTCTTAAGGCAGCTCCCAGGCAATGGCTGAGCAAGGTGGTAGCACAATGGCCCATCCCTCTTCTACCAATGTGGAACTCCTCTAACAAGCGATTTTTGCTCAGAGTACCCCATTAGACTGGCAGAGGCTTTGTCAAGTCTACATCAGAGGCCAAGAGCTCTTCCTGGCCAAACTGCTTCCTCCCTTTTCCATTCACAGATGTCCTCCCCTTTGCACTTCTACCTCTGTTGCAGCATCTAGTTCCAGAGAACCCAATGGAGACTCCCAACAGCCTAACTGCAAAGTTCTCCCTTTTTCTGACACTTTATCTTCATTTTCACTTGTCCTTAGGTAACACTGCTGCAGTGCAGAGACTGAGCTCCCTCTTGGTAGCAGGGGCTTCTCCCCTTCCAGAAGAACGCTACTAAAGGTTTCATGATTAGGGCAGTTCCCAAAGAGTTAGTTATCCTTGATGATTATGTGCTCAATGGTCAAAGGCAGTTGGTAACATTCATACTTTGAGGTCTAAAGTCCAAGTAAAGAGTCTACCCCCATCTTCTCCCTTTCCCTGATATCAATTCCACTCCCTTAAGTTGCTACAACATGGAATTAAGATATGTAGTTTTATTATTTGTTGTGCTTAATGGAAAAGCTTTAGGATTTCTGAGTTTAATTTAAAAAGCAGATGGTCATAAGCAACAAAAGAAAAAAATAAATAAATTGGACTTCATCAAAACTAAAAATTTTGTGCTTCAAAGTACACTATTAAGAAAGTACAAAAATAAGCCAGCACCCATAATCCCAGCTACTCAGGAGGCTGAGGGAGAAGGATCACTTGAGCTAAGGAGCTCAAGGCCAGCCTGGGCAACACAGAAAGACCCCATCTCTAAAATAATAATAATAACAAAGAAAGTAAAAAGACAGCCCAATTAAAAATGGGCAAAGAATTTGAATAAACATTTTTTCAGATAAAGTATACAAATAGCCAACATGCACATGAAAAGATGTTCAATATCATTAGTCATTAGGGTAATGCAAATCAAAACCAGAATGACATATCACTTCATATCCACAAGCATGGCTATAATTTTTAAAATGGATAATAACAATTGTTGAAAAGAATGTGCAGAAATTGGAACACTCATGCATTGTTGGTAAAACTGTAAAATAGTATGGCTGCCTTGGGAAACAGTTTGGCAATTCCTCAAAAAGTTAAATAAATAGTTACCATATGACCCAACAATTCAAATCCTAGGTATATATCCAAGAGAATTGAAAACATGTGTCCACATAAAAACTCATACTCAAATGTTCACAGAAGCATCATTCGTAATTTCCAAAAAGTAGAAAGAACCCAAATGTCCATCAATTGATGAATGGATAAACCAAATGAAGTATATCCACACAATGGAATATTATTCAGCCACAAAGAATGAAGTACTGATAACATGCCACAACATGGATGAACCTTGAAAACATTATGCTATATAAAGAAGTCAGATATTAAAGCCCACATATTGTATGATGCCACTTATGTTAAACATCCAGAATAGGCAAATTCATAGAGACAGAAAGTAGATTAATGGTTGCCTGGGGCTGGGAGGAGGGAAAAATGAAAATTGACTGCTTAATGGGTATAAGGTTTATTTTAGGGTAGAGTTAGATAGCGATGATGGTTCACAACTTTGTGAATATAATAAAAACCACTGAAATGTGCAACTTTAAAGGGTAAATTTTATGATATGTGAGTTATATCTCAATAAAAACATTTTTAAGCTGCTGAGTTGAATATTTTACATTTCCCTAAGGAGACCAAACCACTTCAATTAAGCTGGCTTATTAAGTGACCTTTGACTGATTTCCTCCCCCCAGGCTCATGGTCTTTGATAAAATTAAACTGCCTATCTTTGGTCTAAGAGGCTCATATTTCAGATACTTGAGGGCAGAGACTAGATTAAGTAAAGTCATTAAAGTTTTCATTTAGGGGAGAAAAGAAGAGAGCTAGCTGGGACCCAGTGAAAACCCAGGTGTGGCATTAAGGACAATCAGGAAAACCAATCAGTCAACCAGAAAACAGAAATACTAGTCTGCCCTTCCTGTTAGAAAATGAGTTCAACATCAGGGTTTAGAGGACAATCCAAAAGACAAAGGTCCTCTGGCCGAAGCTCGGTCCAGCACTTTGAATCCATTTCCATCAGTTCTTACAGTCAGTCATCAGACCCCAACAGTCAAAATGGTGAGGCAGAAGAGCAAAAAGCCTTGCTTTTCAGGAAGGCTCAGATGCTGCAGGGGATAAACTTGTAGTTGACTTCTCAGCCACATGATGTGGGCCTTGCAAAATGATCAAGCCCTTCTTTCATTCCCTTGCTGAAAAGTATTCCAGCGTGGGGTTCCTCAAAGCAGATGTGGATAACTGTCAGGATGGGATGTTCGCTTCAGAGTATGAAGAAATGTATGCCATCTTCCAGTTTTTTTAGAAGGAATGAAAGGTGGGTGGGCTCCAGTTTTTGGAGCTAATAAGGGAAAACTTGAAGCCACCATTAATAAATTAGTCTAATCATGTTTTCTGACAACATAATGAGCCATTAACTATTTAAAACTTGTAGCTTTTTATTTACCAACAATAATGAAGTATGGAGACTATATACCCAACTGCCATCTGATTATAAATGACAAACAAATATTAATTCTACCCTTTATAATAAAACAAAAAAAAAGTTATCTGGCCTTATAGGAATAATTCTATCCTAATCTGAGGCCAGTGCCTAGACCAAGATGTGAAACTAGATTCAACCACAAACCTCAAGAAAGGATCCAAGGCTATGAAGCATCACGTCTTCATAATGAACAACTGACATGGCTCATTAAGTTTATGAAATGGTCATGTCTTCTTTTAAAAAAAAAAAGAACTAATGACCCACACATATATGGACAACTGATTTTTGACAAAAGTGCAAAGGCAACTCAGTGGAGAAATGATAACTTTTCAACAAATGGTGCTGAAGTTATTGGATATCATATCAAAAATAAAAATAAGGAGTCTCTCTGGGCATGCTCTGGCTGGAAAGGCTGCCCAAAGATAAAAAGATTAAATTAAATTAAAAATAAATAAAAATAAACTTCAATCCACACATTTTACTACACACAAAAATTAATTCAAAATAGATCATAGATCTAAATGTAAAACCTAAAACTATAAAACTTCTTAAAAAAATAGAAGAAAAATTTGTGTGAACTTGAGTCTCAGGTAAAAATTTCTCAGCTATGGCACCAAAAATACAATCCATAAAAGAAAAAAAAATAAATTGGACTTCATCAAAACTAAAAATTTTACTCATTGAAAGACACTGTTAAGGGAATGAAAAGACAAGCCACACATTTGAAGAGACTCTTTGCAGAAGACGTTTCTAATAAAAGTCTTATGTCCAGAAAAGTACAACAAACTCTAAAAATCCAACAAAAGAAAGCAACCGATTTTTCAAATGAGCTAAAGATTTGAACTCACACTTCAACAAAGAAGATAGATGGAGAGTAAGAACATGAAAAGATGCTCAATATAATTAGTCATTAAGAAAATGCAAATTCAAACCATAATGAGGCACCTTACACACCTATTGGAATGGCTAAAATTTTTTAAATGGCCATACAAGTATTGGCAAAAATGTGGAACAGGTGGAACTTTCATGGTACAACCACTTTGGACAGTTTGGTAGTTTCTTTAAAAGTTAAATACATACCAAACATATTCCAAGATAGTTACCTGAAAGAAAAGAGAGCATAATTTCAGAAAAGACTAGTACAAGATTCATCATAGCAACTTTATTTGTAATAGCCAAAAAATAGAAACAACCCATTTGCCCATCCATGGTAAAATAGAGAAACAAATTGTGGTGTATCTATACAATGGAGTATTATTCAGCAATTAAAAAAAAAATGAACTATTGCTGTGCAGAACAATGTGAATGAGTCTCAAAATAATTATGCTAAGTGAAAGACTCTTGAAAAAAGGAGTACATATTATATGATTCCACTTATGTAAAATTTTTAGAAATGCAAACAAATGTATAGTTACTGAAAGCATATCAGTGGTTGCCCGAGGCTGGGGGAAAGGGGCAAAAGTGGGTGGGAAAGACAGACAGCAAAGGGATACAAAGAAACTCCAGAGGATGATGGGTATGTTCACTGTCTTGATTTTGGAGACAATTCTGTGGATGTGTTTAAAACTCATGAAATTGTAAACTTTATATGTAGTTGATCGCATGTCAGTTGTACCTCAATAAACCTAGAGAGACAAAAAAAGAGAGAGAAAAAAAAAAAAAAGAAAGAGACAGAGAGAGAGAATTCATGAGTAAATGTACAATGTATCATTAGGCCGGGCACAGTGGTTCACACCTGTAATCCCAGCACTTTGGGAAGCCGAGGTGGGCAGATCACCTGAGGTCAGGAGTTCAAGACCATCGTGGCCAACATGGTGAAACCCAATCTCTACTAACATACACACACACACACAAATTAGCAGAGCATGATGGCAGGTGCCTGTAATTCCAGCTACTCGAGAGGCTGAGACAGGAGAATCGCTTGAACCCCGGGAGGTGGAGGCTGTAGTGAGCCGAGATTGAGACATTGCACTTCAGCTTGGGCTAAAGAGCGAAACACCATCTCAAAAAAAAAAAAAAAGTATCATGATAATATCCTACAAAATGGAAAAAATGTGACAGAGACTGCAGCTCAGATCCTGTCCCACCCAAAGGACTTGGGGTTTCAGGATGGAATAATCCCAGAAAGCCCAGTTGGCTGACGCTTCCCCAGATCTTTTACACAAACTTTTCCTTTATTAGAACACCTTTTTCTCACCTTATTGCTGTTGAATATCAATGTATCTTTCAAGGCCAGCTCAAATCTAAACTATTCCCTGAAGCTTTCATTGTCTTCTCCAGGCAGAGTTAGTTTGTGGCTCAGTCTATGCTCTCTCAGCAACTGGGAATCCAGTAATATATCCCCCTTGATATTCTAGGATGTAAGATTTGTGGTTTCAGCTGTTCCCAAAAGACCATAAACGTCCCCCAACTTGTACTGATTTGTCATTTTACTGAGGCATAAATTTGATTCCAGCCAGCTATGAAGTCCCTACAGAGAAGGAGTAGGTGAAATAGTGAGTAAGACAAGCCCCAACCCACCCCCAAGACTTCATAACCCAAACCAACTTGGTTGGCATCTACTTAACAAAAACAAATTTTCTTTTTTCTTTTATGAAGAATGGACTGCCCCCCCTGCCTCTCCACCACCACCAACAAAAAACTATCATATGGTGATGGAAATGATGAGTGAGTGAAACAGCCCAAAAATGGAATGGTTCTTAGCCAGAAAATAGCTTTATAAATTACTTTAATCTTTTATTAAGAATCTGGAAGGATCACTTAAAAATCTTAGTTGTACTTCACAGCATTTTATGGGGAGAAGTTATATATATACTACAGTGGAATTAACAGGATTGGAAATTTGAAAAGGCTTTGGGCCTTGCCCCTCAATAATGTTAAAATTTCCCGGTAGCTCTAGTGAGTACTCAGCACATTGCGTTATAGTCATGTGTTTAGCTATCCCTCCAGCCTAAGAAGCAGTCATCGACACCCGAGAGCCACATCATCTGGGCTCAGATCTCAGTTCACCTAATAACCAACTTGAACAGGTTGCTTCACCTCTGGGTGCCTTGATTTCCTCATCTTTAAAGTAGTAAAATAGGCCGGGCGCAGTGGCCCGCACCTGTAATCTCAGCACTTTGGGAGCCCACGGCAGGCGGATCACCAGGTCAGGAGATCGAGACCATCCTGGCTAATACAATGAAACCCGATCTCTACTAAAAATGCAAAACCTTAGCTGGGCGTGGTGGAGGGCACCTGTAGTTCCAGCTACTCGGGAGGCTGAGGTAGGAGAATGGTGTGAACCCGGGAGGCAGAGCTTGCAGTGAGCCGAGATTGCGCCACTGCACTCCAGCCTGGGCAACAGAGCAAAAATCCGTCTCAAAAAAAAAAAAAAAAAAAAAACGAAAATAGTACCTAACTAATCACATTAATTTTGAGGGTTAAATATGGCAATACATAAAAAGCAATTAAACCAGTGTCTGACCTGTCAAAAGCGATTGATAAACGCTAGTAACTAGTTTAAGAGTTTGCTCAAGGGCAGAGTTTATGTCTTAGGGAGCTTTTTAAAAATGTCTAGTTCTCCAGTGGCTTAATGCAGTGACTTGTGCACATGGTACGTGCTCAATGAGAGCTGAAAGAATGAGTGAAGGAGTCAGTGAGTAAATGAGTTATGGCTCCGCCATTTTGTCTGTAAAGTAGAAATTGCTTTATTCTAGTATAATGGCGGCATTTTGGCTTGGCTGGTTTGGTATTCAGACATAACTAATTCTGGCCAACATTCTCACAATTATCAAATCCACTACTGCAACCAATTTGCAACTTTTGAGAAACATGGTGCTATGATTGAGAGTGAATGAAAGGAGCAGAGAGGACTGATGGAGGGGCAATGCTTGACCTTTGACATGGTTTGGATGTGTGTCCCCTCCAAATCTCATGTAGAAATGTGGTCCCCGATGTCGGAGGTGGTGCATGGTGGAGATGTCTGGGTCATGGGGATTGATCCCTCGCCAATGGCTTAATGCTGTCCTCATGGTAATAAGTGAGTTCTCACTTTATTAGTTCACATGAGAGCTGGTTGTTTAAAAGAGCATGGCGTCTCTCTCTTGCTCCCTCTCTCACCATGTAACATGGCTTCTGCCGCAAGTAAAAGCTTCCTGAGCCCTCACCTGAAGCCGAGCAGATGCCAACACCATGCTTGCACAGCCTGCAGAATCATGAGCCACATAAACCTGTTTTCTTTATAAATTACCTAGTCTCAGGTATTCCTTTATAGCAATGCAAAATGGACTAATGCCTGTTGACCATGGTGGAGAGACGAGGAATAGAATCTGCCAAAACTGTTCAAGAGATGCAGAAGACAGAGCTGCCTTGTTATTCAGGGAGCACGCACCCTTGCCCCCTGAAGTCTATGTTCAACCCAGCACCTGGTGTCATCGTCTTAAAATGTAAATTGGATCATGTCACTTTCCTACAGAAAACCCTCCAGTGGCTCCTTGTCTCACTTGGAACAAAACCCAAAATCCTCCCAATGGCCTGGAAGGTCATGATACAACCAGTGGTGCCTCTCCCCTCCCACCTCCTACCTTGCTCTTCCTTGCACACTCCACTCTTGCCTTTCTGCTAGACCTTAGCCTTCTTGCTGTTCCTCAGACACTCTCAGGAGACTCCTGCTTGGAGTCTTTGCACTTGCTATTCCCTCTGCCAGGTATGCTTCCCCCCAGAAGTTCATGGTTTGCTTTGCCACTTCATTTGAATCTCTGCACAAATACCCACTCTACCTACCTAAAACTCCATGACTGTAGGGACTTTATTGTATGCATTGCTCCAGCACCAATACCTGGCCTAGTGTCTGGCACAGAGTACTCAATAAATACTTGTTGATTGATCTAGGTGAATAAAACCCCAGGAATCCTCTTGGTTTCTGCTCCTATCTCCCTTCCAGGGCTAAGTCCTCCCCAAGTAGAAGCTTCTCCCTAGTAGTGAACTATCTGTGTCCAAACATAACTCCTGCACCCCCAGGAAAATAAGGGAGATAAAAATGTGTTATTGAAACAAAAAGGAGTTGCTGATTGTATAATCCTCTGGTGGGGAAACTCAGGGATCCTTGGCTTGACAAAATGAGTTTGCATTTGCCATTGTTTTCAAGGAAAGGCGTAAGGTATAAGGCGTTCAAAAAACGGAAGTCCTGATTACTGTGACTGTTCAACAACTAAAGTAATGGAAGGGAATATGGCATGAAAAGAGAGAAAGAAAAGGAAAAATCTGAATCATTCATGAGGCTCCCCCAGGGTGGGATTCAAGAATATGCATTTTAACAAGTTCCTTGAGCGATTTTTAAGCAATCAGCTTAAGACAGGTCCTTGGAAATGGCCTAGAGATTTAGTAAAGGATGAGTTCACACGTTATGGTGGGAAGGACATGAGCTATTACAGCCAAAAAGGCCTGGGTTCAAATCCTGCCATCACTGCTTATTATCTGTGTAACCCTCTGCTATTCATACCTCTCAGATGCTGATGTTCAATTTCTAGTTACAATAGATAAATACATCTATCCTATTGTACTGCTATGATGGCTAAATTGAATAACATATGTAATGTGCCTGGTATATAGTAGTAATATAGATGGTAGTTTATTACTACTAGTTTTACGAATTCTGTTTTCTGAGTGCTTTCAACCTCCCTAGAATGTTCTGTGGCAAATTGACATTCTTACCCCTCACCCCACTATGTGACCTTACAGAAGTGAAAACATACAGTCAAAAGGACCGATTCTTCTGCGAATAGGAAAATCTTCAGCCCATAGCTTCCCCAGAGTTCATCTTCTCTAGAATAGATCAAGGAACATATTTTTGCTCTTGACTACCCATTAAGCATTAATAATAAATCCTTATATTTTTAGAGTCTTCGCTCTACCAAGGCTTTCACATATATTTCCATTATCACTCACTTTCAGAGGTCCAACAAGTGGCCTGTGTGCCCACAGCTAAAATGTGAGTGCTCTAGGACTTAAAATTCATAAACCATGTGAACGTTCCATTAGCATTCCCCATCATCAAGACCTCCTCCCCCGAGGCAATAGGGCTCTGTAGTAATGGTGGAGAATGAGAAGGTAGCAAAGTCAATCTCCCAAGCTTGGCTCTCCATGAGAAGGTAGCAGTCTCCGGAGCTTGACTCCACATACCTCAAGGATGATTCCATCCAAATCAGACGGTGGCAGCAGCGCCGCGTTCCGCTCAAGGCGGCCAGCCTTCTGCGACTCCACAGCCCCACCTGCTGGAGGCTGCCTTGCACACAGCCTGACTGTCCACAGCCCACCCTGGACTGCTGCTCTCCCTGAGTCCCACACGCCGCCCCGCTAGGGCTGGTTTGGCGGCCACCGTACAGACTGGTAGCCTCAAACTTTGACTGAGGGAAGCATCTTTATTTCTTTCACAGTCTATGGTAAATCTTAATCTATGCTATTGAACGAACTCTTTGCTTTTTCTGAACTTCAGCTTCTCCCAAGTTGTAACCAGAGAGAGATTTCACCTCAGGCTTTCCAGGCCCTCCTAGGGTGTTACACCATAGAATAATAAGGCATCAACCCTGCCAGATGGAAAGAATTGGGACTTTGGAGAGAAAACTGCTATAAATTTCAGAACTAGGGGGATAAAAGCAGCAGCATTGCCCAGGAAACATGGAAAAATGAAGTCTCAGAGAATCAAAGTAAGAAGCCACAAGAAATGGACTGTATTCAGCCCTCTACTTTGCTGTATTAAATGAGCACCTACTATGTGGCTGATACTGTGATACATGGATGAAACAGTCTCCACACTTTAAGTCTTTTCACTGGGACTTTCACTTTCCCCGGGACATCACCTTTCTCCTAGCTATCTTCCTGTCAGTTTTCCTTCTGTGTTCTTGGTAACCTCATTCCACTAAAAACAAATTCTTCTATATCCATAACAACCTGCAGGAACTTTCACTATACCTTTCTCTTCCTTATGGTAATGGAAGTCTGGCCTTGCCCCATGAACACTAGTTCGCTTGCAGCCCTCTTAAGGGAAAGCTTCTCTTCCTCCCACGAGTTCTATTTTCCAGCCAAGAAGGGGGCACTTGGGGTCAGCAGTCTCCCAGCTTCCCCTGCCAGTTCTACATGATTACTTTTCTACCTTCATCAAAGTCCCCCTCATACCAAATGGTTCATTGCCCTCTACTTCTGGCTGTCACTGACCCTGGCTCACAGCAGCTGAGGACTCCCCCATTTACCTTACACATTAACCTCCACCATCATCCTGAGACAAACTGCCGAACCCAATCCATCCCACACCCTAACCTTCCCCGAACTTCCCTAATCATTTCAAATAAACTTCTGCTCTATTTATACTTTTCAAGGCCACAATTAGACCATTACTACCATAGCTCCACTGCCTCTCAAAAAAAAACTTTGGATCCTTTAGTAGTTCATAAACGTGATGACTGGGTTTTCACTTTCATGCGTAAGATGTGCCTCCCTCAAACCTTGTTACAACATTGGCACATTACCCTTGTGAGGTGGAAAAGCATGAAACTTCAACATCCCACTTGAACCACAATCCTCCCAAGTCTATTCTGTTCCTCCCACTTCACCACTCCTTGGCCTCACTGAGTTCCAACCCTTTAACCCCTTTGTGGCCTCACAGTTTATCTTTCCCTTCCCCTCAATCCCCAGGCTTCAGTCTTTTAAAACCCAAGCTAGACCTCTGGCCAACAACTTGAATTATTTCCCACCAGCTCCCTCAATACCCATGCTCCCCTTTCCCTCCACTCATAAGTCCTGGAAAACCCTACAGAACCCAGTTCTACAGCTGCCCACCCTGGTCCTAAACCTGGAGCTCCGAGTCCTGGTACAGAAAACTGTACACTCTGCCATAGATTTGTCTTTTAAGAGGTTCGTGAAGGACTATTAGAAATCCACCTCATTCTCCCCATCCCCTCGTCAGATAGCCTGGCCTCCTGCTTCACTGAGAAAATTAAGTCCAAGAACTCTCAACTTATCCCCTTCTTTCAAAAATATACTTGCATTACCCACCACATGGTCTTCTTGAACCCAGTAAAGATATCTACAGGCTGGGCACAGTGGCCCATGCCTGTAATCCCTGCACTTCGGCAGGCTGCTTGAGCCTAGGAGTTCGAGACCAGCCTGGGCAACATAGTGAGACTCCGTCTCTATAAAAATAAAAAAATAAATAAATCACATCTACAGTGCTTTGCCTGGGCAACATAATGACACCCCAGCCCTACAAAAAATAAAAAATTAGCTGGGCCTGGTGATGCACTCCTATAGGCCCAGCTACTCAGGAAGCTGAGACAAGAGGATCCCTTGAGCCCAGAAAGTTGAGGCTGCAGTGAGCCACGTTCACGCCACTGCACTCCAGCCTGGGTAACAGAGCAAGGCTCTGTCTCAGAAAAAGGTAAAAAAAGCAACTTAGTGCTTACATCATATTTCATGGTGAAAGAATGAATGCTTTCCCTCCCAAGATCAAGAAGGCAAGAAGATGGCTGCTCTTTCAGCTTCTATTCAACAATGTATAGCATTTCCAGTACAGAAGAGAGAGTGAAGGAGATAATACAAGTTGTAAAAGAAGAAGCAAAATGTTCTGTAGTCACAGATAGCATGATTGTGCCCATGGACACTCCTAAGGAATCTACCACAAAAAATTGTGAAAATGCCAGGCATGGTGGCTCACACCTGTAATCCCAGCACGTTAGGAGGCTGAGGTGGGAGGATCACTTTAGCCCAAGAGTTCAAGACTGGCCTGAGCAACATAGTGAGACCCTGTCTCTACAAAAAATAAAAAATTAGTCCGGGCACAGTGGCTCACGCCTGTAATCCCAGCACTTTGGGAGGCCGAGGCGGGTGGATCACGAGGTCAGGAGATTGAGACCATCCTGGCTAACCTGGCAAAACCCCATCTCTACCAAAAATACAAAAACTTAGCCGGGCATGGTGGTGGGCACCTGTAGTCCCAGCTACTCGGGAGGCTGAGGCAGGAGAATGACGTGAACCCGGGAGGCAGAGCTTGCAGTGAGCCGAGATCGCACCACTGCACTCCAGCCTGGGTTACAGAGCAAGACTCCATCTCAAAAAAAGATAATAATAAAAATTAAAATTAAAAATTAAAAATTAGCTGGTCATGATAGTGCACATCTGTATTCCTAGCTACTTGAGAGGCTGAGGTAGGATGATTGTTTGAGCCCAGGAGGTTAAGGCTGCGGTGAGCCACGACCACGCCACTGCACTCCAGCCTGGGTGACAGAGCAAGATTCCATCTCAAAAAAAAATAATAATAATTAAATACAAATTTTTAAAATATATATTTTTGGTCGGGCACAGTGGCTCACGCCTGTAACTCCAGCACTTTGGGAAGTCAAGGCAGGCAGACTGCCTGAGCCCATGAATTCAAGACCAGCCTGGACAACATGGTGAAACCCCGTCTTTACAAAAAAAACAAAAAAATTAGCTGGGCATGGGGGCACGCACCTGCTGTCCCAGCTACTTGGGAGCCCAAGGTGGGAGGATCATCTGAGCCTGGAGGTCAGAGGCTGCAGTGAGCCAAAATTGTGCTACTGTACTCCAGCCTAGGCAACAGAGTGAGACCCTGTCCCAAAAAAAAAAAAAAATTTAAGTGAAAAGTAATATGTGAATGTAACAAGGTTACCAAATACAAGGTCAAATATCAAAAATAAAATATTTCTCCATAGACTATGAATAAATAATTGGAATTTTTAAAAAACTGTAATACCATTTAAAATAGCATCAAGTAAGGAAAATGTTACACATACACACACACACGCACCATGGAATACTACTCAACCATAAAAAAAGAAGGAATTCATGTCTTTTGCAGCGACATGGATGGAATTGGAGGTCGTTATCCTAAGCGAAATAACTGAGAAACAAGAAGTCAAATACCACATGTTCTCACTTGTAAGTCGACCTAAACAATGAGTACACATGACATACAGAGTAGAAGAGCAGATATTGGAGACTACAAAAGCTGGGAGGGTCGGAGGTGGGTGTATTAGTTCATTTTCACACTTCTATAAAGAACTTCCTGAGACTGAGTAATTTATAAAAGAAAGAGATTTAACTGACTTACAGTTCCACATGACTGAGGAGGCCTCAGGATACTTACAATCATGACAGAAGGGGAAGTAGGCATGACTTACGTGGTGGCAGGTGAGAGGAAGAGCATGTGAGTGAAGGAGGAACCTGCCAAACACTTATAAAACTATCAGATCTCATGAGGACTCACTCACCACTATGAGAACAGCATGGGGGAAACTGCTCCCATGATCCAATCACCTCCCACCAGGTTCCTCCCTGAATACATGGGGATTACAATTCAAGATGAGATTTGGGTGGGGACACAGAGCCAAACCAGATCAGAGGGTGAGGTCTGAAAAATTCCTTATTAGGTATAATGTGATAGGTACACTAAAAGCCCAGACTTTTTTACTACATAATATATGTATGTAATAAAGCTGCACTTCTACCCCCTAAATATATAAAAATAAAAAATTAAATAAAATAGCATCAGGACTTCTAATTCTGATCGACATGGAGTAACAGGGACCAATTAAAACTCCAGGCACAATATATGAAACAACAGCTTTCAGACATTAGGCAGCAGGCAGCACAGGCAGTGAATTCAGGAAACAAGCAAGGTGTGTTCTATGATTTTTGCAGTCTGTGATAGGAAAGGGTTTCCAGGCTTCACCACAGGAAGGAGGAATGCAGGCAGAGCCCAAAAGTCTCCCTCAGTTCAGGAGATCATGCTGGGAATCTGAGGAGGCCAAGCCAGCTAGAGTTCACCCGGGAGAGCAACAGAGCTGAGAAAGCAGCACAGAGAAAGAGCTCCAGGGATCTGCGGAAGGTCTGCAGCTGAAGGCTGATCTGCACATTCGTGTGAGGAAACTACCAAAGGCTAAGAAAAATTACACCTGAAAAAAGTACAGGGAAAAATCTTCAGCGTTCACCTACTAGCCACAGTAGAAAACGTCATCATTAACAGGTCATCAGGTAGAATATTCAGAAAGGCGTTGCTGTAGTAGTGGGCAATATCAACCATACACCAAAGAATTCTGGTCATGCCAAACAAAGCAAGCCTCAGAAGGACCAAACAGTTTTCAAGTAACTTAACTACATCCCAGAACAACACTCAAGAATATTAATAAGAATACAGAAGTATTCAGCACCCAACAAGGTAAAATACATAGTATTCGGAATTCAATAAAACATTATAAGACACACAAATAAGCAAGAAAATACAATTCATAATGAAGAGAAAAATCAATGAGAACTAATCTAGAAATGACATGGATGATAGAATTAGTAGACAAAGACATTTAAGTGGTTATTAAAGCTATATTCATATGTTCAAGAAGGTAAAGGAAAGATTGAGCATGTTAAGTAAAAACATCAAAGATATTTTTAAATTACCAAATGGACTGACTGTCGTGGCTCATGCTTCTAATCCCAGAACTTTGGGAGGCTGAGGTGGGTAGATCATTTGAGTCTAGGAGTTCAAGACCAGCCTGGGAAACATCAGAAGATCCCATCTGTACAAAAAAATTTTTCAGAAAAAATCCCATAAGAAAAGATCCCATCTGTGCAAAAAAATTTTTTACAGAAAATGTGGCACATATACACCATGGAGTACTATGCAGCCATTAAAAAGGATGAGTTCGTGTCCTTTGTAGGGACATGGATGCAGCTGGAAACCATCATTCTCAGCAAACTATTGCAAGAACAGAAAACCAAACACCTCATGTTTTCACTCATAGATGGGAACTGAACAATGAGATCACTTGGACACAGGAAGGGGAACATCACACATCCAGGCCTGTTGAGGCGGGGGAGAAGCAGGGAGGGATAGCATTAGGAGATATACCTAATATTATGACGAGTTAATGGGTGCAGCACACCAAGATGGCACATGTATACATATGTAACAAACATGCACATTGTGCACATGTATGCTAGAACATAAAGTATAATAAAAAACTAAATAAATAAGAAATTAGTTGGGCATGGTGGTATGCACCTGTAGTCCCAGCTATTTGGGGATGAGGTGGGAGAATCGCTTGAGCCTGGGGAGTCAAGGCTGCAGTGAGCCAAGACTGAGCTGCTGCACTCCAGCCTGGGTGAAAAAGTTAGACCCTGTCTCAAAAATAAATATATAAAAATAAGAAGCCCAAATTGAACTTGTAAAGATAAAAATTGAAATATTTGAGATTAATAACAACACATTAGACGTTGAAAAAATTTAGTGAAGTCTAAGACAGAGCAATAGAAACTATCCAAAATGAAACATGGAAAGAAAAAAGACTGAAAAAAAATGGCCAGAGCATTAGTGAGCTACGAGGCAATCAGACTCCAAAGGGGGGAAAAAAAAGAGACAGAGGGAGTGAGAAGAGAGGTCAGAAAAAAAGATATTAAGAAATAATAACTGAAATTTTCCAATTGTTATGAAAATTAGATGTCCAGAAACCTAAGAAACTTAATAAACCCCAGGCACAAGAAACATGAAAAACCGAGCACATCATAAAATTGCATGCTTAGGAATAAATTTAACAAAATATGTGCAAAATCCATATGTGAAAAACTAGAAAACATTGCTGAGAGAAATTAAAGAATAGCTAAATAAATTGACAGATATATTTTGTCCATGGATTAGAAGACACCATATTGTTGCCCACTCTTACCAAAATGATTGATAGATTCAATAATTCCAGTGAAAAACCCTACAGACTTTATTTCACATAAATTGACAAACTGATTTTAAAATTTATATGGAAGTTCAAATGACCTAGAATACCCAACACAGTTTTGAAATAAAGAGTAACAAAGTTGTAGGACTTGTATAACCTCACTTCAAGGCTTATGATAGAGCACCCTAAATAATACAATGTAATATTAGGGTAAGGAAAGACAAATACACAGATACAACTAAATAGACCAGAAATAGACCTGATGCATGGCCAATAAGCACATGCTAAGATGTTTAATCATTAGTCATCAGGTAAACAGAAATTAAAATCACAATGAAGTACTACCACACACACCTACCAGAATGACTACAAATTAAGAATTGCAATGATACCAAGTTTGGTGAGTAAATAGAGCATCTAGAAATCTCATACATTACTGAAGACAGTATAAAACAGTTGAATCCTTATCTTGATTATTGTAAATAGTGCTGTAATAAACATGGCAATGCAGATATCTCTTTGATATACTAATTTCCTTTCTTATACACAGCAATGGGATCGCTGAGTCATATGGTAGTTGTATTTTTAGTTTTAGTTTTTTGAAGAATTTCCATACTGTTTTTCATAATGGCTGTACTAATTTACATTCTCACCAATTGTGTGCAAACATCCCCTTTTCTCCTCTTTACCAGCATGTTATTTTTTATCTTTTTGATAATACCATTTTAATTGGGGTGAGATAATATCTCATTGTGGTTTTGACTTGTATTTCCCTGATGATTAGTGATGTCAAGCATTTTTTCATATACCTGTTGGCCATTTATATTTCTTCTTTTGGGAAGTGTCTATTCAGAACATTTGCTCAGTTTTTACCTGGATCTAATTTCATTCTTCTGCATATGGATCTTCAGTTTTCCCAGCACCTTTTTTTTTTTTTTTTTTTTTTTTTTTTTTTTTTTTTTTTATAGTTTTCTGACAGAGAGGTCTCTCCTTGTCACCCAGGCTGGAATGCAGTGGTGCAACCACAGCTCACAGCAGCCTCGACCTCCCAGGCTCAAGTGATCTTCCCATCTCAGCCTTCTGGGTAGCTAGGACCGTGGGAACGCACCACCACATGTGGATAATATTTTTTATTTTGTAGAGTCTTTCTTGCCAAGGCTGATCTCAAACTCCTAGGCTCAGGCATTCCTCCTGCCTTGGCATCCCAAAGTGCTGGGATTACAGGTTTGAGTCACTACACCTGGTCCCCAGCATTATTTATTGAAGAGATTGTCCTTTCCCCAGTGTATGTTCCTGGTGTCTTTGTCAAAAATGAGTTGGCTGTAAATGTATGGATTTATTTCTGGGTTCTCTACTCTGTTCCACTGGTGTATGTATCTGTTTTTATGCCAGTACCATGCTGTTTTGGTTACTATTGCTTTACGGTGTAATTTGAAGTCAGGTTATATGATGCCTCCAGCTTTGTTATTTTTGTTCAGGATTGCTTTGGCTATTCAATGTCTTTTGTGAGTCCATCCAAATTTTAGGACTGTTTTTCTATTTCTTTTTTTTTTTTTTTTTTTTTTTTGAGACGGAGTCCTGCTCTGTCGCCCAGGCTGGAGTGCAGTGGCCGGATCTCAGCTCACTGCAAGCTCCGCCTCCCGGGTTTACGCCATTCTCCTGCCTCAGCCTCCGGAGTAGCTGGGACTACAGGCGCCCGCCACCTCGCCCGGCTAGTTTTTTTGTATTTTTAGTAGAGACGGGGTTTCACCGTGTTAGCCAGGATGGTCTCGATCTCCTGACCTCGTGATCCGCCCGTCTCGGCCTCCCAAAGTGCTGGGATTACAGGCTTGAGCCACCGCGCCCGGCTGTTTTTCTATTTCTGTAAAGAATGTCATTGGCATTTTGGTAGGAACTGCATATAATCTATAGGTTGCTTTGGGTAGTATGGGCATTTTAACAATACTAATTCTTCCAGGCCATGAACATGGGGTATCTTTCCATTGTGTGTGTTTCCTCTTCAATGTCTTTCATCAGTGTTTTATAGTTTTAATTGTAGAGATCTTTCACTTCTTTGGTTAAATTTATTCCTAGGTATTTTATTATTAATTTTTTAGCTATTGTAAATGAGATTGCTTTCTTGATGTATCCTTTTTTAGATTGTTTGCTGTTGGCATATAGAAATGCTGCTGATTTTTGTGTGTTGATTTTGTATCCTGCAACTTTACTGAATTCATGTATTCTAACAGTTTTTTTGTGGAGTCTTTAGGCTTTTCTAAATATAAGATCATGTCATTTGTAAACAGGGACAATTTTACTTCTTCCTTTCCAGTTTGAGTTCCCTTTATTTCTTTCTCCTGCCTAATTGTTCTGGCTAAGAATTCCAGTGCTGTGTTGAATAAAAGTGGTGAAAGTGGGCATCTTTGTCTTGTTTCAGGTCTTAGAGGAACAGCTTTTAATTCAGCATGATGTTAACTTTGGGTTTGTCATATATGGCCTTTATTGTTTTGAAGTATGTTTCTTCTATACCTAGTTTGTTGTAAGTTTTTATTATAAAGAGATGTTGAATTTTATCAAATGCTGTTTCCTGCATCTATTGAGATGATCATATAGTTTTGTTCTTTATTCTTTTGTACAATGTGGTATATCACATTTATTGATTTGTGTATGTTGAACCATCCTTGCATCCCTGGAATAAATCCCACTTGATTCTGGTGTGTTGTCTTTTTAATGCATTGCTGGATTATGTTTGCTAGTATTTTGTTGAGAATTTTTGCATCCATGTTCATCAGGAATATTGGCCTGTAGTTTTATTTTTGTTGTTGTTGTATCTTTATCTGGTTTTGGTATTAGAGTAATGCTTATCTTATGGAATGAGTTAGAAGTAATTTTCTCCTATTCGTCCTTTTGGAATAGTCTGAAAATAATTGGTGTTACTTTGGAGGGAGCTTTTAATACAATGGAAATGTTCTACATCTTGAGTGGGGGCAACATGAGTGTATATACTTGTCAAAACTGCACTAGAACTGCCTGTCGGCTGCTCAGGCAGTAGCATCTGATGGTGGCATCTCTCTGGGAACTGTACATTCAAAATAGGTGCATTGGTTGTATGTAAATTACATGTCAATAAAGTTGATTTTTAAAAAGGAAATAGAAAAAATCTAATTAAATTAATCCCTCTCTCCTGATTCTCCACCAACATCTCTGGAGGGTCCTCCTTAATCTTTATAAATTCTTCATTTTTCCCTTTGAAACTCAGGGGTTACTTGATGTTCCATTCTTGATGCTCTTCTCCCTCATATAACCATAATTATTTCACTCAGTATTTGTGTTATAACTACCACCTATTTGAGGATCGTTTCAAATCTATATTTCTTGCACAGACTTTTCCCTTGCACAGACTAGCCCCAGAGAGCTATATCCAAATGCTTAATGGAAAATCTTTATCTCAAGCTCAACATATCCAAAACTAAGATAATTACCATACATAGGCCAGAAGCAGTGGCTTACGCCTGTCATCCCAACACTTTGGGAGGCCAAGGCAAGAGGAAAACCTGAGCCCAGGAGTTCAAGACCAGCCTGGGAAACATAGCAAGACCCCATCTCTACAAAAAATAAAAATAAAAAAAAAATTAATTAGCCGGGCATGGTGGCATGTGCCTGTAGTCTTAGTTACTCAGGAGGCTGAGGTGGGAGGATTACTTGAGCCCAGGAGTTCGAGGCTGCAGTGCGCTATGACTGTGCCACTCTACTCCAGCCTGGGTTACAGAGCAAGAGTCTATCTATCTCTAAAAAAAAAATTACCACACACAACTTTAAGCCTACCTTTCATACAATATTCTTTATTTTTCTTTTCTTTTTTATTTTTCTTTTGAGACAGAGTCATGCTCTGTTGCCCAGGCTAGAGTGCAGTGGTGCAGCCTTGGCTCACTGCAACTTCCACCTCCCAGGTTCAAGTGACTCTTGTGCCTCAGCCTCCCAAGTAGCTGGGATTACAGGCATGCACCACCATCCCTGGCTAATTTTTGCATTTTTAGTAGAGACAGGGTTTTGCCATATTGGCCAGGCTGGTCTCAAACTCCTGGCCTCAAGTGATCCACCTGCCTCATCTTCCCAAAGTGCTGGGATTACAGGCATTAGCCATCACACCTGGCCCTATACAATATTCTTCATATGCATTGATGCACTGTGACTGACACATAGTAAACACTTTATATATTATTTGTTGAATGAATGAAATGTGAAATAACTAACAGTCAAATATGTCTTCAATTCTCTCTGGTGAGCGCCTATATTATTAAGCTCATGACCAACATGCTTTGTGGAAATTATTTCCACAAATGTTAATTCATTCTCTTGGCCCTTTCTCCTCCCCACCACTACCTCCACTCCCACCCCAGATGGAGAGAGGGTGAGAATGGAGTTGGTACACATCTCTGAATGGCACATCCTCAGATTGGCAGGCTTCAGTATTTCAAGATAAGAAAAGCTGCTCTCCTCTTCCCCTTCTTTCCCCCTTCCAACATCGTGGTCACCACCAGAACAGCCTGCAATTGGTATTCTGGGCAGATGTAGCCAGCTGCAAGGTGTGTTATCTGATAGTGCATCTGTCTGGAAAACCAGAAAAAGGAAAACTGTGTTTAGAAGGTATGTTTTTCTCCTCCCCAGGTAAGCAGGAGAAATAATAGAATTCAAATAGGAATGACTGTGCAGCAAAACTTCTGTGCACTAGGTGTTTATCCCAGTTCATAAAAACAACTGTTGTGAAGTAATGAAAAGAACTCCCTGTTGGGGAAGCAAATGGAACTACATGTTTCTGAAACAGTTTGAAAGAAAACATCACACTCAATGACCAGACAGCAAAAACATGTCAAGCAGATTGGCACAGTTTGCTTCACTCACAAATCTTCCCCAGATGAGGCTCCAGGAAAGGCTGGACCCCTTGAAATCATACTACCATCAGGAAACCATGTGGCCTTCTATTGTCAAACCCATACAGCCTACTCAGCTTCAGTGGGATGTAAAGGCTCCCCTTTTTTTCTATACTCAGAGCCTAAAAATTCACCTTCATATCTGTTTCTTTAATGGTACCCTACCAACTCTGAACCTTGGGACGCTGTCCCCCAAGTCCTTTTCTCTGTGTCTCTGAAGACAAACACACAAGCTTTTATGGTTGGAAGAATTAGCTGCTATTCACTAGAGGAAAGTAGACACGGAAAAACAAAAGCAATAAAGATGAAAATGTTTATTTACCTAAGAGCTCTTATATACAGGGTAACCAAATGTCCCTGTTAGCCCGAGACGGTCCCGATTAACATCTATTTTCCTGGCATAATTACTAATTGCATCTGTTTCCCTCTCAAAAGTATCATGTTTGGTCATAAAGTAGAATAAGTTATCCTATTTATATGGCACTTACTTTATGCTGGGCATATAAACGTTAACCTATTTGATCCTCAAAGCAATCTCATGAGATAAGAAATGTTTTCAAAGTAATCAAACCAAAGCATGGAGAGGTTGAGTAGCTTGCCCAAGAGTACACATATAGTCAGCATCTGAGCCAGGATTTGCCAACAGAGGCAACTGGCTTCAATGTCCTTGTCCTTAACCATTGTGGTAGGCTATGACAAAGCTTTAGGAAATCATGCGTTCTTTCATTTAATAAGTATAATTAATGCTTACTATGTGCCAGGCACCATGCAACAAACTAGGAATACAGTCATGAAACAGGCCAAGGATGTGCCCTGAGGAAACTTTCAGACACAACTAAAATACAGGGAAACACAGATACAACTAAAATGACAAAGAGTACAGGCACAGGGTCCATGGAGAACAATCGGGATAGAGGTGGGGGTGGCATCTAATCAGGCATTAAGAGATCGTGGAAAGTTTCCTGGAGGAAGTGACATCTGAGGAGAGTGCTGAAGAAAGAGCATTTTATCTAGACTGGAAGGACCAGGAAAATGTGGTTCAGGCAGAACAGTAAATCAGATGGTCCTAAAGCCAAAGAAATCACAATGAATTCACATAGTTCAGGAGGGTTAGTGTTGCCTGGGGTCAGGGAAGGAGCAAAAGTTGGAGCTAGAAATATATACAAAGGCCAGATCAAGAGGAGATATGACTGACATGCTCACATTTGCACTTTGTCCTGAAGTTAATGGGAAGCACATGGCTTACTAGGAACTTAAGCAGATAAGAGACCTGATCAAATTTTCACTTTACAAAAATCATTAGTGCTGCCATGCAGAAATGGTTTGAAGAGGCAAAAGCCAGAGCAAACACAGGAAACTCAGACAGAAGGCTGTTGCCAGGATCCATCAGAGGGAGGAAGCAGGCTTGAACTAAGGTGGTGACTAGAGATGCAGAAAGACTTGGTGGATCAAGGAGGTAGAACTGGCAGGATTTGGTGATGGGGAAGATGTGGTGGGTGAGGGGAAAGAAGGGTTACAGATGCCAGAGAGATGTCCTATCCGAGTCTGGAGCTCAGGAGAGAGACCTGGGCAAGAGACACACATTTGGGAATCACCCACATACAGATGGTAACTAAGCCAGCTGGTTAGGTGGCTTACACAGGAGAGTGTGTAGAGTGTGAAGTGAAAGAATTTGCAAGACCAGGCATGGTGGCTCATGCCTGTAATCCCAGCACTTTGGGTGGCCAAGGTGGGAAGATCTGAGTTCAAGACCAGCTTGGGCAATGTAGGGAGATCCCATCTGTAGAAAAAAATATTTTTAATTAGATGGCCTGGGCCAGATGCAGTGGCTCATGCCTGTAATGACAGAACTTTGGGAAACCAAGGCAGGCAGATCACCTGAGGTCGGGAGTTCAAGACCAGCCTGACCAACATAGAGAAACCCCCATCTTTACTAAAAATACAAAATTAGCTGGGTGTGGTGGCACATGCCTGTAATCCCAGCTACTCAGGAGGCTGAGGCAGGAGAATTGCTTGAACCCAGGAGGCAGATGTTGTGGTGAGCCGAGGTCAAGCCATTGCACTCTAGCCTGGGCAGCAAGAGCAAAATTCTGTCTCAAAAAAAAAAAAAAAAATTACCTGGGCAAGGTTGCATGCATCTGTGGTCCCAACTACTAGGAGGCTGAAGTGGGAAGATCACTTGAGCCCAGAAGGTCAAGGCTGCAGTGAGCTATGATTCCACCATTACACTCCAGCCTGAGTGACAGAGCGAGACCATGCCTCAAAGCAAAAAATAGAAAAAAGAGAAGAAAAGAAAAAAAGAACTGGCCACATCATCCAGTGTTAGTGTCTCTCCTAACAAGAAAATACAAAGAAAAAAACAGGCCATGCACCAGTTGGGGTGGCTCATGCCTGTAATCCCAGCACTTTGGGAGGCCGAGGAGGGTCCATCACCTGAGGCTGGGAGTTCAAGACCAGCCTGATCAACATGGAGAAACCCCATCTCTACTAACAAAAAAAAATATAGATATAGATATAGATATAGATATAGATATAGATATAGATATAGATATAGATATAAAATTAGCCAGGGGTGGTGGTGCATGCCTGTAATCCCAGCCTCTCGGGAGGCTGAGGCAGGAGAATTGCTTGAACCCAGGAGGCAGAGGTTGCAGTGAGCCGAGATCATGTCATTGCACTCCAGCGCGAGCAGCAGCAAGACTCCGTTTCAAAAAAAAAAGAGAGAGAGAAAAGGAAAAAGAAGAAAACTGGCCACAAAGAGTTAGAAGAAGGAGAGATGGGGGAGACCAAGCAAGAAAGCTTGGTGTCGTCATGGCCGCCAAGAAAAAAGGAAAAGGAAACCAGTGTCTAAGGCTTCAGGGGGCACAAGTTTGGGCCCAGGCATATCCACACAGTTTATCAACAAGATGGTGTTTGCAAATCTTAATGGTGCAGTTTCACTTGCAGGCAGGAGTTAGACTGCAAAGGGAAGAAGAGAAACTGCAAGGTGGGAACGGGGAGCAGGCAGTGTCTCAGGGAGAACTGTGGGGGAGGTCGAAGTAGAAGTCATGTCCCAGAACAGAGGCATCCAGCACCCTGCTTTTGTGTATGTGTGGCAAGAACGTTTAAAATGAGATCTACCCTCTAAATAAATGTTTAAGTATACAATACATTACTGTTGACTATAGGTATGATATCATACAGCAGATCTCTAGAGTGTATTCATCTTGCAGGATCAAAACTGTATGCATGCACGTTGATTAGTAACTCTCCTACTCCGCCTCCCCTCTCAGCCCCTGGCATTCCACTCTTTGCTTCTATGAGTTTAACTATTTTATTTTATTTCATTCCAACAGGTTGGGAGAGTTTGACTATTTTAGGTACCTCATACAGGTGGAATCATGCAGTATTTATCTTTCCATAACTGGCTTATTTCACTTAGCAGCCTGTCTAAAGTTTGGTCAAGGAGAGAGTCCTTGTCACCAGTTGGCTGGGGCACAGAGAGAGAGGAGGCAGATCTGCTCTGGCTTATTCTGGAGAGACAAGCAGCAGTCAAGGCTTTGCAAATCTAGTTATCCTAAGAGCACTGAGAAGTTGTAATTGGGAGGGAAATTATATGACATCATCAGATTGTGTTTTCTCAAAATCTACTCAGATTGCTGTGTGGAGAATGGGCTGGAGGGGGCAAGAAGGAAATGCTGGAAGACTAGTTAGATTGCCAGTACTATGGTCATGGATAGAGACAAGAAAATGGGCAGAACAAGGTGATGGTGGTGGTAGAAACAGACATAGAGGGACTTGACAAATGTAAAAGGTGAAACTGACAGGACTCGGTGATAGAGTGGTGGTAGGGAGAAAAAGGTATCAATAAATGGCTTGGTATCTCATTTAATCTTTACTACAACCCTGTGAAACACATTATTATTTCCTCCATGTTATGGATAAGGGATTTGAAACTCAAAGTACTTGAGCGACATGACCGGATCACACAGCTGGTAGGTCTGGCTGTAAAGTGATGCCCCCTCCACTATGTTATACAGCAGTCATGCAGTTCTTCCTTGAAGAATACTCTCTTTCCTCTTGCACCACTGAAGGCTATACCTAGTCAATACTTCTACTAATAGCATGGTACTTCACCTACAATATTCTCATTATCTGTTTGCCTATAAAACAGGAAAATAAATAAGAATATTATCACAGAAGCTGGCCACAGCTTAAGCCAGCTGACCTCCAAGGACAGTACAAATCAATTCCTTTGCTGAAGAAAGTGACTTCTTGGGCTTATCTGGCTATAAAAAGTGAGGGCCCCTGAAGACAGCTGAGATAAGAAAGGTTAAGGCAAAGAAGTTAACTTGCTCTGCATGACAAAGTTACAGGAATTTTGAAGAAGGAACCATAGCCATTAATATAGTTTGGATGTTCGTCCCCTCCAAATCTCAGGTTGGAATGGGATCTCCAGTGTTGGAGGTGGGGCCTAATAGGAGGTATTTGAGTCATAAGGATGGATGCCTCATGAATGATTTGGTGCCCTCCCCACAGTCATGACTGAAGTTTTATTCTATTAGTTACCATGAGATCTGATTGTTAAAAAGAGCCTGGACCTCCTGCACTTCTCTCTTGCTCCCTCTCTTGCGATGTGACATGTCTGCTCCCCCTTTGCCTTCCACCATTAGTAAAAGCTTCCTGAAGCCTCACCAGAAGCTGAGCAGATGCTGCTGCCATGCTTGTACAGCTTTCAGAACTGTGAGTCAAATAAACCTCTTTATGGTGTAAATTACCCAGTCACAGGTATTCCTTTATGGCAATGCAAAATGGACAACTACGACCATCATGCTCGTCACTGTAACACTAGTGCCTAGCACACAGGTACTCAACATATTTTGGTTGAATGAATTTGCTTTAAGAAGGGGATTATCTCTGGAAGAGAAGATGGGAGGCAGGGTCTGGAGAGAAGCAGGGACAGAAATTAATGAAGAAACAGGAGTGACCAGGCACGGTGGGTCACGCCTGTAATCCCAGCACTTTGGGAGGCCAAAGAGGGCAGATCATGAGGTCAAGAGATCGAGACCAGACTGGCCAACATGGTGAAGCTCCGTCTCTACTAAAAATACAAAAATTGGCTGGGCCTGGTGGTCCGCGCCTGTAGTCCCAGCTACTTGAGAGGCTGAGGCAGGAGAATTGCTTGAACCCGGGAGGCGGAGGTTACAGTGAGCCGAGATTGTGCCACTGCACTCTAGCCTGGGTGAGAGAGTGAGACTCCATCTCAAAAAAAAAAAAAAGGAAGAAAAGAAAAGAAAAAGAAAAAGAAGGAAACAGGACTGATGAAGTCAAATGGAATTCCTTGAAATGGGATGGTCCATGGCTCTCTAGAAACAGTATTAACTGATACTAAATTTTAAATTTTCTGTTTTAAAAGAAAAATTGTTGTAAAACTGGACTGAAATAGAACTTTGCATTACATAAATCATGTAAATTTCTGGTCAAATGTTTATACAGTTGTCTGATACACATTAAAGGCAAATTCTTTCTTACGGGTAATATCGATGGCAGTGGTGGGCCATCCGGAGCAGCCACTGCCACTGTGCCAGCTGCAGCGGGGAGGTGAAAGTGGTGGTGGCAGAAGTAACTGTGGGAGCAGCAATGGTGGTGCGTCCCCTGTGCCCCATGTCTGGAGACAGCTGACTGCACCACCCCCACCCTTGCATGGCTAGGTGGGACCCACTCCCAGGCCCGGAGGTTCTACTACTCTGGACCCTGGCACCGCATCACGGCTCTTGCGTGGTGCCCCTGCAGGGAGGGTACGGGGAGGAGGGATAGCTGGGCCTGGGACATTGCTGTGCTCCAAGGGAGCCAGCCAGCAGGAGCCAAGGACAAGTGGAAACCCCCCAGAGCCTCACTGCCACAGTGAGGCCAGCCGAGCCACCCACTAGCAGGGGAGGAGGGTGGTTGGGCATGCAGGGGTGGGCAGAGAGGGGCCCAGTGAGGACCTGGAGCCCCCCACTCCAGACTGCAAGGAGATGCCACCGGAGCTGCGTGCATGATCCAGGGACTGGGTGACAGCCCCGCCCTCCCAGGCACAGGACCTGGGCATCTCTGTACTCTGCACCCTCAGGGGCCCAGGAAAGTCCCTGCTGCCTCCATAGGCTCAAGGGTGTCTGCTTCCACTGCCTGGCTTCTCCCCACTCCTGGTGCCCACTCTGATCTCAGAGCCGGATTGGGGCAGATTGCAGGGGCAATGGGGGGGGGGGAGAGCTGAGGTGGGGCAGAGGGCAGGTTGGAGCTGGCCTGCAGGTACCCCTTGGTGGGAGCAGCCTGGGCACCATGGACAGCAATAGGAGGCAGACAGGCTCCTGGGTAGAAGGGGCAGGTCCCTGATGAGGCCCCACTTTCAGGCCAAGGAGGGCCTGAAGGCTGGAGGCCAGGCTGCTAGTCCCTCTGACCCGAGTGGGAACTTGTGGTGCCTTTTCCGGGCTGCCCAGGGACCAACTGACATGTACTTCCTCCCCTCTGAGGCCCATAAAAGCCCCAGGCTTAGCCAGAGCTGGACAGATGATAGCTCGAGCTGACCTGTGAATGAGAGCAAATGTGAAACAAGCTCTCAAGTATGTAGTAGATACTATTTTCTTCCCAAACATCCATCCCCACTTTTTCTGGTAATAGATAGAGATAGATGGATGGATGGATGGATAGATAGATAGATAGATAGATAGATAGATAGATAGATAGATAGATAGATATAACATTTGGCTATAACTTTTCCCTACTTTTCATCCATGTCTGCAGGCACATGACCTAGATCTAGCCAATAAAAGAAGCCTATCCCTGGCCACAATGACTGGTTCAGGGATGAACACATGGTCCAAGCAGAGCCAAGGAGACAGTGGGATATTTCTCCCACTTCTGGAAAAGAGCAGGTGCTCTTTCCTATTGAATATGATAAAATATGAAGCCTGAGCTACTGTGCTTTTGCCAATTGAGGAAGAATGCATGTCTAAAACAGAACCAACACAGAGGAAGCAAAGTTGAGAGACACAGGGATAGAAACCTGGTCCTGGCTGGGCACAGTGGCTTGCCCCTGTTATCCCAGCACTTTGGGAAGTGGAGGTGGAAGAAGCACTTCAGACCAGGAGTTCAAGACCAACTGGGCAACATAGTAAAACCCCATTTCTATAAAAAATTCAAAAATCAGCCAGGCCTGGTGGCTTACTACCTGGGAGGCTGAGGCAGGAAGATTGCTTTAGCCCAAGAGTTGAAGGCTGCAGTGAGCTATGATCACACCACTTGCTCTGTCACTCCAGTCTGAGTGACAGAGCAAGACTAGAAAGAGAGAAAGAGAGAGGAAGGAAGGAAGGAAGGAAGGAAGGAAGGAAGGAAGGAAGGAAGGAAGGAAGGAAGGAAGGAAGGAAGGAAGGGGGAAAGAAAGGGAAGAAGGAAAGAAGAGAAAGAAAGAAAGAAAGAGAGAAAGAAAGAAAGAGAGGAAGGAAGGCAGGAGAAAGAAAGAAAGAAAGAAAGGAAGGAAAGAGAGGAAAGAAAGGAAGAAAGAAAGAAAGAAAAGAAAGAAAGAAAAGAAAAGAAAAGAGAGAGAAAGAAACCTGGTGGTCCTGGTAACATTTTTGAGAAAACTGATCAAGCCTCATCTGAGGGCAGACTACTCCTGGACTTTCTTATTGTGTGCTCCAATAAAAATCCTTTTTCTGTTTTGGATAACAATTTCTGTTCCTTACATCTGGAGTCTCAACGATGATGTAAGATAGGGATTTGAGTTATTTTATTTGGAAAGTATGGCTGCAGAAAGGAGTTACGCAAGTCTACCTCCATTCAAGACTGAGTGCCCTGAGGTCCAAATCCTGTGTTAGTTGTCACTGCAATGTTAACAGGCATTAAGGGTTATTTTTAGGAATAAAAGGAGGACAAGAAAAAGGCGAGTGGCAGAAAGAAAAGGGGATGGGAAATGTATAAACTCCTCCCAAGAAAGCGGGTCACCTGGCCACTTTGTTCAGGGCAGACTGGCCCTGCAGGAGCCCAGCAGGAACCATGAAGCAGGAAATGAGGGCACAGAAGCTTCCAGCACCAGACTGTTCCAAAGAGCCATTTACCAGGAAATTGCCTAGAAATGACGGTGCAGCCATAACCGGGTCATTAGTTTCCCTGCAAATATTTCTCCCTTTTGTGTGCAACAAGGACCCATTCAGCCAACTGTGTGGTGCTTCAGCTGAAATAACAGACCAGAGGAAATGTGTAATTGGCTTTCATCAAATTGAAACTGTAAGGCAGCCTAGCCAAGCTGAAGCTCTGTCTCTGGCCCTAGCACAGAAATTATTTTCTGCTTAATGTGAGGTTATGTGTGGGAAAGAAGGGAGAATAGAGGAGAAAAAGAAAGAGGACCAGCCTTTGGGTCAGCTTCAGCCCTTCTGGCACGGCTGCTCAGAGCTTTGTCTTAACAGCCAACAAGGACAGAAAAGGAATCTGGCTCCACGCTTTTGGAGAAGAAGGGACCTGGGACAGAGGAAGAGAGGCAGTAAGGGGAGGGGTGGGAAGAGAGGAAAAGAGTTACTCCTTAATGAAATAAGGTAA
Organism: Piliocolobus tephrosceles; assembly: GCF_002776525.5. Taxonomy (NCBI): domain Eukaryota; kingdom Metazoa; phylum Chordata; class Mammalia; order Primates; family Cercopithecidae; genus Piliocolobus; species Piliocolobus tephrosceles. Next base: position 108,832,093 of record NC_045434.1, on the reverse strand, counting down.
CTTACAAATTAGCTTTTAAAAAATAGTTCCCGCCGGGCGCGGTGGCTCAAGCCTGTAATCCCAGCACTTAGGGAGGCCGAGACGGGCGGATCACGAGGTCAGGAGATCGAGACCATCCTGGCTAACACGGTGAAACCCCGTCTCTACTAAAAATACAAAAAACTAGCCGGGCGAGGTGGCGGGCGCCTGTAGTCCCAGCTACTCGGGAGGCTGAGGCAGGAGAATGGCGTAAACCCTGGAGGCGGAGCTTGCAGTGAGCTGAGATCCGGCCACTGCACTCCAGCCTGGGCGACAGAGCGAGACTCCGGCTCAAAAAAAAAAAAAAAAAAAAAAAAAAAAAAAAAAAAAAAAAAACAAATAAAAAATAGTTCCCAACTGATATCTTTTCCCACCAGACTATTTATATGAAATTTACACCTCGAAATAACAAACATAACGTCAACCAGTTTGCTGACTTACCACCTGGCATATGTGATGGTGACAATTTAATAATTGTTTAGTGATTTAAAAGAGAAAAGTGAAAAAGAAAATTTGTGACTCACCCAAAGGGACATAAAGCATTATTCCAGGCACTTAGGATTAATCTATATTTTGGGTGTGAGGGGAACTTCGCTGGATGATTTGGGAACTCTGTGGTATAGCTTATATATTTACAGTAAATTTTTCTTTTTTGAGAAGGAGTCTCACTATGGTGCCCAGACTGGTCTTAGACCCCTGGACTCAAACAATCCTCCTGTCCCAGCCTCTCAGGTAGCTGGGACTACAAGCACACACCACTGTGCCCTGCTTATTTCTGGTAATTTTCTATCTGGAATTTTCTCTCTCATCTACTGCCAGGAATTTTCCATCTACCTTTCCTTTTAGGTCCCTTTGAGCTTTGCATTCCCCATCCTGGCCCACCAGCTTCAGGGAAACATGTGAGGGAAACAGAATTACTGAAGGGAGACAGGACTCAGCTCCTCTGATACCCTGCCCAGGGTCCCTGAGAGCAATATAGTTGTACAGTTCCCGTAGTGCTGCTCTGGTCACGTGCTTCACTGAGCAAATTTTCCCCAGGATCCTTTGGACTTCTGCCTTGGTGTTTTCATTGCCATCATCTCAGGTGCGGAACTCCAAAAGACCACATGACCCTGGTTTCCTGGTTTCCTGGTCCTCAGGAAGAACTGCCAAGCAGCAGCAGTAATGGAAAGAACATTGAGTCACACAGGCCTGGGCTCGAGTCCCACCTCTACCACCCACCAGCTCCATGAGGCCATGGCGGAATGGAAACAGTGTGGGACTGGAAACAGGAGGACCTCACTGTGTGACCTCAGGCAGCTTCTCAATTATTCCTTTCTTACACCGTCCAAATCTCAATCACCTCATCATTAAAATGAAGATTATGATCACCACTTTAACGTGTTGCTGGGGGGAGTAAAAGAAATCATATGCCTGGTGTGGAGTAGGCACTAAATAATTGGCTAATGTTGCTCTCATATTGTTATTGCTATTATGTGACCTTGGGGAAGACACTTAACCTGTCTGAACTTGGGATCTCTTCTGAAAACCTAGAATTAATAAAAACTACCTTTCAGGATTGTAGCAATAATTACATATGTAAAGGTTACAAGGATTATGTATGTCACATATGTACCTGGTACGCACCCAAGGTTAGATTTCTATCCCCCTCACTTCTGGACTTTTCCCTAATGAAACTTAGCATAAGAGTTTAAAGCTTCCAACTGGGCACAGTGGCTCACGCCGGCAGTCCCAGCGCTTTGGGAGGACTAGGTGGGCAGATCACTTCTGATCAGGAGTTCGAGACCAGCCTGGCCAACATAGTGAAGCCTTCTCTCTACTAAAAATACAAAATAATAATAATAATAATAATAATAATAATAATAATAATAATAAACAATTGGCCGGGCTTGGTGGCAGGCGCCTGTAATCCCAGCTACTTGGGAGGCTGGGGCAGGAGAATCGCTTGAACCCGGGAGGGGGAGGTTGCAGTGAGCCGAGACTGGCACCACTGCACTCCAGCCTGGGCAACAGAGCGAAATTCTGTCTCAAAAAAAAAAAAGAGAGAGAGAGAGAGTTTAAAGCTTCCATCATGGCCAAGCTGGCTCCTACATTTTGCCAAAAACCAAAGAATCTGTCTGTCCCTGAGGTGGATTTTTGAGCTGCCAGTCCTTGGAGTCCCCACCTGCTGCGCTGTCAGCCCACCCCCATAAAAGGAAAAACTGTGTTGGGCGGGAGGCATCAGAGGGACGGTCAGAAAGGAAGCCGACGGCTGCAGTATTCACTACTCGACACTAGGGGGCACAATAAGCTCAGGAACACTTTAGGGCCACACCCAGCAATCTCGTTTTCCTGTGCCCGAGTCTCCTCAGGGCAGATCCAAGCAAGAAGAGAACGGGAGAAAATGATGGGAGAAAATGATGGGAGAAAATGCAGAAATGCAGGGGGCAGTGGAGGGCACACCTTCCCTTCGGCTTCAGCCTGGTCCCAGGCTGGAGAGCCCTGTCTGGCTTTCAGATTTTGACCTCCTCATCAACCCCGGGGAGAAGGGGCGGGGCCGGGAAGCGTGAGGAAAAGGAGATAGTGAAGACAAGCCAGAAGAAAGCAAGCATTTCTTTTCATCACTTTTCCCACTCATTTCAACTTCTACGTCTAGCTCACTCAGCACTCAGCATCTTAATAAGTCCCAGTCCAGTGGGCCACAGCTAGAAGGAGCCTTATGGAGCCCCAGATGTTTAGTTGGAGGCTGGAACTCAGAGAAGAGGATTGAGCAAGATCTCCCAGGTAGTTTATACTTTCATGTACATCAGGTCGCTTGGATACTGACAACCACTTGGTCATGCAGACAGAGGCTATTACCTCATTTAACAAATAAGGAAACAAGTTCAGGTAAATGCCCATAGCTCTCCTCCAAGCTACTAAGCCTTTATTATCCCCACTATCCCCGCTTCTCTTGCTTTCCCTTGTTTTAAAATCAGTCCAGGCCGGACGTGGTGGCTCATACCTGTAATCTCAACACTTTGGGAGGCCGATGCAGGTGTGTCATTTGAGGTCAGGAGTTCGAGACCAGCCTGGCCAACATAGTGAAACCCTGTCTCTACTAAAAATACAAAAATTAGCCGACGGTAAGGTGCACGCCTGTAATCCCAGCTACTTGGGAGGCTGAGGCCGGAGAATAGCTTGAGCCTGGGAGGCGGAGGTTGCGGTGAGCAGAGATTGGGCCACTGCGCTCCAGTCTGGGCAACAGAGTGAGACCCTGTCTAAATAAATAAATAAAGTCCAAACTATACACATAACTCCAGGAAATTGCTACTCAGCTCCAAATATTCTATATCAAATTTGAAAATATTTGTTGCATTCCCCATCTTCCTAACCCACTTAGCATGATGGAGAGATGATAGAGCATAGTAATTTTGAGGGTGCACTTTGGAATCAGATCTAAGTAAATATTCTGTGTTCATCACTTATGAGTTCCATGACCTTGGACCTCTGTGTGCCTCAATTTCCTCACCTGCAAAAGGGGACTGTTAACATCTATCTCGTGGAATTCTTTTAAGGGTGAAATGAGATGTCATATAAAAAATTGCATAATGCTTAGCACATAATTGAATAGCTTGATTAATGCATCTAGCATATATCATTATATTAAATCACAGGCTGAAATGATCTTTAGGAATTAGTCCACTACTTTCATGCTTTTTATCAATGAACTTAAATGGAGTTAAGTGAGAAGGTTACTTTGCCAAGTAAGTTTGTGTATCAGGTTGAATGGTGTCTCCCCAAAATTCTTGTGCACCCATCTCAGACTGTGAATTTATTTGGAAATAGGGTCTTCGCAGATATCATGAGTTCAGATGAGATCATGGTGGATTAGAGTGGGCTCTAAGTACGACGTGAGTGGGGCCTTTATAAGAAGAGGAGAGGACATACAGAAATGCTGAGACATAGAGAGAAGAAGCCATGTGAAGACAGAGGCAGGGATTGAGATGATGTAGTTACATGCCACTGATCACCAGGAACCACCAGAAGCCAGGGAGAGAGGCATGGGATGGAGCATCTCTCAGAGCCCCCAGAAGGAACCAACCTTGTCAACACCCTGATGTTTTTTTTTTTTTTTTTTTTTTTTTTTTTTAGATGGAGCTTCGCTCTTTGTTGCCCAGGCTGGAGTTCAGTGGTACGATCTCGGCTCACTGCAACCTCCGCCTCCTGGGTTCAAGCGATTTTCCTGCCTCAGCCTTCCAAGTAACTGGGATTACAGGCACCTGTCACCACGCCCAGCTAATTTTTGTATTTTTAGTAGAGAAGGGGTTTCACCATGTTGGCCAGGCTGGTCTGGAACTCCTGACCTCAGGTGATCCACCCACCGCAGCCTCCCAAAGTGCTGGCATTACAGGGCTGAGCCACTGCACCTGGCCAACACCCTGATTTTGTACTTCTAGCCTCAAGAACTGAGACAGAACACATTTCTGTTGTTTTAAGCCACCCAGTTGGAAACTACTATAGTTGATGACAGAATGAGAACTAGACTCCAGATTTTTTAACCTCTAGTCTAGGCCTCTCTTACTCCATCGCTGCCTCCCCAAGCCAGCAACAAATATTTATGGAACACCTTCTTAGAAAGTTTACTTATTTGGAAAAAATCGACACAATCTATAATTTTTAAGCACTTTAAGTTCTTGCCTGACACACAATAGGTATTTAATAAGTATTTTACTGTCCAGTGGATAAAATGATAGACATTAAAATGTTATATTTTGTTATACAAATCTAAGATATTGTTATGAACCATTTTTTACCTCTGCATACACCTATGCAACAGACTCTAAATTTATTTACAAGGTTTGTATATTGAAGAATCCCAAGGCTCCATAACTCTCTCACTGCTACCGTCTGAAAGATACACTACGTTCACAAGTCCTGCCTGTTCCCTACTTCTAGGGGTGAAAAATTAAACGAAAAGCAATCTGAACACCCTTAGGACTCTGAATCCTACAAGGGTTGTTTTCATTTTTGCTGAGTCCATCTACACTCATTTAGGAACATGCAGAAGGGAAGCTAGGAAATCAGGGGAGCTGCCCATTGCTCTAAAGGAAGTAGGTCACAGGGCACTGCTCCCACCCACTCACCCAGGGAAGAGAATGGGTGGTGATGGGTTAACAGTTACAAAGGGAATGAGGGAAAGTAGGGAGGACCTGCCGGGCATGGTGGCTCACGCCTGTAATCCCAGTCATTTTGGGAGGCCAAAGCGGGTGGATCACCTGAGGTCAGGAGTTCGAGATCAGCCTGGCCAACATGGCAAAAACCCATCTCTACTAAAAATACAAAAATTAGCTGGGCACAGTGACAGGTGCCTGTAATCCCAGCTTCTCGGGAGGCAGGAGGCAGAGATTGTAGTGAGAGATTGCGCCATTGCACTCCAGTCTGGGAAAAAGAGCGAGACTCTGTCTTGAAAAAAAAAAAAAAAAAAAAAAAAACAAGGGAGGAGCTGATTCACTAGAACAACTCTTAGAGTGACTCAGAAGCCAGCAGAAAATAGCCTGTTCTCCCACATCTGCTTCATTGTCAGGCGATGAGGCACTTCCTCATTGCATACCCATAGGCAGAGCAAAGGGGAGGAGGAGGAAATGGGATTTTTCAAGTTCCTTTGCCTGTTCCAACACCTAACACTCCGTATTTGTAATCATTTCAGACATTTTATTTCGAGTCAGTATTTATTGAGTACCTACTCTGTGCCTGGCCCTGCATCTTACCCTTCAGATTGTCAGTCTTCAGAACACAAGGCATGATGCCTTTCTGAAGTTTGGTATATCCTACATCATTACTCCGGATTCACTTACGCTGCTATTGAGCACCTCCACACATAGTCTTGCTATCCTTCATGTATAGAGATGACCCTCCCAAGCCTAAAATCAACAGGGGGAGGCATGGAGCTGTCCTTCTGGCTCTAATGTTTGCTTTACAATCATCCACACCCATTCTTAGTCCACCATGTGAGAGCCAGTGTGAAGTGAGCAGAATATGGCATAAGTTTGGAGTCATACATCCTTACTGGAAATTATTTACTATTTATTAGCTCTATGACTTTATTTGACTTCTCTGAATCTCTATCTTCTCATCTGTAAATTGGACACAATGATGTCTGTTCTACATTGTAGGACAGATTTCTCATACAGTACTGAAGATGACATCAAATACCATTAAATGAAAGTACATGGCACAGTGATAACATGATAAAATACTCGTTTACTTCTTTCAGACTATAATCGCACAGACTGATCACATCCCCTCAGTCAGACTGTAAACTGCATGAGGCAGGCGGCATCTGCCTTGAGGACTATTTGCCTAGTCAAGTACTAGGTCCCAAATGCTGTCTTGCGCATTATAATTGCTAAGTTTAGGGATAATGTATTAAGTGTACTACATTATTTGTGCATTCTAAATATTCGTCTCAAATATTTACTATATTGTATTTAAAATAATGTGGTTATCATAAATGTAACCAGCTGAATCTGTGAGCTGACAGCCATTCTGTGGAAATGGAATTCAGAAAGTTTGACCTCAACTAGTTACACATCCACTCCCCTTTCTGAGTTACTTGGTCCTGCCTGAGGCTTGCTGCCACCAAGATCTGCATTCCTGTGTTCACAAGGCAGACATTCCTTGCATCCTCTGTACTCTCCATTGCTTCAACTTCACGGCAACCACCATTCCCCGCAATATAATGAGGCCAAGGACGGAAAAAAGTCGCCTTAGCTGGCAAGCATAGTGTGGAAAAACCTGCCACACAAATCTGCAATTATTCGACTTCTGCCTGGAAAGCAGGTGGGCTGGATTTATGTCCCCCAAAGTTAGTAGCCTCTTCTGTACAAACTGTGGTTGAGAGAAGGGTGATCTCCAGGTGTTTCATCTTTGCACCCTTGCTTGCAGCACCACGCCCACAGTCGCGTCCAGAAAAAAGAAAAAAAAAGGGGGGAGCAAGGAAGCCAGGTTTTCAACAACTAATTCATTCTAATGCAGACACCAAAGCCCACTTTATTTATCAACATTCTGGAAAAAATCCCAATCGATCAGGCCACCAGAGCCCTCCATTCCTAAACTCCCCGTACAGTCAGGGAAAAGCACGAAGCACTAGCCACGGTCCTGCCTAGAAACCACGCAGAGGTGGAAAGTTGCTGACCAAGGGCCGGGAGGGGCACGAGCCCACCCTGAAGCCCAGGACCGAGGACGGCGCTTCCTCCCGGAAGTGACGCAAGCTCAATCCCAGCCTTGCTCTTCCCAAACAAAAGGGATCTTGGGGCCCCGGGAGGAGCCTGAATGACATTGGAGAAGCTCCGCCTCCAGCCGGCGCGGATTGGGGACGATGCTGGAGAAGCAAGGAGGCGATTGGCGCTGGTGAGTGCCAATGCCCCCGCCGGGCGGCGAGGGGGCGGAGCCTCAGTCGCTGTGGATGGGGAGTGGAGGCGGAGGGGAGCGGAGCCCGGAGCGTCGTGGAAAGGTAGGAACCACACTCCCTGGGGCTTGATGATGGCTGAGAGGCCGGGTTCTCAAGAGCAAAGCAAGTATGGGGCACCGGTAGCCTCCCGCCGCTGTCCTAACGGCCTCTGGGCCCATCCCCTGAGGGGGCGGGGCCGTCTCTCCACCTCCCGGTATTCCCCGAGGAGGCGGCTCCTCATCCTTTGAGGGTCCTCACAGCTACTTTTTGTCCCTCGTCGATTCCCAGCTCCTCAGAAGGGGCTTCCCTCTGATACCCCTCATTCAAAGGCTCTTCCCACCCCGCACCTCAGCCATGACGGAGAGGATTCACAGGTACCACACCGATTCTCTAGGCTGCCGCCCCCCGACCCCGTTTTGCACCCCCGGAAGGCCAGACATCCCTCCCTACACCTGTCTCTGCTCTCCAGGGTGGGACTGGAGCTGCTTTCCTCCGTAAGATAAAATTACTGTTTCCCAAAAAGGAGGGATGGGGCGAAGCAAAAATCAAAGACCGACCTAGACAGCCAGCTTTACCGAGGAAGCGGCTTCTCCCACTTAAGTTCTTCCCATCCCCCATTCTCTGATGCTCAGTCTTCCTCCCGCCGCCCCTCGCATCCTCTCGCCTCTTGTGAGGAGTCAAGAGCTCTCCTGTTTTGGGACTTCTTTGGACTCTGAAAGAGGGAGAACTAGGACCTCCTCTCCCTCGCCCTTTGTACCTTCCTTCTACTTTCTGTTCCTTCTGGGAGAACCCAGCCTCTAAGGGTTTGTTAGGTTTGAATTGCGTTTCGTTTTTCCTTTTCCACCCTATTTCTTCTCTGAGAACTTGATGAAAAGCCATCTTATATTTCACAGTGAGGTGGGTGTGTTGGATATCTGCAGAGTTGGCTTTGTGTGGGCAGGAATGCAGTGTATGTTGCTTGACAGTCAATGAATAACACCATGTTTTCAAATGAAACAGTATACTTAAGTAAATAAATAGCAGTAGATTAGGAATGAGTATATCCCAGTCTAGGGTGGGCTGGTCCATTAACCTTGAAGGTATACTGCAGTTTGAAACAAAAGGCAGGAAGTGTTTGAAGAAAATTCAGGGTCAGTCGTCTAGGCTTATGATTAATCTAGTCCTGTGTCCTTTGGTTACTCTCTAACCCCTTTTTTATAGTGTCCCCCCCGCCCCCAGGAAACATTCGTGTATATTTTGATTGGTTTTACGATCATCCATCAAAATTTAGACGATGAAAAGTAAGAACAATTTTTTAATCTCAGAGATAAGAGTAAATAAAGGCAAGGTATTCTAGCTATTCATGTTTACCAAAAAGTGCCTCTAGTGTGCTCCTAAAGGTTTTGTCAAGTGGCCTTCATTTCAGCAGGTGCAAAGTGTTAATTTTGACCTCAAGTTAATGTCGTTGAATCCCCAGTAATCATCTATCGCTAGCACTTTTATATATTAAAATTTACCATATTTTTAGCATAGTTTTTTTTTTTTTTTTTTGCTTTCAATCTCAAGTCCACCTCCCCGCTGTCAGCTATAGCCAAAGCTAATGGCAATGAAATTCAAGGAGTTGGAATCACAGAGGGTGATTGTAATGACTGTTGTCTTTTACCTTCTTGATTAGACTTTCTGAAGGTAATTATTTTTGAATAGTTAGAATTGAAGGTTTCAGAGTGCTTACAGATCTTCTTAGTGATTGTTTCCAAATCTCCAATAAGAAAGCACAAAGAAGAAACTGGAGGGTGTCTCTAGCAAACACAATGTGTGCTGCAGTAGAAGGGTAAGACATGGGCTCCCTGCAATAACAGCAGAAAAAGCTAAAAGTAGAACAGAAAATCCCAAAAAGATAAGTTGTATTACATCAGCAGAGAACAGAAAATAAACTAAGGTAAGAGACTAAGCAAACCAAAGTTGTGGTGATTGCTGAGCTTTAATAGGAAAAAGCAAATAATGTTCTTTGATTATTTAGCACAGTAAGCAAGATCTGTTTGTTACACTTTTGGGTCTTGAAAATCTTTCCTTTAACCTTTTCAACACCTGTTTGGTCATGCCAGATGAAGAAAAGCATGGTATGCAGAGGATATATGTCTGATCTCTCTCCTTGCATTATAAATTCTTTGAGGGCAGACAGTAGTATTTTTTGTTTTTCGTCTTTGTCTCTTTCACGGTTCCTAGTATATAGTATGACTTTAATGAGTGTTTAACTTAGTTTGAAGCTGTCACCTTAGGGTGGACTGAAAGGCAATGCACTGATTAGATGTGGCACAACTTGTTAGTATAAACGGTCTACTTGTCTACTTGTCTTCATTTAACTTGATTTTCCCCATCTGCTGTCTTATGAAATTCCAGTGTCTTAAGTGACTAAAATTTTGAATTTCATGCCACTGCAATCTCCAGCCTGGGCAGCAGAAAGAGACCCTGTCTCTTAAAAAAAAAAAAAAAAAAATATATATATATATATAAATATATATATATAAATCTGCTCGTTAGAAAATACTATTTTACTGTCATGAAATTTGCACCAGACTTAAGAACATAATGAGTGCTAATGATTTTAGGATTTTATTGTTCTAAATATCTGACCTGATAGGAATGAAGTGAATTTAGAAGAGCTCACTAGGGACTGATTGTTTGCTGATTTTTGCTCAAGAATAGTTTCTGAGGCCAGGCTCCGTGGCTCACACCTGTAATCCCAGCACTTTGGGAAGCCGAGGCGGGTGGATCACGAGGTCAGGAGTTCGAGACCAGCCTGGCCAACATGATGAAACCACATCTCTACCAGAAATGTAAAAAATTAGCTGGGTGTGGTGGCACGTACCTGTAATCCTAGCTACTCGGGAGGCTGAGGCAGGAGAATTGCTTGAACCCGGGAGACAAGAGTTTGCAGTGAGCTGAGATTGCATCACTGCACTCCAGCCTGGGAAACAAAGTGAGACTCTGTCTCAAAAAAAAAAGAATAGTTCCTGAGTGTTTGGTTTTGACAAGTTACTGATCTACTTTGGGACTTTTAAAATGGATTTTTAGTTGATTTTGTGTTTTTAAAGTAACACTAAAAATAGGAACAGGGGCACAGAACAGCCTTGGGTCCCTAAGTGTAATTATACAGGCTGATTATTGATTATGGTGGGCATAATACAATCAGTCTTCTCTGGATTTGTATCTTGGCAAAATCACATTTGCAGTGCTACCAGTTAATTTGCAGAACAGAATTTGAATTCTTGGTTTTTCTGAGTGGAGCAGAATGATGTTTCTTGGGGGTTTCCATCTAATTGGTGTTTGGCGTCATGAAGCAGGAAGCAGAGATGTGCTTCTAGGGGAAATTTGTTAAGTCTGTGGTGGTTAGCCCCAGGAGTGGCTTGTTAGCCTGTTTTCTAAAGGCCATTTTAAAATTTTTGAATATTTGGCTGAGCGTGGTGGTTCACACCTATAATCCCAGCATGTGGGGATGTCCAGGCAGGCAGATCACCTGAGGTCAGGAGTTCGAGACCAGCCTGGCCAACATGGTGAAACCCTTTCTCTGCTAAAAATACAAAAATCAGCCAGGTGTGGTGGTGGGCACCTGTAATCCCAGCTACTAGGGAGGCTGAGGCAGGAAAATGACTTAAATCTGGGAGGCGGAGGTTGCAGTGAGCCGAGATCACAACATTGCACTGCAGCCTGGGCGACAAGGGAGAAACTTCATTTCAAAAAATAAAAAATTAACAAAATTAAAATTTCTGAATATTTGCTGCTATTAACTAAAAATTAAATCTTCCAAAGTTCAATTTAAAGCATTTTAGTGAGAAAATGGCTTATTTATTATGAGCCTCAAGAATGTAGTTATTTACAACACAGACTTTAAAGGCAAACCTAGGTTCAAATCCCAATTCTGCTACTGTTCACTGTGTGATCCAGGGCAAGAGAAAAATTTTCTGTCTTCAACTTAGCTCAGTCTCAGTTTCCTCAGCTGTGAGATAGAAATAACTTGGAGAGGTTTCTTTAAGGATTACACGAATAGGCCAGGTGCAGAGGATCACACCTGTAATCGCAGTAGTTTTGGAGGCCGAAGCAGGTGGATCACTTGAGGCCAGGAACTCGAGACCAGCCTGGCCAACATGGCAAAACCCCGTCTCTACTGAAAATACAAGAATTGCCAGGCATGGTGACTCACGCCTGTAATCCCAGCACTTTGGGAGGCCAAGGCAGGCAGATCACCTGAGGTCAGGCGTTCGAGACCAGCCTGACCAACATGGAGAAACCCTGTCTCTACTAAAATACAAAATTAACCGGGCGTGGTGGCGCATGCCTGTAATCCCAGCTACTCTGGAGGCTGAGGCAGGAGAATGGCTTGAACCCCGAGACGGAGGTTGCAGTGAGCCAAGATCGCGCCATTGCACTCCAGCCTGGGCAACAAGAGCGAAACTCCGTCTCAAAGAAAAAAAAAAATACAAAAATTAACCAGGCATGGTGGCACATGCCTGTAGTCCCAGCTACTCAGGAAGCTGAGGCATGAGAATTGCTTGAACCCAGGAGGCGGAGGTTGTAGTGAGCTGAGATTGTGTCGCTGCACTACAGCCTAGGTGACAGCGATACTCTCTCCAAGAGAAAAAAAAAAAAGGATTACATGAATGTACACACACACGCACACATATCACAAAGCAAGGTACCCAGGATATAAGAAGCACTTAGTAATTGACAGGTATTATTATTAGCACTTGGCGTGTGAGTTAAGGAATTTAATATTAAACATTATTTTACTCCTTCAGCATTTTAGTAAAGGTGAAGACTTAGTGTTGGATTTTAGTTATTGATTGGTTTTGTTTTAAATTTTTCAACATATGACTAAGTCCTAAATAGAGGGAAAGAAAGCTTGCTTGCATATGTCATGATCTCAAGCATCTGAGCCAAGGAGTTTTAGGAGAGTGTATATCTGTCTTGGAGTGTGTGTATTTAATAATTTTGTTATGCAAATTATCTTTCTTGAGTTTTTTTGGTCCAAGGAAAAAAGAAAAGCAAGGGATTCAGCTAGCTGATGTCTTCTTTCTGAATTGTCAGTTGCTCCACTCCAAGCTCTACTCTCTTTAAGTAGCACCATCCTGAATGTCATATAAATGGTTTCGTGGATACTGTGATTACTGTGCAGTTATACCTTCTGTGAAATTTAAGGAACTTTTAATGGTAATTTTGATTAAAAGTGGTTTTTACCTTACTTTTGAAGACAACCTCCCCAGCTGTCCCCAAAGTAAGGAGCGATGATAGGAACAACCAAAACTGGAGTGAGAAGAAAACATGGATAGGGGAGTTGAGAAGAGGTGGGGGAACATGAAGGGCGGAAGTTTTTGGGTTGGAGAAAACAAGACTACAAGGAGACATCGAACTAGATAATGCTATATGCTGTAATATGGCTCATCTTTGCCAATTATTTCCATACTCTACATTTCAGGTACAGAGCCAGAACTTCCAATCTAAATGTGTCATTTGCTGTTTAGTGAATCCTTTCCGACTTCTGGAGCCACAAAGAATATAGTTCTCAATTGTTACTGAATTTAAAGAATGCAACCCTTAATTGTTACTGAGTTTAATAGAAACAAGAAAGGAAAATAGGAAAGCACAGGATGATGGTGTCTACAGACAAAGACTCCTGACCCTGAGCTTTGGGAGCATCTGCATAGATTCTATGTGCAAAACTGCTGGGAAAGGCTAGGCTGAAGCTGAAGTGTACTCTGGGTCTACCCACCATAGAAAGGTGAGAGCCAGGCCAGGCATGGTGGTTCACGCCTGTAATCCCAGCACTTTGGGAGGCCGAGACAGGTGGATCACTCAGGCTGGGAGTTCAATACCAGCCTGACCAACATGGAGAAACCCCATCTCTACTAAAAATACAAAATTAGCGAGGCATGGTAGCACATGCCTGTAATCCCAGCTACTCAGGAGGCTGAGACAGGAGAATCAGTTGAATCCAGAAGGTGGAGGTTGCGGTGAGCTGAGATTGCGCCATTGCACTCCAGCCTGGGCAACAAGAGTAAAACTCCGTCTCAAAAAAAAGAAAGGTGAGAGTCAGGGAAAGAGAACAGAAAGGAGAAGTGGGGATAAATTGTTTTAACATGAGATAAGAATTGTAAGTGATAATGGAGAGAAGGATGAAGGATAACTGACAGGTAGGTTATAGGAAAAAGAAAGAAGCACAAACTGGTTTTTTTGTTGGAAAGTAGGGGCTTAGGGGGAGGCCCTCATTACTTAGTTTCTGCTAAATAGTCCTTTCTGTTATAGCAGGTACTACAGAAGTAACAACAGAACCAATCTAGTTCTTAACTGACTTAATATTTGATGAGTATAACAATGATCTGGTCTAGCCCTATATATCAGTTTCATCTTGTTGCCTCTTGTCCTTAAATTGAGGCCACAGAATAAATTTCCTTAAAAGGCTCTCTCCCCAAAGACTTCTTCACTTCTAAACCCTTAGCTGTCACCACACTAACAGACTCTTAACACGTTCCTCTTGGGGGTTAAATTACTTCTCATTCAGCCTGTCCCATATCACAGTCACCATTTCCCCAGTAAATGCAGTTCCGTTTCTGACGTGCCTGTTTTTGCTAATGGTGTCATCGTTCTAGTCACCCAGTCTCAAAACCTCAACTGATCTGGGATTATTTCCCCTCTTACCTCCCTAAATGAAAATCAGTCATTTACGGTAAGTAAATTCTTAAATAACTAAGTAAATTCTTTTTAATGTCTCTTTTGTCAGTCTCTTCCATTCTTATTGCTACCATCCTAGTTCATACATTTTTGCCTTATACCTATGCTGTTAAATTTTTCTCCCGACTACTCTCTCTGTTTCCATTTTCTTTCAGTCAAGTCAGCTCTGTACTGTAAGCATGAACCTTCCTAAAACTATGCTTTTGTTATGATTTTCACCAGGTTAAAAATGTTGAGTGGCTTCCCATTTTCTAAAAGGTAAAGTCCAGTTGTGTTGGCTGAGATTGAAAGTGCTGTACATTTCTTTCCAACCAGCATTTTTTTAGTATCTCTTTGAACCAGAGACTCCTAGTGCTAAGTGTGATCGAGTTGAACAGACAGAGTAGTTGTTCAGATGAGTTCAGAGTCTTGTGAGACAGAAGACAGATATGTAAACAGATGAACTGATGTAATAGAATGTGGTGACTGCTCTTGAATTACGAATGTAGATACATGTCCATTATGCATTTAATTTAATGTAAAAAGGAGCTGTGATATTTTTAGGAAACCCATTTCTCGGTCATCACAAGTTAAAGTTGTGACTTGATTAAAACCTGTTAAAATTCAGTAGAAGCAAAGGCATGCGTTTACCTGTATGCTAAAGGCACAAAAAACTAAGATCTAAGAATGCCTTTTCTTTGCCCAAGTATTGTGCAGATAAAGTTGGCTTGAACATGTCCCTAAACTGACTTTCCCAGGAACTGGCCAGGCCATCTCTTTCTTTTTTGGAGCAGATCAACCTGCCAGAAGTCAGAAGTAAACTTGTTTTGGTTTGTAAATTAGACATATGAATGATAGACCATGATGACCCATTGGAAAAGGGTCATTATCCTTGCAGATGAAACCAAAAGTATGCTCTTTAAGGATGAGAAATGAGAAACTGACCAGTCACTAACTCATTTAAACCATGCAGCCTCCTGTTACAGTATGTATTGTTATGTCCATTTTATAGATAAAGAACTGAAGTTCAAAGGTTAAATGGATCAAACAGCAAGTGGCAGAGCCAGGATGCAAACTCAGCTCTGTCAGATTCCAAAATCCATGTGCTTTCCACTATAACACACTGTCTCCCAGCAGAATTACTGTCCCTGAAGAACCATAGAACAAAAATTGACAGGCTTGTTGTTGGTAGTATTCAACTGATACTAAATTGTTAAAGTTTTTTTAAGTCAGTTATCTGACTTAGAAGACAAAACAACATCACCAGTTATATTTCTGTTAGAGGATTATTTGAAGTTTTTTTTTTGCAGTTCAGATAAAGTCAGGTTCTGGGCATAGCTAAAACACAGATTCCTTAACTGTTTGATGGTTAATCTTTCATACCATACTCTGTGGAGTTTCTTCCTAGTGTGGAATCTTAGTGGAATCAGTGACGTCATCATCCTACATTAGCATTTGAAGGGTATGCAATCCAGGCTGCCTCTAGAATTGTGGCCCATGAATCATCTTACTGAAAATAATCAATCTACATGTTATTGTTCCCTTGTTGTGGTATTTTACAAGTTATGGTGACATTATTTCAGAAAAGCAAAAATTTAGGGGACTGATGGACAGACAGTAGAGATGGTCAGATACATATTTGATTGAAATCATGTTACAATTTCATTTAAATGAAATAAAGCCATCTAACAAATTATGTAGAAATGATTCGGCCGGGTGCAGTAGCTCATGCCTGTAATCCCAGCACTTTGGGAGGCCGAGGCAGGCGTATCTCCTGAGGTCAGGAGTTCCAGACCAGCCTGACCAAAATGGAGAAACCCCATCTCTATTAAAAATACAAAATTAGCCAGGGATGGTGGCACATGCCTGTAATCCCAGCTACTTAGGAGGCTGAGGCAGGAGAATCTCTTGAACCTAGGAGGCAGAGGTTGAGGTGAGCCAAGATTGTGCCATTGCACTCCAGGCTGGGCAACAAGAGCAAAACTCCATCTAAAAAACAAAAATGAAATGATTCAGTCTCCTGGTAATAATATTCTGATGTTAAAAGACATATCTTTTTTAAAATGTTCAATAGTAAAAAATTTATTAATATAAAAGTTGTTATTCATTTTCATTAACATCCATTCCAGTAGCTTAACTAATGTAGTTCTAGTTTGGCCTTGTCTCAGATGAGAATACTTGAGGTGGTGTAAATAGATACCCAAGTAGACAGACCTTTTGTTTTTGTTTTTGTTTTAAGATGGAGTCTTGCTGTGTCTCCCAGGCTGGGGTGCAGTGGTGCAATCTCAGCTCACTGTGACCTCCACCTCCCGGGTTCAAGCAGTTCTCTTTCCTCAGCCACCTGAGAATCTGGGCTCACAGGTGTGTGCCACCACGCCCGGCTAATTTTTGTATTTTTAGTAGAGATGGGGTTTCACCATGTTAGCCAGGCTGGTCTTGAACTCTTGACCTCAGGTGATCTGCCTGCCTCGGCCTTCCAAAGTGCTGGGATTACATGCGTGAGCCACTGCACCCAGCCCAGACCTGTTTTTAATAACTTTGCGCTAATGTTCTCATTTGAGGGAAAAGATATTTGAATGTTTGTTTATGGGCATAAGGCTACTTCCTTCTTTTCTTCAGTATACATATAAATCTTGCTGACACCATATATGAGAGACAGAGAAAGAGACAGATGTGTACACACATGCACTTACACATTCACACTCACAGAGAGATACAGCACAGTTGCATGAGTCTTAGAACTAAGCAAAACAAAAACCTGGTACCTATTATATTGTCACAGAAAGCAAATTAGACTGGATCTTAAAAAGACGTGTGCTAGACCTAGTTTTATTTAACTGTATTCACATTAACAACTCTGGCCTCTGAAAAATGCGAGTGCTGAATTAGATTATTGCTGAGGCTCCTTCCACCTTTGTGGATCATTCTTTAGCTGAGGTTTTTCCACCATACAATTCCTAAGGCTGATAAAATGAGAGGATCAGATGTAAGCAGTGGTTGCCAAGGGAGTCTCTGGAGTCAGTTTACCTGGGTTCACATCCCATTTCTACCATATACTGGCTGTGAGGCTTTGAGCAAGTTTTTTAGCCTCTATGCCTCAGGTTTCTAATCTGTTAAATGAGGAGGATGATGATAATGATGAATTTGTTGGGGATGGTTGTAGCATATCGCCTAAGGTTGTTGTGAAGACTGAATTAGTTAATACCTGTACATGTCAAGTACTTAGAACACTGTCTGGCATACATTAATGTTTAGCTCAATAAATGTTTTTCTTTTTTTCATTATTAGTATTATTGTTTAAATTCTTCTTAGAAAACTATGCTATAGAACTCTGAAGTGGTGATGATTATTGCTGATCGTGTATCATAATTAATTTCTCTATTAAGCATAGATCCAGATAATCTGGTAACCTGGAATCTGCTTTAATATAAATAGAGCACTATGTATTTCAATAGAGTACTACAGTGTTATAAATGTTGACCCTTAAAATTACTAGCTTAATTATAGAGCTGATCTCTTGAGGCCTACTTCAAAGTCTGTGTTGGCAGTATTGAATAAACAAGCATCTTGATCCCTTGGCACCACTGTAATTTCTTTGTAAGTGCACTATTCATATTATATTTCAGGATAGCTCAAAACATCCTTCCTCGTGGGATCCTGAAATTGATTTTCTCTAAAAATGTTCCCAAACCATTCTGTTTTATATAATGCTATCTATAGTGTGGCTGGGAAAAAACAGACTGATAAGGCAAAATAAGGCATTCTGAGAAATACTATGTTGTAGTGCTGTCATGGTAAGAGGAAGGCTTAGATCCCCCTTACTTACAATTAGATTAGATCTAGCTGTTCTAATAGTCTGTCAAAGTAGTTAATGGTTAACATGTTGCGTGAGTTTTCCAGGGCTGCCATAACAAAGTACCACAGATGGGGTGGCTTAAAAACTAGAAATTTATTTTTTCACAATTCTGGAGCCTAGAAGTCTGAGATCAATGTGTGAGCAAGATTGGTTTCTTCTGAGGCGTCTCTTCTTGGCTTATAAAGATGTCTGTCTTCACATTGTCTTCACTCTGACCCATCTATATCTCTGTTTCCTCTTCTTATAAGACACCAGTCATATTGGATTAGAGCCCACCCTCATGACCTCATTTTAACTTAATTATCTCTTTAGAGATCCTGTTTCCAAATTCAGTCACATTTTGAGGTACTGGGGCTTAGAACTTCAACATATGAATTTTGGGAGGTACAACTCAGCCAGTGTTATGTATATTTAACACATGTATTATAGTAATCCAAATATTCCTGTAATATCTTTCACCTTCAACTGAGAGAAGCTTGATTTGAGATATAATAAATCTTATACTGTTTAATATTGGAATTGAATAAAATGAGATTAGTTATTATACCTTGATTTTAGAACATTTGTAAATAGTAACAAAACGGCTTTCTTTTTTCTTTCTTTCTTTTTTTTTTTTTTTGAGACGGGGTCTCGTTGTATTGCCCAGGCTGGAATGCAGTGGCGTAATCTTGCTTCACTGCAACCTCCACCAGCTGGGCTCATGCAATTCTCCTGCCTCAGCCTACCAAGTAGCTGGGACTACAGGCACACCCCACCATGCCTGGCTAATTTTTGTATTTTTTGTAGGGACAGGATTTTGCCATGTTGTCCAGGCTGGTCTCAAACTTCTGAGCTCAGGTTATCAGCCAGCCTCAGCCTCCCAAAGTGCTGGGATTACAGGTGTGAGCCACGGCCTTCAGAAACAGCTTTCTTTAACAAATGTACAAAAGATCTGCTTTTCTTAATCAGAAAATTCTTTTTTTATTTTATTTTTTATTTTTTGTAGAGATAAGGCCTTGCTATTGCCCAGGCTGGCTTTGAACTCCTGGTCTCAATTGATCCTTCTGCTTTGGCCTCCCAAAATGCTGAGATGATAGGCATAAGCCACCACACCCAGCCAGAAAATTATTTTCTAGTAGCACGTTGACATGTTTTGCTTCCTATCCTAACCCTTAAATGCCAAAGAGGAATGAAAGGGACCATTTAGAATGTTGTCACTCTTTTATTCCAAATGAATAAATAATCCTTCTGAAAAATTAGAATCTTAAATCTTTTGAGATAGTCAAGGTAGTGTGTCAACACCTTCTACCCCCAATATGAGGTTGTTTTGAATACATTTTAATTTTTTGTTAAAGAGCAACCCAATTAACTGAAGCTTTGAATGCATTTTTTTAAATAGCAGTGCATTTCTGTTCATATTCAGATTTAGTGTTTGTAAATGTGGCAAGTTTCTTTTTTATTATTATTTCATGTATACTGGGTTTTAAGAAAGTACATGGTCTAGTGGGAAACTATCAAAAACACCCATTTCACCTGTCCATCTTGGCTCTTTGAGTTTTAAGAATTTACTGGCCTCCTATATTTTGGCTTGGCTTATATGTATTGAAAGAGTCTTTACGGGCTGGGCGTGGTGGCTCACACCTATAATCCCAGCACTTTGGGAGGCTGAGGCGGGCGAATCACTTGAGGTCAGGAGTTCAAGACCAGCTTGGCCACATGTTGAGATACCATCTTTACTGAAAATACAAAAGTTAGCCAGTCATGATAGCACGCACCTGTAGTCCCAGCTACTTAGGAGACTGAGGCAGGAGAATCGCTTAAACTGCAGAGGCAGAGGTTGCAGTGAGCCAAGATTGCGCCATTGCACTCTAGCCTGGGCAACCGAGTGAGGCTCTATCTCAAAAAAAAAGAAAAAAGAAAAGAATCTTTACGTAATTGGAGTCAATCTCCTTTATATCTTTGCTCACTGATCACTAATCACTTTGTTCACCAATACTAAAAACTCACTGAATGACCTTAATCTGAGTTATTTGTAGTCTAAATATAAATTTATTAAATATGCCATCCTGGCTAACACGGTGAAACCCCGTCTCTACTAAAAAATACAAAAAACTAGCCGGGCGACGTGGCAGGCGCCTGTAGTCCCAGCTACTCGGGAGGCTGAGGCAGGAGAATGGCGTGAACCTGGGAGGCGAAGCTTGCGGTGAGCTGAGATCCGGCCACTGCACTCCAGCCTGGGTGACAGCGAGACTCCGTCTCAAAAAAAAAAAAAAAAAAAAAAAAAAATTCTTAAATATGATAGCTGAGTATAAATTTCTTAAGTTTGATATCTGAGTATATAATTAAAAAGTGATTTTTATCCAGTGTGGCAAGAATGATCTCCTAGGTTAAATTACTGATTTAAAAAATTAGTCCAGTTATTTAAATAGATCTATATAGATTTTTTTGAGGCATTTCTATGTCAGGAACTATCTAAAGCCTCATCTAAAAATGTTGTTTTCCTACCTTATGTGGAAAAACCTACCACCTGGAAAGAAAGAAAGCCTCAGTTCTATGTAGATATGCTCACACCCAGATAATAGAGACAAACATCTTGCTTGTACTCCACCCTGCCCTGCCCTGCCCTGCCCTGCCCTGTCCTACTGTTTACATAGCTATAGAAGCTGTTTGGGGTGTTTCTTTTTCTGCCACTCAGTCTCTATATGGTAAAATGGCAGCAATGCTTGTTATCTTATGGAATTAAGTCAGAATTCCAGAGCAGAAACTGGGACTTCTTCAAGAAAAAAAAAAGCATAACCGAAACCACAATGAGTGGAGCTTGGATAGTATCCAGAAGGGGGAAAATATCAGAATAAAATGAGCAGAGCCCAAGCCCCACCAACGTACTTCTAGGCAAAATCAGTAGTACAGTTAAGGAGGTACAGTGGGGTAGTTGGGGGGATGCAGTTTTTAATACCCATAACTTCTGACTATTGGCACAAGAAAGTTCATCTAGAAAAGACTCATGCTTTCCTGGCTATTGGCCTAAGATTTCATGGTGGGATGAAACCTGTGAATAGACCAAATGGTATGCTGGGCAGGCTCATTTGAAATCACTTATTGATATAACATAAAAATAAGTGTAGGCCGGGCACAGTGGCTCACACCTGTAATCCGAGCACTTTAGGAGGCCAAGGCAGGTGGATCACCTGAGGTCAGGAGTTCGAGACCAGTCTGACCAACATGAAGAAACCCCATCTCTACTAAAAATGCAAAATTAGCTGGGCGTGGTGGCGCATGCCTATAATCTCAGCAACTCAGAAGGCTAAGGTAGGAGAATCACTTGAACCCGGGAGGCAGAGGTTATGGTGATTGAGATTGTGCCATTACACTCCAGCCTGGGCAACGAGAGCGAAACTCCATCTCAAAAAAAAAAAAAGTGCTATACTTAGCCCTTAAATGGGTTTATTTTTCCAGGCTATTAAAATATCTTTTTTAAAGATAAATATCTTTATATTTTTTATTGTATATATTTATATGTGTATTTTTTATTGAGAAAACTATAAAGCTTAATATAGCTATAGCTGGCTATATCACAGTGTATGATAATGTATCCAGACAATTTGTCTACAGGTGGTTTTTATTTCAGATTTATAGACTGTAGCATTCCTTAGAAATATCTGTCTAAACTCTAAGGAAAGTTGGGTCTTGGAAGGAATGAGCTGAGCATTTAGTTGAAATGATCTTGTCCTTCAGAGTCACTGATGATGAAAATGACAAGTGACAGCTTACTTAGAAAATAAGTAGGGAATGAGTCCATAGACTCAGAAATATCTGTGTCTAAACTCTAAGGTAATTTGGGTCTTGGAAGGAATGAGCTGAGCATCTAGTTGAACTGATCTTGTCCCTCAGTCACTGATGATGAAAATGACAAGTGACAGCTTACTTAGAACATAAGTAGGGAATGAGTCTATAGACACAATGTGGCATACCAAATATCCATCAATCATATTTCTGATAATGAATATGGGGCTAGAAATACCCTTTTTCTGAATATCCTTGGCCACATAATTCTGCCCATATATTGGGCAGAAATTGCTGGAATAGCTTATTCAGTGGTTTGTGTATATGTCGTTGGGTCTATATTCTTGACTGTTTAACAAACTCATACTTCCTGTCCTAACTTGAGAGATTTGTAATTAGTTTAATTACTGATTCTTGTTTTAATGAAACAACCAAGGACTTATTGCAGCATTATTTCTTCCTTTGACACTGTCCCCATTTGACTGTTAGGTTTCAGCAACTCAAATGGGCTTTCAGACTTAGTGCCTTAAAATACAAAACAAAGATTACATTTTATCAAATAAAAGTGAAGGCTTATCATTTTTAATAAAATTTGTTGGGTCTAATACACTGTTAGGAAATCATAAACAAAAAAATTACATATAATTTAACATTTAACATCTGATCATAAATGTGAAAGAGTAGAAGCTGGGGATGTGTAATCAACCTTATAAACAAAGTCGAGATGCTAAGAGGCTGATTTGTTTGTTTATGGATTGTTGGGAGGTGAGATGAGAATTTTCCTTGTATGAATTTGGCAGTTTAAAAATTTCCATTGCAGGCCGGGCGCGTTGGCTCAAGCCTGTAATCCCAGCACTTTGGGAGGCCGAGACGGGCGGATCACGAGGTCAGGAGATCGAGACCATCCTGGCTAACCCGGTGAAACCCCGTCTCTACTAAAAAATACAAAAAACTAGCCGGGCGAGGTGGCGGGCGCCTGGAGTCCCAGCTACTCGGGAGGCTGAGGCGGGAGAATGGCCTAAACCTGGGATGCGGAGCTTGCAGTGAGCTGAGATCCAGCCACTGCACTCCAGCCTGGGCGACAGAGCGAGACTCCGTCTCAAAAAAAAAAAAAAAATTTCCATGACTCCATAACTCCCCTAGTTTAT
>NC_045434.1:108722403-108808814 GCF_002776525.5 Piliocolobus tephrosceles | reverse complement strand
AAAAAAAAAAAAAAAAATTTCCATTGCAATTATGATTTTTTTCTTTTTCTTTTTTTTTTTTTTTGAGACGGAGTCTCACTCTGTCGCCCAGGCTGGAGTGCAGTGGCGTGATCTCAGCTCACTGTAAGCTCTGCCTCCCAGGTTCATGCCATTCTCCTGCCTTAGCCTCAGGAGTAGCTGGGACCACAGGCGCCCGCCATCATGCCCGGCTAAATCTAAGTGCATTGTGCTTCAGTCATGGTGATTCAAGCAAATAGGTTTTTGTCATTTCAGAAAGAGAAAAGTCAGAAGTTAAAATGGCAGTGGACATCTTAAAGTAGGAAAGATCTCAAAAGCCTCTACCTTTCCTTATTTTAGTTACCAAAGGGAAGTCAGATTCCTGGTATTTTTCATTTATTATTCAACTTCAACTTGAAAAACTGGCTATTTTCTTCTTTCTTGTCATTATCAACCTATAGCTGTCAGACCTCATCAGCGATAACAGTTGACATTAATGGGATTTGCCAAATTGTTTATAGTATAATCACATGAACAATAGATTTCTCCTTATTTTGCAGCATTGGACACATTTCCACCATGCTAATGGCATTTTAAATGTATTTGGCAATTTTCCCAATTTTTTACTGAAGAAAACTTGAAGAGTTTATACTTGAGGACTGAAGTGTGACTCTGCCGATTGTCAGGTCAGTATCACCCCCACCTCCAAGAATATCACTGCTCTCCTAAAATCTAGTGCAGTTTTACTATCATTCTTTTATATTTCAGGCAAAAATGTGTTGCATTGTCCTATATATTGAGATTACATTCAAATGCATAGAATAGAAGGAATTGTTAAATTTTAATACTTATAAATAGTGGTTATTGGAATATGCAAAAACAGATCTGTTGGTTCTTAACGTTACACAGCAGTGGCCTTTCCTTCTGTGTAATATTTGTATTGTATTCATGTAGACACTAAGCTGAGTTGGTACTTTTTTTTTTTTTTTTTTTGAGACAGAGTCTAACTCTGTTGACCAGGCTAGAGTGCAGTGGCATGATTTCGGCTCACTCCCATCTCCACCTACCAGGTTCAAGCTGTTCTCCTGCCTCAGCCTCTCGAGTAGCTGGGACTACAGGTGTGCACCACCACATCCAGCTAATTTTTTGTATTTTAAATAGAGACAGGGTTTCACCATGTTGGCCGGGCTGATCTTAAACGCCTGACCTCAAGTGATCTGCCCGCCTCCACCTCCCAAAGTGCTGGGATGGGATTACAGGCACGAGTAACCATGCCCACTCGAGTTGGGACATATTAGTGAAATGTTCCAGTTATTAACATTTGTGTGCAGAAGTGATTTGTAAACACAGAGATTCTAAAAGAATTCTTTGTCATTGACAAGGAATAGAACTTTTTCTTGCCTAGGCTGAACTGTTTTGTAATTAAAGTGACTCTGAAGATTGTTTTAATTTTACTCTTTTATAAGGATGTATATTTATCATAACAGATCAAAGACTTTTTTCATTTTACATATCAAAGACTTTAGATACAATGTAATTTAGTTCTTTGTATATGTACCTCTTATTTTTATTTAATTAGACTCTAACAAATAATACTTGATTTTTACTTAGAAGCTTAAAATGGAACCAAGAAGGACTTCCCAATTGCAAAAGGGCAGCTGAAGTTATTTCTGAGGTCATCGATCTTGGCTGTCTGCAATTTTTGATAGTGCCTTTCTTAAATTCTTTTGAAAAATGAGACAGGGTAATAGTTACTAATAATGAAACCATTAATAATGAAACCAGGTATCAGCAATGTGGTAAGATATTCTACATTTATTAACTCAATCTTCATAGCAGCCTTATGAGTTAAATATCATCATCCCCCTTTCACAGATTAGAAAACAGTCAGATAACTTGCCCAGTCACAAAACTAGGAAGATGCAGATGTGGCCTCTGACTACCAAGCTACGTGTTCTTTCCAGTATAACCTCTTATAAAGTGTAACTTTATTAGGTTTGTTAGGATTTTTTTGTTTAGTTTTTAGTTTTTATTTTTAAAATAAATGTTTTGAGATATATCCCTGATACTAAAATGAATGTCATTTACTAGTTGCTAAAATTCACTTGTTAGAAAATAGAGGCCAGGCGCGGTGGCTCACACCTTTAATCTCAGTGCTTTGGGAGGCCAAAGTGGGCAGATCACCTGAGGTCAGGAGTTGGAGACCAGCTCGGCCAACATGGTGAAACCCCGTCTCTACTAAAAATACAAAAATTAGCTGGGCATGGTGGCACATGCCTGTAATCTCAGCTACTTGGGAGGCTGAGGCAGGAGAATTGCTTGAACCCGGGAGGCAGAGGTTGCAGTGAGCCGAAACCTCACCATTGCTCTCCAGCCTGGGCAACAAAAGCGAAACTCTGTCTCTAAATAAATAAATAGGCCAGGTGTAGTGGCTCATGCCTGTAATCCTAGCACTTTGGGAGACTGAGGTGGATAGATCACCTGAGATCAGGAGTTCAAGATGAGCCTTGCCAACATGGTGAAACCCCGTCTCTACTAAAATACAAAAATTAGCCGTGCATGATGGCAGGTACCTGTAATCCCAGCTACTCAGAGGCTGAGACTGGAGAATTACTTGAACCTGGGAGACGGTGGTTGCAGTGAGCCGAAATCACCCCACTGCATTCCAGCCTGGGCGACTGTGTGAGACTCCGTTTCAAAAAAAAAAAATTAGCAATTAGAGCTGAGGTTACATTGAAGATATGTTACTGCGCTTTAAAAGGCTTGTGCAGCATGTCTTGGAACACAATCTAACAACAAAGTGAAGTATGCATTTTATACATGTTCACTTAAAAGCAGTATCTCTGGAAGGAATCACTTCTTTTTTTGTGTGGCCCCTAGAATTTAATAAGAGTGATACATTTCTGGAGGATGTGTGAACTGGTCATGTTGTGATTCATTTTCCTTAAGAGTGGCAATTTGGAAATAAAAAGTGGGGAGAGAAATATTTGTTCTACTTTGGAAATTATAAAACATATCTTAACCGTACACACTGGTCAGAAGGCCCTTCCAAGATTGTACAGCAGTCTAACTTCTATCTTTATGTGGTTTATGAGAATTAGTCTTGTAGAAAGGATTGAGTTTGTGCCATGCAATTTGCCATTTAACATACTTTGGAACATGCAGATTCTCAGAGAAATGTGAACTTATTAAGTCAGATAAATTCAGTTTGTAGTAGCCTAGCCACTTAAGATGTTTAAACAGGCCTGGCACAGTGGCTTATGCCTGTAATCCCTGCACTTTGGGAGGATAAGGTGGGAGGACCACTTGAGCCCAGGAGTTTGAGTCCAGTCTGGGCAACACAGGAAGACCCCATTTCTACAAACAATAAAAAATAAATTAACCAGGCATGGTGGCATGTATCAGTGATCCTAGCTGCTTGGGAGGCTGAGGCAGGAGAATCGCTTGAGCCCAGGAGGTTGAGGCTGCAGTGAGCCATGTTTGCACCACTACACTCCAGCCTGGGTGACAGAGCAAGACCCTGTCTTAAAAAAAAAAAAAAAAAAAGTGTTTAAACATTATACTTTGAGAATTCATTTAAAAGTAATTTGCATATAGTTGAATTAAGTCTATTTTACTATACAGAATATAAATATTGTGATAGCTATTATCTGTGAAGGTAGACAATTTAAAAGAAAAATTTCTCCCATACTCCCAGCAACATTATCTCTTTGCCCAAATTTTGTTTTAACCAATTGAAGAGGAATATCAGAATGTTTTATATACAGTTTTGGAAATTGGTTATCTAAAACTGGGAAATCTTTTGATGGTCTAACAATTTTTCAGAGAAATGGTATTCATTATAACACAATTTTACCTGAAAAATTAGTGGCTAATTTTTTTTTTTTTTTTTTTTTTTTTGAGACAGAGTCTCACCCAGGCTGGAGTACAGTGGTGTGGTCTTGGCTCACTCCAATCTTCGCCTCCTGGGTTCAAGTGATTCCCCTGCCTCAGCCTCCTGAGTAACCGGGGCTACAGGTGCTTACCACCATGCCCAGCTAATGTTTTATATTTCAGTAGAGACGGGGTTTCACCACGTTGGCCAGGATGGTCTCCATCTCCTGACTTCGTGATCCGCCCACCTCAGCCTCCCAAAGTGCTGGGATTACAGGCGTGCGCCACCGCGACCAGCCCTAGCAGCTAATTCTTTCTGAGATTTTCTAGGATGTTTGTTTGTAAACATGTCTGGAGGAAATATGAAAAATTGATCTTTGTGAGTGGTAGTGAAATCAGTAATTAAAGTGAATTTTATTTTCTGTTGCTGCTCAGTTTGTGATTAACATCAGAAAACTTATATTTCTATTTAATTGCAACTATTTCCTTTATTAATAAGGCATTTGATACTATAATTGCCCTTATCTCTCGCTTTATTTTTTCTTTAATTGTATTAAATTAACGATGTCTTTGGAGATTGTCTGATTGTTACCTTTGTTTTAGGCTTTCAAGATGAATCTAGAAAAACTCAGCAAGCCTGAACTCCTGACACTATTTAGTATTCTTGAAGGAGAGCTTGAAGCAAGGGACCTTGTTATAGAAGCCTTAAAGGTATGTTAAAAAAAAAAAAAAAAAAGAGAGGTCATCATACATTTGGAAAGTCATTCATTGGTTGTAATTTATTTAACTAAGGTATTTCTGTAGTTTCCATTGAAGTTGAATGGAAGATATACTGATACTTGGATAGGTAGCCACCTACATGGTGTGATATTAGGGACACTGGTGAAACCTTTGTGTTTTCAAAATAGTTGCCTTAGTTTCTCGATCTGATGTCTAGACCTTGAACTTCATTCTTTTTTTTTTTTTTTTTTTTTTTTTTTGAGACCGAATGTCACTCTGTCACCAGGCTGGGGTGCAATGGTGCTGTCTCAGCTTACTGCAACTTCTGCCTCCTGCGTTCAAGTGCCTGCCCCAGCCTCCCGAGTAGCTGGGACTACAGGCACACACCACCACACCCAGCAAATTTTTGTATTTTTAGTAGAGACAGGGTTTCACCATGTTGGCTAGGATGGTCTCGATCTCTTGACCTGGTGATCCACCCCCCCCCCCCACCCTCGGCCTCCCAAAGTGCTGAGATTACAGGCGTGAGCCACTGCGCCTGGCAGAACTTCATTCTTTTAGTTTAGTGGCCCTTAGCTGTTTTTGAATGCTGACCCCTTTTAGATTTGATAAGACCAACTTCCTAGTAAATGTATATACATCCATATATCAGAATTTGAAATATAGTGTCTGTGAGATCAAGGATCCCGTGAAAACATCCACGGATTCCTTGGACCCCAGATTAAGAATTCTTACTTTTGGTAGTTTTAGCCCATTTCTAATTCTCACCACTAATTGCCTATTGTTATTCTCACTTCTTTCCCCCATTTATCGTCTGTCTCAATCCCTTCATAATTAGGATAGGAGTGGGGGTGACAGCTGCCTCTAATGGAAAAATCAGAGGATGACCTTGTTTTCTCTTTTATAGTTTCACCAAGATAACGTCTCTGCTTTTCAGCCTTAGAAACTGTACAAACCTGTAGTGGTTTATGTCTCTATTTACTAATCACTGTATCCTCAGTACCCAGCTTAGTGCCAGGCACGTAGATGCTCAGTAAATGTTTGTTGAACAAATGAAATGATTATACCATTGTGGTGTGTTACTTTAAAAGACTACCATAATACTTCTAAGTAGATGTTGTGAATTACTAAATTTTAAAGCCTCTTCTTATGTGCTCTGCAGCATACACTGCCTTCTGGTTTTAATGTTAACAGATGCTTAGATGCTTTTTGCACATGTTTTCCTAAAATATATTTTTTTCTGCATGAATCCAATTTTGGTTACTATAGGCAGTTATGATAAGTTGAAAGAGAAGCTTGAGAAGCAAGAGCTAAAATTAAGGGAGCATTTTGATATAAGATACCATTCAGAATCAGGCACAAGTGTTGTATTTAGTCTGCATATGGTCTGTAGGTGATAAAATTATTCTGAGGCTTAACTCTGTGCAGTTTAGGTGAAATGAATAGCTTCACCAGAAGTGACACATATTTAAACAATCTATTGTTAGATAAAATAGGGGGCAGCTGAGATTAAAATTGTTTCACTCCTTTAAGAAAAGTAACTGCCATAGCATTCTTTAAACTGAATATCATTTTATCTATGGAGTTTTGGGGTTTTTTTATTGTTATTTGTTTTGGTCCTCCAATATATCATAATTTTACTGCATTATTTGTATAGCTTTTGCTTAACAATAAACACTTGTTGGACTTTATGAACTAATATGGCAACTTACTAATTTTCTTCCTTTTAATATTGGTTCCTAATTGATGCTTAGTGGGTTGAAAAGGTTTTGGTCTTTGTTCTAAATAGCTATGATTTGTTTTTCTTTTCTGTTTTGCTTCCAGTAAAAAAAAAAAAATCTTTTTATTTTCTCCCTAGCTTCAAAATAGATTTTTGTCTGTACATAAAATCTATTCTTTAACCTTATATCTCTAAACAAAACCATATGGCTTACTGTCACTTCTCTGGCAAGGCTTGAGTTTCTTTCGGGATATGTTGTAAAGCTCCCATAGGCTATAAATTGACCTTACCTGTAGAGTTAGAATTGTAAAAGAGCTACATTCCTATTCCAAAATTTCTGCAAAGTGCCAGATTGCAGCTATACTCTTCTAGAGCCCCCATAATTATGTTCTTTTTCTTCCCAGAAGCCTCCTCACTCACTCTCTGTTGCAGCCAAGACATGTTTGGCATAGAACCAGGGAAAGCCAATAGAAAATAATTTAACAAATTATTCAGTGTCTTGTGTATTTCAAATCTAATTGTTACAGAGGGGACCTATACTATATTTGGTCCTAATTAAATTTTATTTAAAGTGGTTTTCTGATTTAGAAGGAATCATGTCAGAAAAAAAAAACCTTCTTTATGAACATCTTTCCCATTTATTACTTTAATTTCATGAATAAGAACACTAAAGGAATACCCTCTACAAAGAAAGAAAATTACATTGCTCATGAACTGTCTGGGGGAAGCAGAGAATGGAACCACACAGTTCAGCAGGAAAGCCTCAGTTCATTAATTCCAAGCAAATCTAGTAAATGGCTTCCTACCATAGTCTGTGATTGCTCCAGAGGAGAATAAAGGAAGGTTAATCAATGGCCATTTTTAAAAACCTGAAAAATAGATTTGACTGCTAATAAAATTTAGATTAAATAGTTTATTTCTGAATATTCCACATCAGGTATATTACATCTGCACATCTTAGATCTGATGCAAAACCACACTAAATGGCTTCTGTGACTAAATAGAATCCACCTTGCATTTATTGGGATCACTTTATTTTAAAGCATTCTTTAAATCATCTACAATGATAAATGGTGAAATATTACAGCTTTCATGTGGAATTAACTTAAGGAGTCTTGAATTCCTTTTCACTGATGCCTCAATCATAAAACAGGTATAACTCTTTTAAGACTGAGGATAGAACTTTGTTGTGTTTGGCCAAAGGCTGTTGCAAAATTCCCCAAGCAAGAAGATTTACGGGCAAAAATGTTGCAGACATGACAAAGTTAGAAGTATATTTAGAGTACGAGATTATGTAATATATCATCTATAGGTCAGCCACAAAGGGTTAAAATGAAAAAATCTAAATGTTATGTCTGTGTTGAAACAAATAATTTACTTTCACTGAAAATATTCTTGAAAAAATAATCATAAGGATCTAATGACAGTGCCAGATACAGAAAACAAAATAAAAGTTACCATGGAAGGTGCTGTGGCTTAAGAACATCACAGCTATGATCATATAGTGGTTAGTACTCTGTTTTGTGCGTGCAGCAACCTCAGTTTGGATCCAAGTTGTGGCACCAAAAATTAAAAAAAGATAACATCGCAAGTTCACTGTAAGTCCATAGTCTAACATCTGCTTTTGGTCATGGCCTTGTACTTATTATGGAAGCAGATTATTATAAAGACTGGTCTGAAATGGAAAAAGGTAAAATTGAACTTAGCAATCACCACACATTGTCCTATACTAATAAGCCTATGAAGGGAGTTTGCATTTTTTAAAAAAATCAGATATTAGCTTGCTTGATAACAGATCTTTGAAAGTCTTAAATG
Organism: Piliocolobus tephrosceles; assembly: GCF_002776525.5. NCBI lineage: Eukaryota > Metazoa > Chordata > Mammalia > Primates > Cercopithecidae > Piliocolobus > Piliocolobus tephrosceles. The sequence continues at coordinate 108,800,689 of NC_045434.1, read as the reverse complement.
GACTCAAGTTGAAACATTCTTTGGCACCCATAAGCCTGGACCTAACAATTCTTTGGCCAAAAATGATCCCATTTTAATAGATGGTTTTTAGGAAGAGCTTTTAAGATTGGGATGGGTGGTTTCAATCATTGAGAAAGATCACCTGAACACATGAACATAGGCTATAACTGACAGAAGTCCAATTTCTGTCTAGTTCCCAACTGGGATATAGGGTGAAAACAGAACTTTATTTAGGTTACTGAGTTATAAGGTTTTTATATTTACATTCATAACCTTTATCATAAAACATGTTAATGAATTAATCAGTGACCATTTGTGGCCGTATTTTAATGTGTTTTTTAGGGTTGGAGTGGCTTCTTTTTTTTTTTTTTTTGAGATGAAGTCTCGCTCTGTTGCCCAGGCTGGAGTACAGTGGCACGATTTCAGTCCACTGCAGTCTCCACCTCCTGAGTTCAAGCAATTCTCCTATCTCAGCCTCTGAGTAGCTGGGATTACAGGCATGCGCCACCATGCCCAGCTAATTTTTAAATATTTTTGTAGAGATGGGGTTTCACCATGTTGGCCCGGCTAGTCTTGAACTCCTGACTCCTGATCCACCTGCCTCAGCCTCCCAAAGTGCTGGGATTACATGTGTGAGCCACCACACCCGGCCTGGACTGGCTATTTTTATTCCTATGCTCTCTCTCTTTCTTCTTCTGGAGACAGAGTCTTACTCTGTTGTCTAGGCTAGAGTACAGTGGTTGGAGTGCGCAGCTCAGTGCAGCCTCAACCTGCTGGGCTTCAGTAATCCTCCCACCTTGGCCTCCTGAGTAACTGGGACTACAGGGGCATGCCACTATACCTGGCTAAGTTTTGTATTTTTTGTAGAGATAGGGTTTTGCCATGTTACCCAGGCTGGTCTCGAACTCCTGCTCAAGTAATTCTGCTGTCCCAGCCTCCCAAAGTGCTGGGATTACAGGCACGAGCCACCGTGCCAGCCAGTTCCTGCCCTCTCCGAGTAAAGTTTATACATGGATTCCTGGCTTTTCAAAAAAGAAACATAAAGATAATTACTAGGCACTCTTCAAAACTATCAACCAGAACATTCAATTAAGTGTAGCTGTTAGTAACGTGAGCTTTCAAGTGAGATGGACTTAGGGTTTGAGCTCTGCCACTCAATTGTAGTGTGATCTTAGACAAATTATTTTACCTTGTAAGTTTTATCTGTAAAATGTTGTGGTTATTATGAGGACCAGATGAGATAGCAAATGCTAATTGAAGTGCTCAGTGCTCATTTACTGTTAGTTATTATTATTAGAACATAGGTTCAAAGTCCAGCCATCCATTTAGGGACAAAGATACATTCCATAAAGCAAGAAATACTAATAAGACCAGGCACTGTTGCTTATGCCTATAATCCCAGCACTTTAGGAGGCCGAGGCAGGAGGCATTATGTTGCCAAGGCTAGACTCAGACTCCTAGCCTGAAGTGCTGAGAGTCTGAGTCTAGCCTTGACAACATAATGAGACCCCCTTTTCTACAAAACAAACAAACAGGCAAAAAAAAAAAAAAACAGAGAGAGAGAAGAAGAAAGAAATACTGATAATATGCTGTCCTTCGTAAGGAGAATGACAGTTCTTCTCAATTAAATCTTTGTTGTTATTAGTGGCGCTTGGCCATTATCTTGTTTTTCTTAATTGTAATTGACAGTTTTGAGTTGACGCATTCCCATCCACACACCGAAAAGCATGTATTTTGAGACAGCAAAGTTAAGGGCGTACTCTGGGGCATGGAGCAGATGTTATAGTTCCTTCTCTTTATGATGAAAACAGGAAATACAGGGATAATGCAGAAGGCTTTGTAGCAGATCTTTTTTCCATTGATTTGTTTATTCTTCCATTGTTTGATTCAGCTTATTTTGTTTTTTTGAAATAGCTTTATTGAAGTATAATTGACATATGATAAACTGTATTATTTGATATGTGCAAATTGATGTTTCGGTATGTATTTCCCCATGAAACCATTATCATAATGAAGATAACAAACATATCCCCAAAATTTTTTTGCCCCTTTGTGACCTCTTCTGCCCCTTACCCCAAACCACTGATCTGCTTTCTGTTATTAGAAATTAGTTTACTGTTTTGGAAATTTTATATAAGTGGAATCATATGGAATATACCCCATTTTTGCCTGGCTTCTTTCACTCAACATAATTACTTTGAGATTTATTCATGTTGTTGTGTGTACTGATAGCTCACTTCTTCTTTTTTACTTAATAGTGTTGGCATTATATGTATATACCACTGTTGGTTTTATCCACTTATCTGTCGATAAATATTTGTATTGTTTCTAATTTGGGACTCTAAAGTTGCTGTGAACATTCATGTACAAGACTTTGTGTGGATATATGCTTTCATTTCTTTTGAATAAATAGCTAGAAATTGAATGGCTATATCATATGATAGACATATATTTAATTTTTAAGAATCTGCCCAAGTGTTTTTCAAAGCGATTGTACCATTTTACATTCCACAGATATATCCAATTGCTGCATATCCTCACCAAAACTTGGTATAGCCAGTCTTTTTCATTTTAGCCATGCTTATAGGTGTGTAATATCTCATTATAGTTACAATTTGCATGTTGTTGGCTGTTGTTGAGTATTATTTCATGTACTTACTCACTAATTTGTTCTCTGTATTGTGGGGGTTTTTTTGTTTTGTTTTTTGTTTGTTTGTTTGTTTGTTTTAGAGATGGGATGTCACTTTGTTGCCCAAGCTGGAGTGCAGTGGTGCAGTCATGGCTCACTGCAGCCTCAACCTCCTGGACTCCAGCAATCCTCCATCCTCAGCCTCCCCAGTAGCTGAAACTACAGGCATACACCACCATGCCTGGCTAAGTTTTAAAATTTTTAGTAGAAATGAGGTCTCACTATGTTGCTCAGGCTGGTCTCAAACTCCTTACCCTAAGTGATCTTCCCGCCTTGGCTTCCCAAAGTGTTGGGATTGTAGGCATAGTCACCAGCCCGGCCTGTGTTGTTTTCTTTGGCGCAGTGTCTGTTAAAATCTTTTGCCCATTTTTTTTTTTTAAGTTATTGGTTTTCTCATTGTTTAGTTTTGAGAGTTTCTTATATATCTGGATGCAAGTCCTTTATCAAATATATGTCTTGCAAGTATTTTCTCCCAGTCTGTGACTTATTTCATTCTCTTAACTCTATTTTTTTTTACAGTTAAGATACTTAACTGTTAGTCAGTAACAATGTATTGTATACTTGAAAAATCACTGAGAATAGATTTTAAATGTTCTCACTACACAAAAATGATAAGTATGTAAGATAATACATATGTTAATTAGCTCCATTTTGCTGTTCCACAGTGTATACATATTTCAAAACATCATGTAATGCACTATAAATATTTACAATTTTTTATTAATTAAAAAATAAATTTTAAATAAATAAAAACCCAGCCATAATCTAGACCAGGAAAAAAAGTGCATCTTTTGTAGGCAGGAAAAAAGAAAAGATACTTAACTGTGTCTCATTTCATTCTCTTAACTGTATCTTAAGAAAAGATACTTAACCTTGTCTCATTTCATTCTCAACTATATCTTTTGAAGAGCAAAAGTTTTTCATTTCCATGAAGTCCAATTTATCAATTTTTTTTGTTCTGTTTTTTGAGATGGAGTCTTGCTGTATCGCCAAGGCTGGAGTGCAATGACGTGATCTCGGCTCACTGCAACCTTTGGCTCCTGGGTTCAAGTGATTCTCCTGCCTCAGCCTCCCAACTAGCTGGGATAACAGGCACACGCCATCATACCCGGCTAATTTTTTGTGTGTAGTAGAGACAGGGTTTCACCATGTTGGTCAGGCTGGTCTTGGACTCTGACCTCAGGTCATCCACCCGCCTCAGCCTCCCAAAGTGCTAGGATTACAGGCGTGAGCCACTGCGCCCGGCCTATCAATTTTTCTTTTATGGATTTTGTTTTTAATGGTATATCTAGGAAATCTTTGCCTAAACCAAGATCAGAAAGGTTTTCTCCTGTTTTTTTGGTTTTTGTTGTTTTTCTTATAAGTCTCTTATAGTTTTAAGTTTTACACTTAGGTCTATGATATATCTTCAGTTAATGTTGTTATGTAGTATAACACGTGGACCCATTTTTTTTTTTTTTTTTTTTTTGTATATAGCTCTCCAGTTATTCTAGCACCAATTGCTGAGATTATCCTTCCTCTTTAGAATGGTCTTTGCATCTTCATCAGTCAGTTATCCCTATATTCATGTGTTTATTTCTAGACCCTCTATTCTGTTCTTTTGATCTATTTGTCTGCCTTGATGCCAATATCACACTGTTTTGATTATCGTGGCCTTGTGGCAACTTAAAATCAGTTAGTGTTAGTCCTCCAACTTGTATTCTTTTTGAAACTTGTTTTTCTTATTTATGGTCCTTTGTATTTCCATGTGAATAGAATCAGCTCGCCAATTTCTTTAAAAATCTTGTTGGGATTTTGATTGGGATTGTATTTAATCTAGAGATCAATTTGGGGAGAATTCATATCTTAACAACATTGTGTTTTTCGATCTATGAATATGCTATATCTCATTTATTTAGGTTGTCTTTAATTTCTCTCAGCAGTGCTTTGTAGCTTTTAGCGTATAACTTTTTCACATTTTTTTGTCGGATTTACCCCTAAGTGTTTCATGCTTTTGATGATACTGTAAATGGTATTGGGTTTTGTTGTTGTTGTTTTGGTTTAGTTTGTTTTCTTGAGACAGGGTCTCACTCTGTCACCCAGGCTGAGTGTAGTGGCATGATCATGGCTCACTGCAGCCTCAAGTCCCCAGGCTCAAGTGATCCTCCTGCCTTAGCCTCCCAGGTAGCTGGGACTACAGACACAGGTAAATTCTTTTTTTTTTTTTTTAGAGAGATAGGATCCCACTGTGTTGCCCAAGTTGGTCTTGAACTCCTGGACCCAAGTGATCTTCCCATCTCAGCCTCCCAAAGTGCTGGGATTACAAGCATGAGCCACTGCACCCAGCCAGTATTGTTTGTTAAATGTTAATTTCTCATGGTTTATTGCTGTTTTTACGGAAATAAAATTGGCCAGGTGGGGTGGCTTACACCTGTAATCCCAGCACTTTGGGAGGCTGAGGCAGGCAGATCACCTGAGGTCAGGAGTTCAAGACTAGCCTGGTTAACATGATGAAACCCCGTCTCTACTAAAAGTACAAAAACTAGCCGGGCGAGGTGGCACACGCCTGTAGTCCCAGCCACTCAGGAGGCTGAGATAGCAGAATCATTTGAACCTGGGAGGCAAAGCTTGCAGTGAGCTGAGATCGTGCCGCCACACTCCAGCCTGGGTGGGAGAGCAAGACTCCGTCCCCTCCAAAAAAGAAACAAAATTGATTTTTGTATACATTGATTTTATATCCTGCAACCATGCCAATAAACTCACTTATTAATTCTAGTAGCTTTTAAAATAAATTCCCTGGGGGCCTGCCACAGTGGCTCATGCCTATAATCCCAGTATTTTGGGGCCTAGGTGGGTGGATCATTCGAGTCCAGGAGTTCAAGACCAGAGTGGGCAACATGGTGAAACCCCTTGTCAAAAAAAAAAAAAAAAAATCAGCTAGGGGTGGTAGCCTGCATCTGTAGCCCCAGCTACTAGGGAGGCTGAGGTAGGAGACTTGATTGAATCAGTGAGATTGAGACTGCAATGAGTTATATATAATTGCACCACTGCACTCCAGCTTGGAAGATAGCATAAGACCCTGGCTCAATCAATCAATCAGTCAGTCATTTTCATTGGATTTTCTACAGACAATTATGTCTGCAAATAAGGACAGTTTTACTTATATCTTTCTAATTTGGATGCTGTGTATGTGTGTGTGTGTGTGTGTGTGTGTGTGTGTGTGTGTGGTGTGTCTGTCTCTGTCTTACTACATTGACTAGAACCTCTAGTACAATGTCAAGTAGAAATGATGGGGATATCTGTGTCTTCTTCCCAGAAAGCATTCAGTCTGTCAAGTTGTTAGCTGTAGGTTTTTCGCAAATGCTCTTTATCAGATTCTATTTTTAATTTGTAGGGAATTTATTTTTATCAGGAATGGATGCTGGATTTTGTCCTTTTTCTGTACCTATTAAAAGCATAAAAATTTTTATGTCCTTGTTGTGTGTCTGAAGTATTGTGTGAAAGAGAGCTTCATCCCCTTTTTTATTGACCTTCTCTGAGATCAAGTAGAGTGATGTGGGGTAGCTTTTTCAGATTTATTCTGCTGCTTTTTAGAAACTAAATTCTGTAATTTAATTTTTAAAATGTTGCTGTGCTGGGCACAGTGGCTCACACCTGTAATCCCAGAACTTTAGGAGGTCAAGGCAGGAGGATCACTTGAAGCCAGGACTTGAAGACTAGCCTGGGCAATATAGCAAGGCCCCATCTCTAAAAAAAAGAAAAAAGTAAAATTTTGCTGAGTAGAGTCCGGTAATTAAATCATTTTCCCTATCGCAAAACTTTTTTGTTTTGTTTTGTTTTTGAGAGAGTCTTGCCCTTCACTGAGGTTGGAGTGCAGTGGCATGATCTTGGCTCACTGCCGCATCTGCCTCCTGGATTCAAACAATTCTCCTGCCTCAGCCTCCTGAGTAACTGGGATTACAGTTGCCCACCACCACACCCAGCTAATTTTGTATTTTTAGGAGAGACGAGGTTTCACCACATTGGCCAGACTGGTCTCAATCTCCTGACCTCAAGGGATCTGCCCACCTCAGCCTCCCAAAGTTCTGGGATTACAGGAGTGAGCCACCACACCTGGCCTCCCAATGGCAAAACTTAATAATTTAAAAATCATAAACATTTCAACAGAAGAAACAAAGAATAACGCTACTGCTTTTGTGAACTCCTCTCCTTTAAAGCAACTTTCCTTTGTCTTTTATTAGTTTTAATATTTTATTGGCTGCTTATGATCATTTTTCCAAAGACAAAAATACAAAGTGTGAATTTTTATACCTGATAGAATATTATTACCCCTTTCCCAAGAATAACAGAAATAATCTATTTGAAACAATCTTAAAGGCTCCTTTTATGGTAAACCATTTAAGTTGATTTTTAGTGGATCAGTCAGGAAATAGACATCAAAATTACCATTCCTTTAGTATGTTTCCGAAGGCATTTTTTATCATCGTTAATCTGGAAGGACAAGAACATGCATTTTAAAGGGGATTGTGTTTATAGGTGACATCCCCTATATCTGAATGCTGCTCCAAAGTCAGTTGTTGCAGAATAAGTAAACACAGTATTGCTTCTCTGTTTTACTTTTGGGTAAAAAAATTCAGGATTGGTTTCTTTTACTGAATTTACTAATCTTAAGACACCTATTGAGGAGAGTTGCTGTAGTCCACATGATTTTACTTAAAAATCCATTTACGAAACAACATTTTATGTAAGTTACTTCCAATTACCCCTCAAACAACCCATGATAACATAGTTATATTGATCTGGCAATTAAGTCTTCAGAAAAAGTAAATCCTGCTGGGTGTGGTGGCTCACGCCTGTAATCTCAGCTCTTTGGGAGGCGGAGGCAGATGGATCACGAGGTCAGGAGATCGAGACCATCCTGGCTGACATGGTGAAACCCCACTCTACTAAAACTACAAAAAAAATTGGCTGGACATGGTGGCACACGCCTGTAGTCCCAGCTAGTTGGGAGGCTGAGGCAGGAGAATCACTTGAACCCAGGAGGCGGAAGTTGCAGTGAGCCAAGATTGCGCCACTGCACCCCAGCCTGGGCAACACAGCAAGACTGTCTCAAAAAAAAAAAAAGTAAATCCTTTATTAATAGCTACATGAATTGGGTGGTATATCCACATGATGGAACATTATGAAGCCATTTTATAGTAAGATGCATATGAAGAATTTTTAATGACATAGTAGTGTTCCTAGGACAAAATTAAATATATCCTTTAATCTCAATTATAAGTATTTTATATATATATATAATATATATACACACACACAAACACACATATACACACACATAAAAGACTCAAGCAAGTACACTGAAATTTGTAGTTTGAGTATTAATAGTGGTTGGCCTTAGGTAGTGGAATCATGCATATTTTAATTTTTTCTTCAGAGCTTCTGCTTTATATCTTAATTACTTTTATTTCAGAAATGTTGATTTTTTTAAGTAACAATAATCTTGTACAACACATTTTTTTCTCAACTCTCAGTTTATTAACATTCTTGCCCAAAGAAGATACTTTAGCCTTCTATTATTCACTTTGTAGGAAAATACGTTAGAGCTAATCAGACCTACCGTTAAATTCTTCTTTTTTTGTTTTTCCTGATATTAAGTTAATGTTATTTCTTTCCAACCCACCTGAAATAACTCAAGTGTCTCTGCCTAAAAAACCAACCTAAACTTCCAAACTATCCAGTAAAAAGATTGCAGAGTTTGGGGGAAGAAAAAAGAAGACTCGAATAAAGATACCTTTTATCGTACCACAGTCTAAAGAGTTATCTTTTAAACATTTTTGAAATACATTTCTCATTTCACCATAATCCAGGACACGTATACACACCTATATACTTATACTAACTAACACCAAAATTTCACTAGAATTTACTTTGTGTTTTACTATACTATAATGTTTGCACTATACCATACTGTACTGTAATATTTTCTGTTATACTTCATTTTTCTTTAAATGCTGATTATGACCCCACTAGACTAGTTTTATGATCCACTAATGAGCTGTGATCCAAAATTTGAAAAACACTAGTCTAACGCACTTCCTGTAATGTCTTAATTTGTTTTATAGTGGCAAAATTGTACTTTGTTTCATCTTGGCAGGTCCTGAGACTGGAAATAAGATTTATTTAGGTATGTTTCTTACAAAATTCTAAAAGAATTTTGCTGAGCTATGGAATCATAAGCTATTCCCAAAGTTAATTCCTTTAACAAGAACTAGCATTGTATATAGTCCTCTATAGTTTTCAGAGTGTTTCTATGTGTGATATGTTGCTGAAATCTCTATACCCATGTGAAGTTGATATTCTACATGCAGATCCTGGAGCTCATCTCTTGTAATTTAACGTATTATTTTCAGATTAACTGTGCTCAGCTAAATGAGCTATAGGATCTGACCATAAGAGATAAAATATGTTTCATTACAAACTGTACCTGTAAAGGTGAGGAGCAACTGGCACTCTCCTATATTGTTGTCCTCAACTGGTTGAGGAGAGTTTGGAAATATCTATCAAATTTAAAAATGCAGAGCCAGGCATGGTGGTACTCGCCTATAGTCCCAGCTACTTGGGAGGCTGAGGTGGGAGGATCATTTGAGGCCACAAGTTCCAGGCTATAGTGTAAAATGATTTTGCCTGTGAATAGCTGTTGTACTTCAGCCTGGGCAACATAGCAAGACCCTACCTCTTTCTTAAAAAAATGCATGTATCTAGAAGAAATTTCATTTCTAGGAATTTCTGCTACAGATGTTCTTAAGCCTTTACAATACAGATGTTCTTAGACCTGATCTTTACACAATAAAGTATATGTGTAAAGATATTCATTACAGCATAATTCGTAGAAACAAAATGCTAGAAACAATTTAGTGTCTCTTATTAGGATTCTGGCCAGTAAATCATGGTGTGATTGTAGAATAAAATACTGTGAAACTATTAAAATGAAAGATCTTTATATATAGTAAAGAAAGTCACAGAGCTGTGTACTAAATTCTTAAAAAAAGACAGTATTAAGTTGCCACTGGTGAAGCCAGAAATACATCTCACAAAGCCTCTTCCTTCCTTCCTTCCTTTTAGCTTGGTTCTTTTGAGAATGGTAGGAACTCCTCTAATGATCTGTTCTAGGAAGAGCATGAAATTAGTAAGAGGGAAGTGCCAGATTCAGTGGTAGAGTACTGTAGCAGAAAAGAGCCAAAAGGTACAGGACAGGCTATTCATATGTGTTAGTTGTTCATAAATTGGCTATTTATTTAAAAAAGGACTGCATTCTTAAGCAAGTAAATATCTTTGCTCCATTCAGAAAAACATCAAAACCCATGTATAACAGCTAGCTCTTTTCCTTCTTTCTTTCTTTTTCTTTCTTTCTTTTTTTCCTTCCTTCCTTCCTTCCTTCCTTCCTTCCTTCCTTCCTTTCTCTCTCTCTCTCTCCCCCTTCCCTTCCCTTCCCTTCCCTTCCCTTCCCTTCCCTTCCCCTCCCCTCCCCTCCCCTCCCCTCCCCTCCCCTCCCCTCCCCTTCCCTTCCCTTCTCTTTCTTTTTTGAGACAGGGTCTCACTCTGTCACCCATGCTGGAGTGCAGTGACGTGATCTCAGCTCACTACAACCTCCGCCTCCTGGGCTCAAGTGATCCTCTCACCTCAGCCTCTTAAGTAGCTGGGACTATAGGCATGCACCACCACACCCACCTGGCTAATTTGTTGTTGTTGTTGTACTTTTTTGTAGAGATGGAGTTTCTCCATTTTGCCCAGGCTGACCTCGAACTCCTGACCTCAAGTGATCCACCCGCCTTGGCCTTCCAGAGTGCTGGGATTACAGGCATGAGCCACCACACCAGGCCATAGCTAGCTCTTTTTTTTTTTTTGAAATAGAGTCTCACTCTGTTGCCCAGGCTGGAGTGCAGTGGCATGATCTCGGCTCACTGCAACCCCTGCTTCCCAGGTTCAAGCGGTTCTTCTGCCTCAGCCTTCTAAATAGCAGGGACTACAGGTGCATGCCACCATGTCCAACTAATTTTTTGTATTTTTAGTAGAGACCGAAATACATGTCAGTAGAGACTAGAATACATGTTTGTAGAGACTAAAATACATGTTTCACCATGTTGGCCAGGATGGTCTCCATCTCTTGACCTCGTGATCTGCCTGCCTCTGCCTCCCAAAGTGTTGGGATTACAGGCATGAGCCAGTGTGCCCGGCCAGCTAGCTCTTAAAAATTATTGTCTGGCATCAGCTGTTCGCTGTATAACTTTTTATCATGTCATCATTCATATTACAAATTGTGGCATTTAGGGGTTCAAGAATGAAGATGCCGGAAGAATAAGAAAATTTTTCGTTTGACTGATGTCTTCCTGTGGGTTCTGTGTTTCGTTTTGTTATTGTTGTTGCTGTTTTAATGTTTTTGAAGAAAGGGGAAATTCAGTTCATAAAACAGTACCTATTTAGAGAACATATAGTTTTCCAGCAGTTATGGAGGAGCTTCAGGAAAGATTACAGCAGTGAGGAATTTCATTGCATTTATTCAGCCTGTAACTAAAACAAATAAAAAAGGGAAATAGCTTATTCCTATTTTGACTTCCTCTTATTGTATCTTCCTTGCATGTGTTAGCCTTGTGATTTGAGATTAATCAGGGGTTATTTCTAGTTGTCCCCATAAAGAGAAGAGAAGCAAAGGAAGACAAAGAGGTTGCTTCTAAAACTAAAACCCATGGTATATCATTTAGTATTCCAGTTAGCCAGTTGTAAGAATAATTTGGAAGATAGGAGAAAACCATCTTGTATGTTTGCTGAAAATCTTTATGGAAAGGAGGCATTTATAGAATGAACTGGGAGTTTTATTGTGCAAAATTGTTTTGTTAGAAAAGCATAGTAATATAACTATTCTACAAAACAGTCCTCTCACATATGCACAAGTTTGCTTATTGCAGCATTGTTTAATACAGTATTGGAAACTGTAAACAACATAAATGTTCATCACTAAGTTCCATCAATGGCTGCATAAACTGGTGCATCCTTAGTGTGGAATATTATATAATTTTTTTAATGAGAAAAAAAGCTATGTACTGACTTAAAAAGATCTCTCTCAGACAGTGAAAACAAATTGCAGAACGGTTTTACACAATAATAATATCTATGTAATTAGGTTTTATACACACAGACACCACACACATGCAAATGTATATATATTCTTGGAAATGGAGGCTGGGCACAGAGGATCACTTGAAGCCAGAAGTTTGAGACCAGCCTGGGAAACAAAGCAAGACCCTGTCTCTACAAAAAATTAAATTAAAAAACTTAAATTAGAAAAAGAAATGATCTGGGAGGATACCTAACATACTAAGAACTTTTAGGGAGGAAAGTGAAAGGGGGTTATGGTCAGGAAGAGCTTCAGCTTTATCTATATAGTTTGATTTTTTTTTTTTTTTTTTTTGAGACGGAGTCTCACTCTGTCACCCAGGCTGGAGTGCAGTGGTGTGATCTCAGCTCACTGCAAGCTCCGCCTCCCGGGTTCACGCCATTCTCCTGCCTCAGCCTCCCGAGTGACTGGGGACTACAGGCGCCTGCCACCCTGCCTGGCTAATTTTTTGTATTTTTAGTAGAGACGGGGTTTCACTGTGATCTCGATCTCCTGACCTCGTGATCCACCCACCTCAGCCTCCCAAAGTGCTGGGATTACAGGCGTGAGCCACCGCACCCGGCCTATAGTTTGAATTTTTATGCGAAAATATTTACTGATGATGGAATTAAAATAAAAATTTTTAAGAAATGCAATATGCACAATGGGATGTCAAGGAGACTGGATTCATTGGTAGAAATGAGTATATGATTGTATTATTTTTAAGTCTCTGTTCTTACTGATTGGAAATGTCTAGAGATTTTTTTCATCCATTTAATAACACATTCTTCTTTTCTTACACCACCCTATTCTAAGAGTAATGCCACCTGTACTCTTGATCTTATCTTGACCCTGTTTCTTCATGACCTTACTCCATCAGTTACACCTTGCCTTCTCGCTTAGTGACCTAGTTTCTTCTTTTAATACTACTACTTATCGTTGGCTAAAGCCTGTTTGAAACTTTCCATTCTATATTTAAAAAAAAAAAAGAAGAGACCTTCTCAATCTTGCCGTCCTTCTGAGTTATCACCCTATTTCTCTTTCTCTCTTTACACTGAAATATTTAAATGTAATTTGTACTCCTGCTTCTAGTTTCTCATTCCTCATTACTCATTTGCCTTTTGTTTCTACTACTATAATGAATTTTACATTTTGAAGTTAAAAGTAACCTCTGATGGCCTCTTTTAATTAGATTACAATTACCTAACTCAGCATTCAACAGCGTTGACCATCCTCCTTGTTAAACTTCTTTCCTTGGCTTCTGTGATATTCTTGTCTTGGTCCTTCTCAACTCCTTTGTGTTTTTTTCTTCCATATTCCTCTTAAATTTGATATCTTCTGTGACTAGATAAAATGTCCTTTCTTGCATACCGTTCAAAATCGCATACCGTTCAAAATCTACTATAGCACTTTTCATAACTATATTGAAATAGCATTGTCTCTTGCCCTATAGACTTTTAAGATCCTAAAGGGTAGAAGCGAAGCCAAAATGTTACTCATTTTTGTGTGGTTGTGTGTGTGTGTGTGTTTTGTTTTAAAATTCCCCACAGCTGAGCGCAGTGACTCACACCTGTAATCCCAGCACTTGGGGAGGCCAAGGCAAGTGGATCACTTGAGGTCAGGAGTTCGAAACCAGCCTGGCCAAAATGGCAAAACCCTGTCTCTACTAAAATACAAAAATTAGCCAGGCACAATGGTGCATGCCTGTAATCCCACTACTCAGGAGGCTGAGGCGGGAGAATGGCTTAAACCCAGAAAGAAGAGGTTGCAGTGAGGCAAGATTTGTGCCCCTGCACTGCAGCCCGGGCAACAGAGCAAGACTCCATCTCAAAAAAAGAGAAAAACATAATAATAAAAAAATTCCCTGTATCCTCAGTTTCTACTCCCATGCCCTTCTTGGTATCCATAAGCAACTATTCTTATACATTTTTTATTTGTATATATTCTTGTGAAATGTATTGCCTTGTATGTATCAATTTGCATAAATGGTATTGTGTTATCCAGCTCGTTCTGTTTCTTACTTTTTATAATTACTGTGCCTTTGCAGTCCATCATGTTGCCATGTCTTCACATGATCTGTTGCTTCTATCTGCTGTGTCATACTCCATAGTATACACTTATTTTACTGAGTCTCCTATGTGGCTTTTTTTTTTTTTTTTTTTTTTTAAAAAGACGGGGTCTTGCCATGTTGCCCAGGTTAGTCCTGAACTCCTGGCCTCAGGCAATCCTTCCGTCTTGGCCTCCCAAAATGCTGGTGTTACAGGCGTGAGCCACCATACCTGGCCTTCTGTGTGACTTCAGGTCTACACCTAGCATAGCACAGTGGTATGTAGAATATGTTAGCTGAATGAATAATACATAAACAGATGTTTCCTGATACTTTGTTCTTAGCCCTGTCACATCGTAACCCATTTACTCTCTTCCTCAGTGGGTGATTTCGTCCTTTTTATTGGTTTCTATGGGTTGTTAACACCCAGATTTGTTATTTTCTTATACCTAGACCCATATATCCAAGTGTCTTTTTGACATATGTACCTAAATATCCCATATCACAGTCTCTGCATCCTTCCCTAAAAGCCTGTGTGTTCTGCCTTCGTTCTCTGTTTTGGTTAAGGTTATCACCAACCATCCACTCACCCAACCTAAATACTTCGAAGTATCTGTGTGTCTTCCCTCTTCGTGTCTAATCAGGTGCCAAAACCTGTAGGCTCTTCCTCCCGAATACCCCTTAAATGTGGTATCTCTCTCCCTCTTATATTTTGACTTTAGATCCAAATGGTGTCTGGATCTAGCCTCCTATCTGACACTCTGCTACTCATCTTATGTCCTAGATTTGTAGCCTAACCATCATTAGTATCAAGTGGATCTTGTTGTTTTTCTCTTTGAAAACTTCTTGTGACTCCTTGCTGCCTAGAAAATTAAGCTTTAAAGACATTACATTCAAGACATTTACAGACTGGCTGGAACCTAGTCTCATTTCCTGCCAGTCTACTAGCTATAAATCTGACCTCTGTAGCCAAATTATGCATTTTCATTCTTCCATAACCTTGCTTGAACTGTTCCCTTGCTTGGAATACCATTTTCCTTTCCTTCTTCTTCACACCTAGAACCCTTCACATAAAAAGTGTATCCAGCTGGGTGTGGTGGCTCACGCTGGTAATCCCAGCACTTTGGGAGGCCAAGGCAGGTGGATCATCTGAGGTCAGGAGTTCAAGACTAGCCTGGCCAACATGGTGAAACCCCATCTCTGCTAAAAATATAAAAATTAGCTGCACGTGGTGGCACACACCTGTAATCCCAGCTACTTGGGAGGCTGAGGCACGAGAATCACTTGAACCCGGGAGGCAGAGGTTGCAGTGAACCGAGATGCATGCCATTGCACTCCAGCCTGGGCAACAGAGCAAGACTCTTGTCTCAAAAAAAAAAAAAAAGTGTGCCCAATAAATGTTCATAAAATTGAATCATATATAACATGGTTTCTCTTTTTCTGTTGTCTACACTGAATTAGTGATAATAGGAGAATTTATATATTTGTGCTGATAAGCATCACAGATTATAGGGATTTGTCTACTTTCTTTATGTTTACTATTTTTTTTTTTCCACTAAATGTAAGCTCCTCGGAGTGGGCAGGTCCTTAATCTTATTTGCCACTATATCCCAGGTATCTCGACCCAAGTAAGTACTTCATAAGCATTTGTCATGCAAGAGAATGAGTTCAGGCCCTGTAAGTCTACTTTGAATGTATTCAAGACTCAAAATAGATTGCTAATTATTAATTCATATTTCTCAGAAAAGAAGCTTAACTTTAGTATTACAGTTTTATAACTTTTACTGTTGTTGATAATTTCCATTTAGTGACATTATTTACATCTTACCCTGTACTAAGAAGGAACAATTTGTTCTTCAGACAGGAAATCATTACGTTGTGTTTGTTTCTTTATTGGTAGTGAAGGATACCACATAATTGGAATATGTACTTTTGCTCACTATTTTGTATTCATCTAAAGAAAAAATGGTTTGGAAATTATTTCCTATTATTTGTTAATTTTCAACTGACATTTAATTTTGGTATCCTTTCCTATCAAACTGGGATGTGATCATCTGCATTCCCTGACTAGTTAGTAAGGGGAACTTTGAGTATCAGATAAATTAGTTCAGTATGAAAAAAAATAGTACGGTGTTGCTTGTCTTTCTTCATCTGGATACATACAAAAATATTATTTCCCAGACTTTTTAGCTAAGGACCTTTATGATCATCTGTCTAAATTACACAGGTTCTCTATCTTTCGGAATGTATCGACTGATCCTCCATTTCGCCTGTGATTTTTTTTTTTTTTTGAGATTTGCTTTTTTATTTATTTTTTGTCCCGTTTTACTGTTGTTGTTTGTTTGTTTCTTTGGCTTTCACAAAATCTTTATCGTCTCCCTTTGTCTGTTTGCTTTCCAAATTGATAACTTTGAGTTCTTTGACCTTTAAAATGTCTTTTTCAGGCTCTTGTCCATCCTTTTCTACGAATATCTGTCATAGGACAAATGACTGACATCTTCACAACAGACCTAGAAATCATTAAAGGAAGAAGGTGCCAAAACAGAGTCTTAGAGGCCTAGAATAGAGCCAATTTTCCTATTCTTATAGGATTAAAATGGAAAAGGGGGTCTTGGTTATTCTATTCTTATCTGGTGACATTTGAAGTTTCCATATGGTGTTGCCACCCTTCAGAATGAAAAGAAGAGCTCATGCCACCAGAGATCACTCCTGTTCTTCTTATCCATCCGTATCCCAATCCTCTTTAGCACACGATCTCACTATGTTGCCCAGGCTGGTCTCACATGTCTGGCCTCAAGTGATCTTCCTCCTTCAACCTGCCAAGTAGCTGGAATTATAGGCATGAGCCACTGTGCCTGGCTCCCTTTAGTATACTTTTTTTTTTAACTTTTATTTTAAGTTCAGGGGTACATATGCAGGTTTATTATATAGGTAAACTAATGTCATGGGGGGGTTGTTGTACAGATTATTTTATCACCCCTAGTACCCAGTAGTTATTTTTTCTGGTCTTCTCCCTCATCCCATCCTCCACTGTCAAATAGGCCCCAGTGTCTGTTGTTCCTCTCTTTATGTCCATGTGTTCTCATCATTCAGCTCCCGCTTATAAATGAGAACATGTGGTATTTGGTTCCTGCGTTTGGTAAGGATGATGGCTTCTAGCTCCATCCATGTTTCTGCAAAGGACGTGATCTCATTCTTTTTTATGGCTGTGTGGTATTCCGTGGTGTAGATGTACCACATTTTCTTTATTCATTCTACCACTATAGGCACTTAGATTGATTCTGTGTCTTTGCTATTGTGAACAGTCTGCAGTGAACATTCATGTGCATGTCTTTGTGGTAGAATGACTTATATTCCTTTGGGTATATATTGAGTAATGGGAGTGCTGGTAGTTCTGTTTTTAGGTCTTTGAGAAATTGCCATACTACTTTCCACAATGGTTGAACCAGTTTACACTCCCACTAATAGTATATAAGTGTTCCCTTTTCTCAGCAACCTCACCATTTGTTATTTTTTGACTTTTTAATAATAGCCATTCTGACTAGTATGAGATGGTATCTCATTGTGGTTTTGATTTGCATTTATCTAATGATCAGTGATATTGAGCATTTTAAAACATGCTTGTTGGCCACATGTATGTTTTCTTTTGAAAAGTGTCTCTTCATGTCCTTTGCCCACTTTTTAATAGAATTGCTTGGTTTTTTTTCTTGTAAAGTTGTTTGAGTTCCTTCGGGGTTTTTTTGTTTGTTTTTGTTGTGAGACAGAGTCTCACTCTGTTGCCCAGGCTGGAGTGCAGTGGTGTGATCTTGGCACTGCAACCTCTGCCTCCTGGGTTCAAGCAATTCTCCTGCCCCAGCCTCCCAAGTAGCTGGGACTACAGGCATGCGCCACCACACACAGCTAATTTTTTATATTTTTAGTAGAGACGGGGTTTCACCGTGTTAGCCAGGATGGTCTCGATCTCCTGACCTCGTGATCCACCCGCCTCGGCCTCCCAAAGTGCTGGGATTACAGGCATGAGCCACCACACCTGGCCAAGTTCCTTCCTTATAGATGCTGGATATTAGACGTTTGTCAGATGCATAGTTTGCAAACATTTTCTCCCATTCTGTAGGTTGTCTGTTTACTCTGTTGATGGTTTCTTTTGCTGTGCAGAAGCACTTAAGTAATTAGATCCCATTTATCAATTTTTGCTTCTGTTGCAATTGCATTTGTTGTCTTTGTCGTGAAATCTTTGCCAGTTCCCATGTCCAGAATGGTATTGTCTAGGTTGTCTTCCAGGGTTTTTGTAGTTTTGGGTTTACATTTAAGTCTGTAATCCATCTTGAGTTAATTTTTGTATGTAGCGTAAGGAAAGGGTCCAGTTTTAATTTTCTGCATATGGTTAGCCAGTTATCCCAGCAACACTTACTGAATAAGGAGTCCTTTCCCCCATTGTTTTTGTCAGCTTTGTTGAAGAGCAGTTGGTTGTAGGTGTGTTGCCTTATTTCTGGCTCTCTATTCTGTTCCATTGGTCTATGTGTTTGTTTTTGTACCAGTACCATGCTGTTTTGATTACTGTAGCCCTGTAGTATAGTTCAAAGTTGGGTAGCATGATACCTCCAGCTTTGTTCTTTTGCTTAGGATTGCCTTGGCTGTTCAGGCTCTTTTTTGGTTCTGTATGAATTTTTAAATCGTTTATTCTAGTTCTGTGAAGAATGTCATTGGTGGTTTGATGGGAATACATTGAACCTGTAAGTTGCTTTGATCATTATGGCCATTTTAATGATATTGATTCTATAGTTCATGAGCATGGAGTGGTTTTCCATTTGTTTGTGTCATCTCTGATTTTCTTGAGCATTGTTTTGTAATTCTCATTGTAGAGCTCTTTCACCTCCCTGGTTAGTTGTATTCCTAGCTATTTTATTCTGAGTGTGGCAACTGTGAATGGGATTACGTTCCTGATTTGGCTCTCAGCCTGGCTGTTGTTGGTGTGTAGGAATGCTGGTGATTTTTGTATGTTGATTTTGTATCCTAGACTTTGCTAAAGTTGTTTATCAGCTGAAGGAGTTTTTGGACTGAGACTATGGGATTTTCTGTAGTCTATATTTCTGTGTCTATTCTAGATATAGAATCATGTCATCTGCAAACAGGAATAGTTTGACTTCCTCTCTTCTTATTTGGATGCCCTTTATTTATTTATCATGCCTGATTGCCCTGGCCAGAATTTCCAATAGGAGTGGTGAGAGAGGGCAACCTTACCTTTTGCCAGCTTTCAAGGGGAATGCTTCCAACTTTTGCATATTCAGTATGATGTTGGTTGTGGGTTTGTTGTATACTTCTGTTATGAACAGAAGATAAAGGCAGTCTTAGGTTGGGATTACTTGGACTTAATAGTTGCAGTGGTCAACTTTAGCATGCACAATTTCACCATATATTTGTGCCTTATTGCAGTGATGACCATTGCCAGGTTATATTCAAAATTATCACTAAACACCCTGCAATGCAATGATAGCCCACTTTTTAGTCTTGACCTTTTTACTCTTTCCCCATTTTGTTCTCTAAAGAAGAATGATCCTTCCTTAATTTGAGTCCCAATCTATCTATTTGACTGCTGGTTGAAACCGAATAGGTAGCTAGCTGCTTCTCTCTACGTAAGGCTACAGTGACAGCCGAAATTGCTCCCTTTCCATCTGCTGACTTGTGACATAGGGCTTGTTCTTTCTCTTAATATGTTACTTAGATACTCTATTCCATCTTCTGTCATTAGGATGTATGATTACACTGTCCTTGCTTCTGTTTGCCTGCCCTGGCATCCTGCTCTCACCATGCTGGGGATCTTAAAGTATTACTATCCCCTTTTTCATTCTGCCCTGTTTCTTTTCACACCTCCACCTCCACTTCCCCCACAAATTTCTTATTCCTGTTAGTTGATTACTTCTAAATATGAATAGTTTCTACTTCTTAACCACGATAAGGCCCTCTTCCCAGGACCTTACTTTTGAGCAGCTTGTTTCTTGGCATGTTTCTGTGTGATATCAGTCTGTTTATAATTTAAGAAACTTGCTTCAAATAAATTTTTAGAGTTAAGACCCATCTCACAGTTATGCAGCTTCAGATCTCTCTCCCATAGAGTACCTTAACCAGAGGAAATGAAGATATCCTTTAACATCTTGTTTGCTGAGCTCTTTTAAAATATATTAACCTGGAAATTTTCTGCACTCTCTGTTAATAGTGAATGAAAGAGCCCAGCATATCTCCAACAAAGGTTTTTCAAGTTCATAGGGTTAACTTAAAGTGTCACACACAGTTATAGTCTGTAGGCTGGGCTTCATTGTGTAATACTTCAGAGAGAGTTTTGGATTGTGTGGGCCCCTACCCGAACCCCGCCAACTTCATGGTGTTTCCTGTAATTCATTAAATTGCCGATTGCTCCATTTATCTGCCAGAACCCACCCACTTCCAGGGTTGGCCTTTTCCTTCCTATTCCTTGTGAATGTAAAGTCTAAGTCTTAGAAAATTCCGATCTCAAATAAATTGTACTTGGTGTTCCTCTAAACATTAATGATATCGTTTAGAAAACATTTAAACAGAGAGGCTATTTGTTCATTGCTGATGTTAGGCCTTATACTTGTCTAGCAAATTTTAAGCTCCTTGAGGGCAGTGGACTACATCTTACATAGTCACATCTCTATTCCCATGTCATTACTCACGTCACTTATAATACACAGTACCCAGCAAACATTAAGTATTCAATCAAACCATTCAAAGCCTAGGCTCTACAAATCACACACAAGTCCGGAAAACTTTCCCAGATTTCTCCAATAATATTTTGGTTGTTTAACCCTGATAACACAGAAATGTGTTGTGTTGTTTTTTGTTACATTGTGTATATTCGATGTTAGACCAAATCTCTCCTGGTTTATAGACTTTATAACATTTGTTACTTTAAAATAAAACAATAATACTGATTACTCATCATTTCTGTTAGAATTTCCATGTTTATCATAGCTTAAATTGTTTAAAATGATAGATTCAGGATTCAGATTTCTTGCATTCTTCATTCCATTCTAGTGTTTCTCAAACTTTTTGGACAGTGACACATATTAAAAAGTAGACTTTGCAGGGTACTTCTAGCATAAGAATACAGGGTACACACCTGTATTCTTATGCTAGAAGAAGAGTTCCTCAAAATGCATCTTGTAACATTCAGTGCTCTGCAGTGTTTTTTATTCTGTTTTGTTTCATTTTTAAGTTACTGATCAAGACCTACTAAATTGAAAGTCATTCCTTCAAAGTCCTGGGGATGTGTTTCTGTATTACTCAATCAGCTAACATAGTCAGCACTTAACTGTATATACCACTTATTGTTCTTCACTACTTAATTAGTTTTGTGACCTTGGGAAAGTCACATGTTTAATGTTCAGTTTTTCTACAAAATGAAGATAATAGTGATGTTTACTTCATAAGGAATGTTGTTAGGAATAGATTAGATATGTAAAATATTCAGCACTCGCAATAAATGCTCGAATGTTAACGTCTCTGTTGTTTTTGCTGTCATTATTGTTAAAATTACTTTGATTTGACCTTCCTATCTGTTTTGGAAATACTGTATGTAAAACATATACTATATATAACTTGTTTCCTTTTAACTTTCATTACATATATTTACATTTTACATTGTTTAGCTGTAGGTATAATTTGGATATAGTGAAATGCACAGATCTTAAACATTTCAATTCAGTCTGTTTTTACAGATGCACACATCCACATAACCCACACTGCTATCAAGACTCAGAACATTCTTATCACACCAGGAGCTTGTGCCCATTCCCAGCCAATGATCCCCCTGTCCCCAGAGGAAACCAGTGTTCGGATTTTTTTTCACGATAGTTCAGTTTTGTTTATTCCACAGCTTCATCTAAACAGAGTCACATGGAACATACTCTTTTATGCCTGGCCTCTTTTTTTTTGTTCAGTATGATGTTCAGGTTCATCAGTGTCACTGTATGTATCAGCACTTTGTTCCTTTTTTTTTTTTTTTGAAACAGAGTCTCGCTCTGTCGCCCAGGCTGGAGTGCAGTGGTCGGATCTCAGCTCACTGCAAGCTCCGCCTCCCGGGTTTACGCCATTCTCCTGCCTCAGCCTCCCAAGTAGCTGGGACTACAGGCGCCTGCCACCACGCCTGGCTAGTTTTTTGTATTTTTTAGTAGAGACAGGGTTTTACCTTGTTAGCCAGGATGGTCTCAATCTCCTGACCTCGTGATCTGCCCGTCTTGGCCTCCCAAAGTGCTGGGATTACAGGCTTGAGCCACTGCGCCTGGCACTTTGTTCCTTTTTATTGCTGTCTAGTATTCCATTTTATGAATGCACCACATTCTGTTTATTCTCCTGTAGATTGATATCTGATTGTTTCTAGTTTGGGGCTATTATGAATAAAGCTGCTATAGGTAATTGTATAAAACTCTTTTGTAGATATGTCTTTTTATATCTTTTGGATTAATATTTAATACTTAGAAGTAGAATTACAGGTAGGATTTGCCTAACTTTATGAGAAATTTCCAAATCAGTTTCCAAAGTAACTGTACTATTTTATACTCTCACTAGCAATGTGTGAGTGTTCTAGTTACTCTACATTCTTTCCAACATTTGATGTTGTCAGTCTGTAATATTAGCCATTCTAGTGGTTGTATAGTGGTATCTTCTTATTTTTTTAACTTACACCTCCCTGATCCCTAATGACTTGAGCACTTTTTCATATACTTTTGCCTATTGCAATTTTCTCTTTAGGTCTGTGATGCATTTCTATTTTTGTATATGGTGTAAGGTATGCATCTTCTCATTGTATTTTCAGAAATGTACAGTCTCCTGAAAAAAGAGATTAGGATTTAATGTATCATTTGAAATAATACTTTTTTCAATTGGAACAAATGTACCACTTTGGTGATGATACTGATAATGGGGCGGCTGTGCCTGTGTGGGGCAGGGGATATATGGGAGATCTCTGTATCTTCTACTGCATTGTGCGGTGAACCCAAAAGTGCTCTAAAAAATAAAGTTGTTTGGTTTTTGTTTTGTTTTGTTTTGAAATAGTGTCTCACTCTGTAGCCCAGGCTGGAGTATAGTGGCGTGATCTCAGCTCACTGCAGCCTCTGCCTCCCAGGTTCAAGCAGTTCTCCTGCCTCAGCCTCCTGAGTGGGGACTACAGGCATGTGGTGCCATACTAATTTTTATATTTTTAGTAGAGACAGAGTTTCACCATGTTGGCCAGACTGGTCTCAAACTCTTGACTTCTGGTGATCTGCCCACCTCAGTGAAAAATAAATTATTTTTAAATTATACTTTAAAATTCTTAATTTATATTCAGAGCATTCTCCCTTTATTAGTTTATTAATCTGTTCGGTACTTGTTGAATTCCTAAACTCATTTTCTTCCCCACCTCAAAAGGTTATTATTATGGACTCAGTTCAGAATGTACATATAATTTGTTTCAACCACCTACCTACACTGAACAAGTAAGAAAAAAAACTCTCAACACGTTTGATTTCAGTTTCATTAGAACATTTCACAGGACTCTGGAAATTGAATGTTGAAGCAGCTACATTATGCTGTTTACTCATATTCCTTTTTTTTTTTTTTTTTAAGAGACAGAGGCTCACTCTGTCACCCAGGCCAGAGTGCAGTGGAGCAGTCTCAGCTCACTGCAACCTCCGCCTCCCAGGTTCAAGCAATTCTCCTGCCGCAGCCTCCTAGGTAGCTGGGATTACAGGCACCCACCACAACGCCCAGCTAATTTTTGTATTTTTAGTAGAGACGGGGTTTCGCCATGTTGGCCAGGCTGCTCTCGAACTTCTTACCTCAGGTGATCACCTGCCTCGGCCTCCCGAAGTGCTGGGATTACAGACAGGCGTGAGCCATCGTGCCCAGCCTATTTACTCATATTCTCATGCTGTCAACAGGCAGCCTAGGGGCTAGAAGTGCCACACTTGTACCTATTTATACAAAACTATTTTTAGTCTTGAATTTAGTACACTTCAGTCAAATAATAATAAATGGTCATCAGTCCTTATGTAAATAATTGCTCTTATAAATATTTATGGTTGCAGGTTGACTCCAAAGGGAATATTTGAAGTTCATTCTATTTCACAGTTAGTTAAAATATTTTTGAGACAGAGTCTCACTCTGTCACCCAGGCTGGAGTGCAGTGGTGCGATCTTGGCTCACTGCAACCTTCCCTTCCCAGGTTCAAGCAATTCTCATGCCTCAGCCTCCTGAGTAGCTGGGATTACAGGCGTGCGCCACCATGCCCAGCTAATTTTTGTATTTTTAGTAGAAACGGGGTTTCACCATGTTGGCCAGACTGGTCTTGAACTTGTCACCTCAAGTGATCTGCCCACCTCCGCCTCCCAAAGTGCTGGGATTACAGGTGTGAGTCACCACACCTGGCTAATTTTTGTATTTTCAGTAGCAACGGGGTTTCCCCACATTGGCCAGGCTGTTCTTGAACTCCTGACCTCAAGTGATCTGCCTGCGTTGGCCTCCCAAAGTGCTGGTATTATAGGTGTGAGCCACTGAACCTGACCTGAAATATTTTTAAATCATGAAAATTTTTTCCCTTTACTGTCATGTTAAATTTTTATACTATTTTCCAAAAATTAAAGTTTAAGTGAGGCTAAATCAGCTTTTTTATTGGTATCAAACATTAAAATCTAGTTCTCGTTCAGCAATTGTAAAGGAATTTCCAGAACAAGATTTTCTTATAATATTGTTGTCACCTTTATCCAGAATGTTTGCTTTATTTCCAGTTGCTCAGGTTGCTATAAACTATTTATAACTTATCTATAGTGTGAATTACTTGACAATAAATAGATTCAATGTGCATGTGAAAATGATTCCTTTTAACGTGCTTTTGGTAGCATTAACCAAATGCTTGGAATCATATTCTTGTTCTGGTCCCTGGCATGAGGTCTTCAGATTTCTTTGAAGACCTATGATGTTCATATTGCTGATTACTTTTTAAAATATCACTTCAGAATTGTCTCATTAGTGGCAAAAATGCATCCTAATCCAGTTATGGTACCAGCCTTAGTCTTGAAAATAAAACCTTATAGTCAAATATAAACTTCCAATTAAATGGGCCTTAATTCTTCACCATTGGATTTTGAACCATTTTTCATGTTAGTGCCAAAGAATAAAAAGAAATCGATTTCCTACTTTAAGATTGGAATATACACACACACTATCCTGGGAAGTGGGGTGGAGATGACTACTTCATATTTCGTTTTGAAGTTAGGAATAACACAACTGAAACTTCTGGAGAGCAAGTATGGCCGACTCTAAGAATATTATGTGATTTGATTTTAAGCTTTCAGTAGTGGTGTGTTTCATTCAGCCTGTGACAGTAAAAATAAATGAGTAATAGATGACTAGTGTGCTCTGCCTGCTGTGATAATACCCTCTATTATTTATTGAATCTGTCTAACCAGCCATTTATTTTTCTGTTGTCTGCAATTAAAGACCATCATGTTTTCTGACAATGTAGGAATTTCTGTTCAGTTAAAGTGTATGTTGTTATTGGATTAAAAATAATAAAATTGAATTTATTTTTATTACTAAACCCCCCCAAAACATAAATCTAAGATCATTTAAAATTTCTTATAAAATAACTGAAATATCATTAATATATTAAAACCCAGCTTTGATAGTTTTGAATATAGGTGTTTGGTCTTCAAATTTTGACCTGAGATATAAATGACAGTGATAGCACATCTAGTCATTGACCTTGTAGCCAGCCTCCAAGATGGCTCCCAGTGATCTCTACCTCCTGATATTCACACCCTTGGGTAGTCTGCCCCCAAATTTACCAGAGTTGGTCTGTGTGACTGATAGAATACATCAGAAATGATGGTGTGTCACTTCCAAGATTAGGTTATAAAAGACATTGGGACTTGCATCTTGGTCTCTGTCTCTTTTAGGGATCTGGGGGTCACTTGCTCTGTGGGAAGCTGGCACTTGTAAGGAGCCAAGGCCTATGCCAACAGTCATGTGAGTAAGTAAGCATGGAATTGGGTCCACCAGTCCCAGTCATGGTTTCAGATGACTACAGCCCTGACCAACAGTTTGATTGCAACCTCATGAGACCCTGAACCAGAACCACCCAGCTAAGCCCCTCTCAGATTCCTGACCCTCCAAAACTGTGAGATGTTTTTTTATGTTTATTATTTAGGCTGCCTACTTTGGGGGTGATTGGTATGCAGGAATAGGTCATCATTACACACCCCCATTAAATTTCTTCATTCTTCAAATCTTAATATCTGTTTTGGGGTTTTATTATTATTTATACTATTAAACCTGTAATCCATATAGTTCACCTGACTGAATAATTAAGTTGATTGAAAAATACCATGTTCTGTCTTCCATGTTGCAGTTCAGTGTTTGGTATAATAAATATAGACTTTGAATTCACCTTTCCTATATTTGATCCCATATTAGAATGTACTTAAGAGAATCGCTCTCTGACAAGGAGTCTTTTTTAGGTTATTCCACAGATCCTTTTCCTTTACAGGCAAAGCCGTCTGTATTATACAACTTGTAATTACTATGTAAGTGATTATGGAATTACTATGAAGTACTGCTAGAGAAAGCAGACAGCCAAACAACTGTTCTCAGGCTGAGACCTCACCAAAGAAGCTCTTTGTCTATTACTCATAACTCTGTGGTGCTTATTAATTATACAGGGTAATCACAGTGTGGGTTTTAAAAGTCATATTTTGGGGATTAGTTAACTATATACTACTCAAACCAGAGAGACAGCTTCTCAGCAGATCTGATGTCAAGGTCGTGAATTGTAGTCTACCTCCTACTCTTCCATCCCACTTCCTTCATGGTGCTCTGAAAAGGAAAAGGTTATTAAAAATATTTGGGTGTACTTTTTCTATTTCCTTTTTGCCCTACTAAACCAACAATGCCAATAATTATTCCTTTACCATCACTAACTATACTGAAATGGCTATCATGAATAAGAAATGTGACAATTAGAAAAGTAGTATTTCAGCTGCATAAAGAGATTATTTTTTCTTTTGCTTCTTTTTCTAAACTTTTCTATTTTTCTAAACATAGCCTAAAAAAGTAGGGGAAAAAAAAACATAGCTGGGTGAGGTGGTGTGTGCCTTTAGTCCCAGCTACTCAAGAGGCTGAGTTGGGAGGATCACTTGAGCCCAGGAGGTCAAGGCTGCAGTGAGCTGTAATTGCACCACTACACTGCAGCCTGGTTGACAGAGCCAGACCTTGTCTTAAAAAAAAAAAAAAAAAAATTGTTGCTTTCAGTGAGTTATAGGTAATCAATTTCAGGTTTTTTAGCTGAATTTAAAGAAATTTAAAGAAACATGGTAAAAGGGAAACATTGATGAGTCCCACGTTGTTTGGCACTGTTGCTTTTAAAATATAACTAGCTTTTTGGTTTTATTTTCATTATGTTTTATGGATTGATTGATTGAAACAGGTTCTCCTTCTGTTAACCAGGCTGGAATGCAGTGGTATAATCAGAGCTCATAGCAGCCTAGATCCTGGGCTCAACCAATCCTCCTGCCCTCAGCCTCCCAAGTAGCTGGGGCTACAGGCACATACTGTCATGCCCAGCTAATTTTTTGTTTTTTGTAGAGACAAGGTCTCCCTGTTTTGCCAAGTTTGGTCTTAAACTCCTGGGCTCAAGTGATTCTCCTGCCTCTGCCTCCCAAAGTGCTGGGATTACAGATGTGAGCCACTGCACCTGGCCATTCACCATGTTTTAAAATAAGAAAAAGAATGACTGGTTCAGGAGTTGATCTTTTATTTCTGCATCCTAAATGGACTAAAGGTCTGAAAAAAGTCAGGTTTCATCTTAGACTCTGTGTTTTATACCTCCCCCACTTTAATTCACACACACACACATATGTGTGTGTGAAAAAAGAGCTGAAAAAAGTCAGGTTTCATCTTAGACTCTGTGTTTTATACCTCCCCCACTTTAATTCACACACACACACATATACACACAATAAGGCTAGAAAGATGGTTATTAGCAACTTAAAGAAATGGATTTCTCTCTTCATATTTCCAGTGTACAAATACCATCCAAATGCTCCAGTAATGTCATAAAGTAAGATGGCTATAGTCGAGCCAGAAGTAAAACCCCGAACTTCTAACTGCTTTGAATATTTGCCAGCTAATAACAACATAAAATTTTACCGTAGGGCTAAGTGATTCCTGGGGCCTAAATTGGACAGTCAATGAAGAAGTCTTCAGATTTTCAGCACTGAAATACTTCTGTGTTAAAGAAACCCCATGTTTGCTTTATTTTCTTAAAGATTCCTTTAAATTAAAGCATAGCCATTGAATTGCAAATTTCCGTTTCTTTTTAAACAGGCTCCTATCTGTGGATGGCGGTGCTAAGAAAACATAACTACTGATTAAATAGTTTTTAAAAATGGATAAATAATAATAGTTTTCATAAATAGATTTAATTTGAAAGCTTAAATTACATAGTACTTTGCTGTAATTTTTTAGTTTCTTCAACCCTGTTAACACTTCATTTTTCATTGCAAAATATCTCAAGAAACTTTTAAATATCTGTGTAATAAGTAAAACGTAATGTGCGTGTAATATGTGATGCTCATATGGAGCTCTTCAAGGTCTTCCTACAGAGGTGAGGAAAGAGGGAAGCCTAGGAATATCTTTCCACCCACCTCCTGATCCTTATACTTCCAACTGGGCACCCAGGGCTAAAGCCCTTGACCAGACTCCAAGCACCAGCTTGCATCCCCTTCTTACATGCTCATCCCCAAGGCTCATCAAGCCTTGAAAGAGACAGAAAAGAGAATGGAAAGTAACAACCAAACAGAGACAAGAAGAGGGGGTGGAATTTGGCAGCAGGTGGAAGAGATTTTGTGTCCATTTCTGGTTGTGAGGTGCCTCCATCCTCCTTGACCCATCAACAACTGAGTAATGGTTCATATGTACAGATCACAAGTCATCCTAGATTGTAATGTGATCCTACTTATATTTTGCACACTTTATATATCTGCTGGCATTTTGTTAGGTCTCTAAATATATAAACTCATAAAATTGTCATGCTTAACATATTTTAGAAATGCTAGTGCCATAACATGGGAAAAAAATAAGATGTATCTGCTAGTAATATAAGCATTCATAAGCAGATACAAGCAGAAGCAGTAAGCACAGAGGTTAAGGACACAGATTTTGGAGCCGGGCTGCCTGGGTTTAAATGCCAATTCAGACAACTTGCTAGATGAGTAACCAGGAATAGTTTTCTCATCAGCAAAATCGAGATGATAGCACTACCTTACAGGGTTGTAAATTTTAAACAAGTTAATATGACTATAAATATTTAGAACAATGTCTAATACATAGTGTTCTTGTTAATATACCATGCCACCTTTCTAATGCTGTTTCTTTAGACGGCTCAATCTGGCTTGTAATTAGCAGGTTACATTTATACTAATACCACAACCTTTAATGTATAACCACTGGATAGCAAATACCCCCTTCTCAGTAGTTTTAAAAAGCAAGATGCTTATTTTTTTTTCCCTCTTTCCCAGGCCCAACACAGAGATACTTTCATCGAAGAACGCTATGGAAAATATAACATCAGTGATCCTTTAATGGCTCTACAGAGAGATTTTGAAACACTGAAGGAGAAAAATGATGGCGAAAAGCAGCCAGTCTGCACAAACCCACTCTCTATTCTTAAGGTGGTGATGAAGCAGTGCAAGAACATGCAGGAGCGCATGCTGTCCCAGCTGGCTGCTGCTGAGAGCAGGCACCGAAAGGTAGGTTCACCTCAGTTGATGTGTAAATCTTTGTGAAATCTTTATAAATTATGCCTGATACTTTCTTGTCAGCCGCCAGTTTTTCATAGTAATTCAATTGGGCATCTTGCGGGTATCAAAAAGCCCCTTAGTTTATGTAAGAGTCAGGAGATAGAAAACACAGCTTATTCCAAGTGTTAAGTTTAGAGAATGTGCCAGACACATTATTTAAGACGGCATTCCTTCTTGATATATCACTCCAAAACACTTTGTATGTTTTTTCAGTTCTTGATCATTCAAACTTTGGGGTTTGGCCAAGCTTGTAGCTGAAGGGTGTGTTCTCTATTTGCTTACTTAAGAGATAAATAAAAAGATTAACAGGTATTTGAGGCATGCTATATCCAAGGGAGAGAAAGAATTTACCTGAGGATAAACACAGAAGCCAATAGATTATTTTCATTTATTCCTGTTATTCCTAGTTTTGAGTTCCATTGCATTTTATTGCTCATGAAACCATAAACAGTCGCTAGTGTTCTACTCTATTAGTGAAGTGTGTGTGTGTGTGTGTGTGTTTCCATATTTAACGAGCCCTAAATTAGGAAGGCAAACCTTACGGTTATTTACATTACTTACCTTAAAGCTGTTCTACCCTATCAGTAAAGAGTGTGTGTGTGTGTGTGTGTGTGTGTGTGTGTGTGTGTGTGTTTCCATTTCTAACAAGCCCTAAGAAGGCAAACCAGTGCTTTCCTCTGCTTCATCTTACTGGAATTCTAGTGCTTGTGAATTTATTCACCAACTTGTCATCTTGTCATTTACTGCTCAAATTTGGCCTGTGAAAGATGCTTGGCTACAATCTTCATTTTTAAAACACTGTCAGTTTAGATTTATGCCAACCAGGCAGTTATCAGTGCATTTGGTAGGAAACATTTTCATCTGAAAAACTGGGTTAGCAGCTGCAAAATTTGGTGGACTTTTCTGGTTACCAGCATGAGAGCCATCTGCTTAAATTGCATCTGATAAATCTTCTAGGCTCTGGGTCTTGCACGTCATCTTTTCTTTCCCTTCACGGAAGCCAAATGAAAGGCCAGAGTGGAACTTCTTAACCATGTGGATAGGCCTCAGATGTTCCACAATCCCCCAGCAAATAGAATGTTCAGAGTTTATGTATTTTTGTAGGAAATGTATTTTTTCCATAGCTTTAATTCGATTCTCCAAGTTACCAGTTACCCAGGACCCAAAAAAGTTTAACCTCTGGTTAGAATGAAGTAATCTGAAAACATTTACACTCCAATTTAAAAGGTTATCAATGGGTGGATGGGTGGGAGTTAGTTGCCTAAATTTGGGGGGGGGGGGGCGGCTTTTACATAATCCTCTAAAAAATCTTCACAACATTCTTGTTTAATAGGCAGGCTTTATTTCCACTTCATCCATGAGGTGACTGAGTTGTGTTGAAGGTAGTTGGGCTAGCTTTCATGCCCATGGAAGGTGTACCATGGACAGTTTATGGCTCTAGGTGATTGGAGAGAGGAAGAAGTTCAAAATAATTCAAAACTTCTTAATACTATATTGCAGTGCTAAATGTTTTAAGTACTACATTTTTGAAACAAAGGACCTATCTTTTTTTTTTTTTTTTTTTTTTGAGATGAAGTCTCACTCTGTCACCTAGGCTGGAATGCAGTGGTGCAGTCTCGGCTCCCTGCAACCTCTGCCTCCCAGTTCAAGTTTAAGTGGTTTATCAAAGTAGAATGCTGACTTTGTTAGAAATCAAAGAGTACCTAGAGGCTTATAATTAGAGTGCTCATAGTCTCACCTTATGCCTGTCACCTTGGCTTAGTTATTAACCATATTCCCTTTGACTGTCAGAAATGTTCTGGTTTGAATAATAAATTACATGGTCATTGTGCTTACAATGAAAAACAGAGTTTCCTATTCCACCTCTTCTCATTCCCCATCCTCCCTTGTATTCACAGGCAACCACTTTTTTCTTTTAGCCATTCACTTTGGTAGTTAACCTCTATATTTCTAAATACTGCACTGTTCTCTCTTGCTTTATCAATTTTAGACTTTTATATAACTTTCTTTTGTATAGGTGCATAGTTATCTTACACCCCACCTCCCTTTCCTTAACCCTTACCCAGAACAAATTTAATCCTCTTTTCCCACCACCATTCCCTGTCACATCTAGTATTCCCAAATCCTGAGCCTGTCACACTATTTCTTGAGTGTGACAGGCTCAGGATTTGGGAATACTAGATGTGACAGATGCCAGATGCTGATGGTCTGTGTGCAGGAATCAGGGTGAAGGGACAAATAATTCTGAAAATGCAGGCTTTAAAGGCCAGACACGGTGACTCATGCCTATAATCCCAGCACTTTGGGAGGCCAAGACAGGCAGATCACTTGAGGTCAGGAGTTCAAGGCCAGGCCAGCCAACGTGTGAAACCCCATCCTCTGCTAAAAATACAAAAATTAGCCAGGCATGGTGGCGGGCCTGTAATCCCAGCTACTCGGGAGGCTGAGGCAGGAGAATAGCTTGAGCCCAGGAGGTGGAGGTTGTAGTGAGCTGAGATCACACCACTGTAATCCAGCTTGGGTGACAGAGCAAGACTCTGTCTCAAAAACAAAAAACAAAACAAAACAAAAACAGGCTTTGAGCCAGTTCTCATGTTTTCTGTTCTACATTTCACTTCTCCTCTGTAGTGCCTGCCACCTCCAGGTTCCATCTCTTTGGGGCTCTGCAAGGCAAAACAGCTTCCCTCCTTCAAATTAAAGTAGTTACCACTCCTCCAGCCTCTTTTCTTCTTCAAAGTATTATTAAAATTCCTTCTCTGCTAGAGGCTCTCTCCTTTGTCTTTGTGAGGTTTTAGTGTTTTTATTCCATTTCTGTAATTTTAGAGGACTCTCAAACGGAAGAAGATACGACTTACCACTTTTGGCCAAAAGCATTGTCTTTCTATTAAATTGAAAAATTAGATTAAAAAAGGAAATGTGCCAAATTTTTTTTCTTTTTTTTATTTTGAGAGACAGGGTCTTGCTATGTTGCCTGGGGTGGAGTACAGTGGCTATTAACAGGTGCGATCATAGCACCCTATATCCTGGAACTCTTGGGCTCAAGTGATCTACCTCAGCCTCCCAAGTATCTGGGACTACAAGCACACACCACAGCACCAGTCACTCTTTTGTTTTTTTTTTTTTTTTGAGATGGAGTTTCACTCTTGTTGTCCAGGCTGGAGTGTAATGGCACAATCTTGGCTCACCGCAACCTCTGCCTACTAGGTTCCAAGCGATTCTCCTGCCTCAGCCTCCTGAGTAGCTGGGATTACAGGCATGTGCCACCACACCTGGCTAATTTTATATTTCTAGTAGAGATGGGGTTTCTCCATATTGGTCAGGCTGGTCTCAAACTCCCAACCTCAGGTGATCTGCCCGCTTTGGCCTCCCAAAGTGCTGGGATTACAGGCATGAGCCACTGTGCTCAGCCCCTTTTTTTTCTTTTTTTCACTCTGTTGCCTTGTTGCCTGGGCTGGAGTGCAACGGCATAATCATGACTTACTGCAACCTCGACCTCCCTGGGCTGAGGTGATCCTCCTGAGTAGCTGGGACTACATGCACACCTCACCATGCCTGACTAATTTTTGTATTTTTTTGTAGAAATAGGGTTTTGGGTTGGGCACAGTGGGTCACACTTGTAATCCCATCACTTTGGGAAGCTGAGGCAGAAGGAGCACTTGAGTCCAGGTGTTTGAGACCAGCCTGGGCAACATGGCGACACCCCATCTACAAAAAATCAGCAGGCCATAGTGGTGCATGCCTGTAGTCCCAGCTGCTCAGGAGGCTGAGATAGGAGGAACACTTGAGCCTAGGAGGCAAAGATTGCAGTGAGCTGACATGATGCCAATGCATTTCAGCTTGGGTGAGAGTAAGACCCTGTATCCCCAAAAAGAAAAGAGAAGGAAAGAGAGAGAAAGGGGAGAGGGGAGAAAGAAATGGCTGGTCTTCAACTCCTGGGCTCAAGCGATCCTCCTGCCTCTGCCTCCCAAAAGTACTGGGATTACAGGCATGAGCTCATTTGTATTTTTATAGGGCAGTTTCATGTCCCAGAAAATTTTCTCTCTTCACTCATAAAACTTTTTAGTGAGAAGACTAAGAAATGGCCTTTGGGACAAGAGTGCTCTACCCTGGAGGCCTGGGCCAAGGCACTTCTGAAGCATGAGCAGAAGCTACTAAGCAATCAGAATATTTGCAGTTGTAGATGGGATTATGTGAAAAATGTCCCTTTAAATTTGTATTCTCGGCCGTGTGTGATGGCTCACACCTGTAATCCCAGCATTTTGGGAGGCTGAGGCGGGTGGATCACTTGAGCCCAGGAGTTCAAGACCAGCCTGGGCAAGATGGCAAAACCCCATCTCTACAAAAAATACTAAAATTAGCTGGGCATGGTGGTGCACACCTGTAATCCCAGCTACTCCGGAGGCTGAGAGGTGAGAGAATTGCTTGAGCTCAGGAGGCCGAGGCAGCAGTGAGCCATGATTGCACGACTGCAGTCCAGCCTGGGTGACAAAGACCCTGTCTCAAAAAATAAATATATTTGTCTTCTTCTTAAAATTGGGCTTAATCCTTTGGCACCAGGATAAGTGGAATAGGGGTAGGCAGGTTAAATAAAAGGCCTTATGAAAAATCTCCATTTAAGATCTGTATAATTGAGCCTTTTTTCATGCAGTAGGAAGTCAAGAGAGTCTTTTCACCTCTCACCTAACTATATAACAAGGTATAGTATTAGTTAAACAAGGCACACTTAGAATGTTACCTATTTGAAATGTTGAATTTCAGGCTTCTTCTTTGGTGCCTCCGGTGATTTGAGCATTGAGAGGAAAATCTCAGCTTTCAGGTTTCTGTGATCCTGTCTTGCTCCATCACCTGCACCTGGCCCCCCAGTAACACCAAACTGCCTGCAGTTTCTTGGAATTGCCGTTATTTCTCGAAACCTCCTCAACCCCTCTAGCTAATTAGTTGCTCTCTTCTCTCTGTTTGCATGTCATTCTCTGCATACTTCAAGTAAAGTAAATATCTTACTGTTTAACGCAGAGCTTTCATGTCTTTCACTGTAAGTCAGTGTGCTCCTTGATAGCCCTTGCTGGGTTTCATTTATTCATTTGTTTGATCTCTGGAACTATCTTAGGTGCCTGATTTGGCACTTAGTATTGGTTGTATTAATAAATGTGACTCCTTGATACTTGGAAATGAAATTTTAAAAATTCTTTAAAGGTGATCCTAGACCTTGAGGAAGAAAGGCAGCGGCATGCACAGGATACAGCTGAAGGAGATGATGTCACCTACATGCTAGAGAAGGAAAGAGAGAGGCTGACTCAACAGGTAATTAAGGTAGAGGGATTCACAGTAGCATTTGCCTGGAATCGCATTTCCCAAAGATTATTTTGCAGGATGCCAATTGGTATTGTTCAAAAAAGGGGCTTTGTGGTCAAATAAGTTTAGGAACTACTGGATTAACCAAAGTTAAACAGGTTTCTAACTTTGTTAGGATCTTTAGTATGCAGAAGCACATTGTGAGTCTTGAAGAACAAGATAGGGTATTCTGTGTTTAGAAAATCCATGGTTTTATAAAATCTTTTATTGGCATAGATCCCTCACTGTGGGACTATTGTTCCATAGAACACTCTTTGGGGAATGGTAACTTACGGCTTGTAGCTCTCAATCTTTTGACTTAGAACCCCCAGTAAGAAATGATATTTTATGTCACAAGCCAGTATATGTAGCCACACACAGTCATGCCTGAAACAAAAATCTCATGAAATCATATATAACCCCTACTGCTACAGTACACATTGATGTTTTCTATTTATATATTTTTTTAAAATTCTAGTCATGGCTCAATTTGTTTCCCCATCCGTTAATGGATCTCAGTTTGAAAAACACTGAGTTTCTTCAACCTTTCCTTCTCACAGAATCTCTGCCTCAAATAGGGTTGGGAAGACAATTAAAACAGACTATATTTGTGTAAAAAATATGATTCAGGCTGAGCACAGTGGTTCACACCTGTAATCCCAGCACTTTTGGAGGCCGAGGTGGGCGGATCACCTAAGGTCAGGAGTTTGAGACCAGCCTGACCAACATGGAAAAACCCCATCTCTACTAAAAATACAAAATTAGCCGGGTGTGGTGGTGCGTGACTGATCCCAGCTACTTGGGAGGCTGAGGCAGGAGAATCGCTTGAACCCAGGAGGCAGAGGTTGCAGTGAGCTGATACTGCGCCATTGCACTCCAGCCTGGGAGACGAGCAAAACTCAGTCTCAAAAAAAAGTATGATTCAAATGCAACTGTTTGTGTTTGTTTGTTTCTAAGACCCAAGAAAATTATTGCTGACACTTTAAAAGGTTTGTTTTCAGCAACATTCATCACAAAATGTGGTTGATACAGCTTTCTGTTATCTTGTTTTGATTGGTTCTGATGCTCTGCACATACATGAAACGCAAAGATACATCATATTCCCACTAATCACTCCAAGACAGTACAGGAACTAGAAGTGCCTCCCAAATCATCAAAGAAAGATTAAATCATAATGTGTGCATTTTTTGTTAGGTGTTCTAAAACTTCAGAAATACTTGATCTAAGCACTGTGATATGCATGTTAATCCTGTAGACCAGAGAACAGCTAACAAAGACACTCTCCTTGATCATAGTTTTTCAGTATATCTCTCTTTTCTTTTTTTTCTAGTTGGAATTTGAAAAATCCCAAGTAAAAAAGTTTGAAAAAGAACAGAAGAAGCTCTCTAGTCAGCTGGAAGAGGAGCGCTCCCGCCACAAGCAGCTCTCATCCATGCTTGTGCTTGAGTGCAAGAAAGCCACCAACAAGGCAGCCGAGGAAGGACAGAAGGCAGGAGAGCTGAGCCTGAAATTGGAGAAGGAGAAGAGCCGGGTGAGTAAGCTGGAAGAAGAGTTGGCAGCTGAGAGAAAGAGAGGCTTGCAGACTGAGGCCCAGGTAGAGAAGCAGTTGTCAGAGTTTGACATCGAAAGGGAACAACTGAGAGCAAAACTGAACCGAGAAGAGAACCGGACCAAAACTCTGAAAGAAGAAATGGAAAGCTTAAAGAAGATAGTGAAGGACCTAGAGGCTTCCCACCAGCACAGTAGCCCTAATGAGCAATTGAAGAAACCAGTAACCGTGTCCAAAGGCACAGCAACTGAGCCTCTCATGCTACTGTCTGTGTTTTGCCAAACAGAGAGTTTTCCAGCAGAAAGAACCCATGGGAACAACATAGCCAAGATGACAAACACTGGGCTGCCTGGTCCTGCCACTCCTGCTTACTCATATGCAAAAACCAATGGCCATTGTGACCCAGAGATACAAACTACCAGGGAGCTGACTACAGGCAACAATGTAGAAAACCAAGTGCCTCCACGGGAAAAATCTGTGGCATTGGCCCAAGAGAAACCAATGGAGAATGGTGGGTGTCCTGTGGGGATTGAGACTCCAGTCCCAATACCCAGTCCACTCCCTTCCAGTGGGAGCTCACTGTCTCCCAGCAGCACTGCCTCCTCCTCTCTAACATCCTCTCCTTGCTCTTCGCCGGTACTCACTAAGCGTTTATTGGGGTCATCAGCTAGCAGCCCTGGCTACCAATCATCCTACCAAGTAGGAATCAACCAACGGTTCCATGCAGCTCGGCACAAATTTCAGTCCCAAGCAGATCAGGAGCAACAAGCCAGTGGCCTACAAAGCCCTCCGTCCAGGGATTTATCCCCCACCCTCATAGACAACTCTGCCGCCAAGCAGCTGGCCCGAAACACAGTCACTCAGGTGCTCTCCAGATTCACTAGCCAACAAGGGCCAATCAAGCCAGTCTCTCCCAACAGCTCTCCCTTTGGCACAGACTATCGAAATCTGGCCAACACTGCCAATGCAAGAGGTGACACAAGCCATTCACCTACTCCAGGGAAAGTGTCCAGTCCCTTGAGCCCCCTGTCTCCAGGAATCAAGTCCCCAACCATCCCCAGAGCTGAGAGAGGAAACCCTCCACCCATCCCACCCAAAAAACCTGGCCTCACCCCTTCTCCATCTGCTACCACTCCATTGACCAAAACTCATTCCCAGGCAGCCTCTTTGACCACCACAGAAGACCTTGCCAGCAGCTGCTCTTCCAATACTGTTGTAGCAAATGGTAAGGATGTTGAGTTACTTTTGCCTACCAGCAGCTAGTCCCTAGGAGGGAGTCTCCACGTTTTGACATTCCATCAGATTTCGTCCAAGAGCTCAGTCAGACTTTTGAGTCAGATTATGTTATTTATTTTGATAGTAGCTGAAACCATCTGTATAATACATTTAGTGTATTTCACCATTTTGTATTTTTTAAGTAGAAACTGAGTAGTTTGGATTTTTATGGCTCACATCTTTTTACTGAAGCCAGAAAGGCACCTCAAAGATGTCTCAAGCTCAGCAGTCACCGTCATGTTGTGATGAAGAAAGCAAATCACCAGGTGGTGATTTGGTATCTATTTGGGAACTAAAATCACTCAACACTCATTTTGAATTATGCAGAAGTGGTTCATGCAGATTTTTATTCCAGATGAACATGTTTTAAAAGTGCCTGAAATATGACTGCCATATGAATGTGATTCTGCAGCAAAAAACACAAAATGGATCATTTAATTGCAGAAAATGACATCCTCTGCGAATTCTGAATGTTAAAAACCAACACTGCTTTTGATTCTCTTTTAATGTTTTAATACAAGCTTTGTGTTCTGAAACAAGGCTGCATACGTAGAATGGGAATCCTCCTAAAGGTGGGTGTGAACTCACCACAAGCTGAGCTTTTTAGAGCCCTTGAGAAACCCTCCTGAGCACTAAGCAGTTGGGGTGCTGATTTTCTTGTACTTTTGAAAAATTAAGTCACTCCCAGTTTCCTGCTTAAGTTCTTGAACAGAATGAAATCACATCTCCATTCAAAAAATGTCTCATATCTACTGTTGTGTAAGGAACTTCTGATTCTGATTGCTGTTACTTGAATAGGAAATGGTTACTCATTCTGTATAAAAGTTTTGCAACAGAATGAAATTTTTATTCTGTAATCAAAAAGCAATAACTTGAAATTCACTCTTTGTAATATTATAAGTCAGAATTATACAAGTTTTACCAAATTGTTACACTTAATCTCCAAGCCGCCAGAACCTGGTATCTATATCTATAAAACCAAATTAACTTTTGCTTAAATGGGAAGTATACATAGATCTGTACAGAAACATTACCCCTTTACATGTTTACCATACACACACTTAAACACATAAATATTAGTGTGATTATATCTTTGGAGTTTGCAATATAACATAAAGGACAAGTAGAACTGCACATTAAGATTACCTACCAAAGCACCGAGATGTGGCTGGGACGCAGTCAAAGGAGGAGTTTTGTCCACAGGATGGTGGGGAAATTCCAGATGAAGCCCAGATCTTCAGTATCACAAAAAGGCAGAGCTGGCCAGGCACAGTGGCTCATGCCTGTAATCCTATCACTTTGGGAGGCTGAGATGGGGAGGATCACCTGAGACCAGGCGTTCAAGACCAGCCTCATCAACATAGTGAGACCCCATCTCTGTTAAAAAAATAAATAGGCAGAACTAAACTAGCCCCAGTGTCACAAAACTCAACTGGTCATATAAATGAGTGAAACAGGCCCTCAAGCAGTGTAAAACAGCTGGGAGTAGTGGGAGCTGTGGCAAACTGAAGTGCCCAAGCCCCATTTAAAAAGGGCATCTGTTCAGCTCCATCTGCTTGCTGCCGTGCAAGAATGCTAAACCAGGATTACCAGTTCTTCACATTTTTTTGAAATCCAGATTTCCATGAGAAACATTCTCATTTTTAAATATCAAGAACTGATTTTAAAATGTTTAAATAGTGCTGGTTAAACAAACACTTCTGCAGCTGGATTTAGGTTGCAAGCTGCCAAGTTGCAACCTCTTTCATTCTGAAAACTTCTGCCATTTTCATCATAGCAAGTCTATGTGGACAAAAGCCTCCAGACTTTCCAACTGTGTAGGCCAGTACAGCTGGCAACGTTCATAGAATATAATGACTATCCACGTCTGCCAAATAAGACTATCCACAACCCAGCTCAGACACAGGGGTTATATGGATTTTGTGTCCATACAGGGGAGGCCTTGGTGTACTCACATACATTCTTCTAGCCAACATCTATCCAGCAGCCCTGACCTCCTGCTGTAATTTAAGTCTATTTCCTTTTAATCTAGTAAAAGTTGATAGTAAAAAGGCAGGTGATGGAAATCAGTGTATAAATCACAATGGAGTATATTGGCGACTCCACAGCTTATAGTTTGATAAAGGCAAATATGTGAAAAATAAAAATGCTACTAATGCCCCAAGGTGTCTATCAAAATGATGTAGGGGGTATCTTAAACTGTCCAAAACAATCATACATTGAACTTTATTCCTATGCAGAGCCAAAATGAATAGTGTTGATAAAATAGTTAAACTTTCTAAACTGGAGAGGAGGCTACAGTGCCAGAGAGTTACTGTCTCTTTTGCTTTAAATGGTAATCTTAAAAGTTGCATTGTGCTCTTCCTTTGTTTTGGGATAGATAGAGAGAGAGAGAGATACTATAAGGAAGTTTATTTCTTAGGAAGTGCACTGAATAATGTATTTCTTTTACAGTGTAATATGGGGGTGGGGATATGCAAAAGAAATGTGTATTTTTGCTAGTTGCCTATCTTCTGAGATAAATAAGCACAATCTTGCAATGGATCCAATAACCCAGTTAGGTATTATAGATTATAATGTATTTAAGTTTGCTGTAGATTGTGTGTGTGTGCTAAGTAAAAGTTCCATGATTCACAATTTTAGTATTAACCCGTGTTGCAAAAGCTATTACTGGCCAACAGATTGTAATGATGTGTACCATATAACACAAGCATTAACTAGGCATTAACGTTTGTAAAGCCAAATACACCGTGCAGAAGTCTTCATTTTTATAACAGACTACATTAAAACAAGTTAAATCATGCTGTTTGGGGGGAAAATAGTCTTGTTTGTACAAAGTGAAAAATGGCACAATTTGGGCATATTTTGTTGGGAAGAGCGGGTGGTATAGAGGGAGCACTTGACTGTGGCTTTGACAAACCAAATGAAGTCAATGACCCATCCAGGTTAGACTCCCTAAGGAACTAAAACATTGATTTTCTTTAGAGTCTTAGAGCTGGAAAAAGCCTTTACAATAATCCAGTCTGTGATTTTTTAAACCATTTGGTGGTTCTGGACCTTTTTGAGAATCTTAGAAAAGCCATAAAGTTTATCCCTAGAAAAATGAATATGCCTATATGCAAAATTTGTTTGATGGCTTCATAGGATCCAAAGACCCTGAAGCCATCCGTGGCTCATGTATTCCTGCTTAAGAAAGCATAATCTTGTTCTGCCCTCTCATTTTACAAATGATTAATGCAACCCTTTTCAACTACTCCAGTGCTGTTGCTGCTGCAGTATTAGCAAATGCAAGCCAGACAGAAGCACTTGAAAATCCTTTGATGTACAAAAAATGTTCAAACAGTGTGGATGTTTACATATCTGATGTTGCCAGCATTTAAGCCAATTAATGATCATTTCAACAAATACTAGCTATATCCAGTTTCCCTTAATAGCCTGTCAGCAGTGCTGCCTTGTCAATTTGTGTGCGTGTGTGTGTGTCTGTGTGTGTGAATTCATAAGGAGTGCTTCTGATGCCTAGTCCTTGAAATAGAACTTCAAATGTCTTTCGAAACGCTGGCTTCAAAATAGGATGTGTTTTCCTAATGAATCAGAAGTAGGCAGTGAGCATTGTTCCACAGGAATAATTTTTAATTTAATTTCTATCAAGCTAGTCGAGAAATGAGAGCCTGTCCACCCACTATTTGTATATCAATGGCCAATTCATTAGTAAAAATAAAGGAGGAGAAAGGAGACTGGAGTAGTGGTTCTCAAACTTTACTGTGTGTAAGTATAACCTGGGAAGCCAGCTAAAATAAAGATTTCTGGAGACTGGATCCTCAGACTAGCTGATGCAGCTAGTCTGGAGAAACAGTCCTTCGTAGCCCTTACCTGTTCTTTCACAACAACTTGCTATTTGCCGCTGATCTAAGGAAATGTCTTAAGCTCCTGAAACTGGTTTGGCAGAATGTCAGTGATATTCAGAGTCAAGAGTGCCTACATGAGTACCAAGCACCATGCTAATGATTTCACATACATACTACCTTAATAATCCTCACACAGGTGCTGTGTGGTGTTACTATCCCCATTGTAGTGATGAGGTAGTTGAGGGTAGAGATTTGTACAAGCACCCTCAGCATATGACAGCCAGGATTTAGTTTCCTTACCGGTGTTTCCCAAATGAGAGTCTCCTGGAGCTCTTGTTAAACATACAGATTCCCAGGCTCCTCCCCGGGCGATTCTGATTTCAGCAGGCTGAGGTGGAGCTCTAGATAAATGCCTTGGTGATTCTTCAGATAGAGCAAGTTTAGAAAATCCTGCAGGACACCATACTGCTCCACAGCCACCCCAGAAATGGGTCATGAGACCTAACCAATGCCAGGAGACCTGCATCAGGTCAGATAAATGGAACAAAAACCAAACATCATTAATTCCCCTCAAACAACATGTTTTTTAAGTATCTAAGATGAACCAGAAAGCAAGGTAGTTATTAAGAAAGACACAAGTTTAATCCTGTTCCCTGCCCTTAGGGTACTCACAATCTAGTTGGGGAAGCAAAACATTAACAAAATGATATATAATGAGTCCAGAGGCAACAGTTTGATAGAATAATGCAGGCGAGCTTTTAAAAACCGTAGGGAGGGCCGGGCGTGGTGGCTCATGCCTGTAATCCCAGCACTTTGGGAGGCCGAGGCGGGCGAATCACGAGGTCAGGAGAACGAGACTGTCTTTGCTAACACGGTGAAACCCCGTCTCTACTAAAAAATACAAAAAATTAGCCGGGCGTGGTGGTGGGCGTCTGTAGTCCCAGCTACTTAGGAGGCTGAGGCAGGAGAATGGCATGAACCCAGGAGGCGGAGCTTGCAGTGAGCCAAGATCACGCCACTGCACTCCAGCCTGGGCGATGGTCGAGCAAGGCTCCATCTAAAAAAATAAAACCATACAGAGTTATTGAAGGTGGTTCTGGTAAAAGCACTCCGGTAGCTCTGTGGTAACACAGCTCTTTATGGGCAGGAAAACGTTAACTAGAAAGGGAATGAATGTCTTTTCTCCTCTCTCCAGGGCATTATTTACCTGGAGTTCTGTAACATGTCCCTGTGTTTGCTTTTTGTTTTAGTTGACTTGTCTTGATTCTAGGATCAGGTCAGAGGCACAGGACGTCCCCAAGAGCTGAGTTGTGTTTCAGGGAGACTGACAGACACCAGTGAGTGCTTTCTGCAAGGGTTGGGACTGACCAAAGAAAGAGCTCCCAGGTCACAGCATTCTGCAATACATTGTCCGATAACATGTAGGGAAGATCTAGGAACACGCAAAAGGCAGTTTGAAAAAGGACCTGGTTGCCAAAATACCATATTACCCATCAATGTCCTCTCCTACCCATTTCCCTTTTTCACACCCTCTAAATCTCTATAAGCAAATGAGGGGAATGCAAACTAAGCTTTGAACAGAATCTGAGTCCCTCTGGGACACTTGCAGAGGACTTATTTCTTCCGAAGGATGTGGCAGCAGCTTCTCCCAATAGTGGTAGTGTTTGTTTCACTGTTAGACTGGAGGAGCACAAGGAGCATGCAACATGTGGCTCTGTCCACACCACTGTGAGATTGTTGGTTCTGAGAAATTACTGGGGGAAGTGTTAAAACAAGATTGGCCTTATTTCTGGGGAGTCACCTGTTTAACCTGACAAGAATCCTACTCATTAACTCAATGTGTTAGACGCTAGGATGTGCCACATGGGTTCCCCTTCAGGAGTGAAATTTAATTCCCTAGGTGTGGGGAATGCTGACAGTAAGTGGCCCTCAGATATAACCCCTTATAGGAATTGCCTTCACTGAAAGAAAATCAACTTGGACAGCTCATATATTAATACAAAGACTGGGCATGGCGGCTCACACCTGTAATCCCAGCACTTTGGGAGACTGAGGCAGGCGGATCGCTTGAGGTCAAGAGTTCAAGACCAGGCTGGTCAACATGGTGAAACCCCATCTCTATTTCTATTAAAAATACAAAAAAAAAAAAAAAAATAGCCGGGTGTCGTGGCACACACTTATAATCCCAG
Organism: Piliocolobus tephrosceles; assembly: GCF_002776525.5. NCBI lineage: Eukaryota > Metazoa > Chordata > Mammalia > Primates > Cercopithecidae > Piliocolobus > Piliocolobus tephrosceles. The sequence goes on along the minus strand of NC_045434.1, from coordinate 108,756,777 downwards.
CTACTTGGGAGGCTGAAGCAGGGGAATCGCATGAACCCTGGAGGTAGAGGTTGCAGTGAGCCAAGATTGTGCCACTGCACTCCAGCCTGGGTGACAGAGCAAAACTCTGTCTCAAAAAACGAACCAAAAAAAAAAGAATTCAAAGACGAATTGATGTAAAGTTTATACTGACCCTCTTGTCCCAAATTAGAACTCCGAAGGTTCATCTCAGCTTCAAAACCACCTGCAGAGTTGCCTGAGACCTTTATTGAGACTATATTGCAGATCATCTCCCTCTGCCCAATCCTGCTTCCATTCCCTAGGTGTGGATCCCAAGGGCATTCCCAAGTAAGCTGCCTCCATCATAATCTCCATCTCAGTCTGCTCTGTTCCTTTGGTCATGATGAAGTCCTCTAAAGAAGGGAGGACACATTTCCTGAATATTTATATAGTGCCAAGCTCTCAATCAGATATTTTACACGTTACTTCATTTAATCAACAACTACTAAAAGAGGCAGATAATCCCTATTTCACAGGTGTGATCATTAACCCCTACTGAGACACAGTAAATTGCCCAAGGTCCTACAGCAAAGCAGAGCTGAGATTCAGTGTTAGCTGGGATTCTAATCGTTGAAACCTTATTTGGCTTTCAAGTCCACTCTCTTTCTGCTGGCCACACTATAGTATCAAAACAGTAATGATACATTTGGGGAGTTTTGAATATTAGCTTTTTGTCCGTCAAATACCCAAGTATAAGCACACTGATCAGCTAGATTTCTTTGAGACCTTCAGCTAGAAACAAGATACTGAAGGAATTGGGTTTGGGTGCAGAGAAAGGAAAATGATTTCCCTACACACATGGAGTCATCAGATGTTAGAGCTAGAGGTAATCTTAGAGACCCTTAATTCTAGCTCCCTCATAATCTAGATGAGGAAAATGAGCCCTAGAAAGGCCAGGGGACAGGCCCAATTGTACATGTCTAGTTCACAGCAACGCCTGGCCTGTAGAGAAAGTCTGGCTCCCTCATCCTGCCTCAGCCAACTGCTCCTCCCTGAGCTGACCTGAAACCAGCAGTTCCTAGCCCAGCCCTGGCTGCTCCCCGCACTCCTTCCCTCTCACCTGCTCTACCATGTCTGGCTTTGATCTTGTTCACCTGGGCTGCCCCATATTCCAGGCCTAGCCCTCTGCCTAGGGCTGTCTGCCTGCCACAGTTGTTGCCACAAAAATCCTGTCCCCATGTCTCTGAACAGGTTTGACGGCTGGGGCAAGGGTAGGAGCGGGGAGGGTAGTGGGGCTTCTCCTCCCAGGCTGTGCCTCCATCTGTCTAGAACCAGCTCTGGGAAGCACTCATCAGGCATGTCTTGCTCCTCAGGTCAGGCATGGACAAGATGCCACCAAAGTCCTGAGCATCTAGCCCCTCCCTGCTCGGGAGTCTGACTTGCCACATCTGCCTGTGGAGGAGGGAACAACTGAATGCTTGAGGCGAGATGACTCCTCCTCCTCCTCCTCTCCCGAGGCCTTCCGGACCTGAACTCAAACATACAGCTCTGCTGGGAAGGAGCTTTTGTCTTTTGTGTCTTCAAAGGACTTATCCATTTCCCTTCTCTGTAGTGCCTACCCTCCTGCTCCCCCTCTCCCTCAGCCCACCCAACCCAAATCAAAGCCTTCTAGGACGGTTTGTGCCTCTGAGCAGACAGGGTGTCCTCAGGAAGACCCTGATCCAAAGGGATTCAGGGTGGTGGGGCAGTTTAGGGGTGGCAACCAAAGCATACAGGCCCCTTCTTCATCCCTAGCGTGTTTTCCTGCTCCTGAGTCTTGGTGAGTCAGAGCCACAGGGCCACGCACAAGGCTCCTATTCAGGGCTCGTTTTCCTTTCCCTCTACTCAGATCTTGGCATCTCTCACTCCTTCATTCTCTATGTCGGCCTTATTCTCACCATGGGAAAGCTCTGCTCCCTGCCCTGTGCCGCCTCACTTTCCCCCAGCAACCCCCGCCCAACAACACACACACACACACACACACACACACACACACACACACACACCCCTCATCCTGGCCTTTTGAGAGTTTGCAGGCCCAGCTGGATACAAACATATAGGAGGTAGAACAAAATAGAAATGTTACGTTAATAAATCCTTATTCACACATTCACCCGGTTTTATTGCTTCTGGCTCTGTGCGGACCTCACCCAGGTTGAGAAGGGGGCACACACCACACACTCGCTGTGCTTGCCCTTCATCTATTCAGCATATAGTTATTAAGCACTGGCTCTGTGTCAAGCAAGCATCATACTAAGGGCTGGCATTTACACTCTGGTGGAGGAACATGTCTCAAAGAGGTGACTCTCAGGGTTGTGCAGTGCAGGATATTACAAGTGCCCCAAATGAGGGGTGGGGACCCTAAGATTCAGGAGAACTGGAAATCCGTGGGTCTAGAGACTTAAGAAGCACCTGCTTTAAATAAAAGAGAGGAGATCGGTTTGCATTGATAGGGTTCTGGGTATACACTACAGCAAGGAGTCCGAGCAAGAAAAGCAGTTCAGAACAGGAGCTTTGTGGCTCTGTGCGCAACTTTGGACAAGTGAGTGAACCTCTGCCAGCCTCCATCTCAGCATCAGTAAAATAAAAATGCGAAACTCCCTCTCAGGGTTTTGTGAGAATGCCGTGAGATAAAGCAGGCACGTGCCCAGCACACAGTAAGAATTGCGTGGGTTTGCTGCTCCCTTTGTGGAGCGGCACTATGGGTGAAGGCGCGGCGATAGAAGTTGCTTGTCTAGATTGGAAGCCATGTGGTTCTGACGCCAAGGCCCTGCTGCAACGTGCCCGACGGGCTACTCCGGGCTGGCAGCCCCGCCCTTCTTCGGAAAGCTGACTTACTCGCGCCCCCTGGTGTTTCGCATGCTGTGAATCTCTCGCGACCGAGGTCTGGGCGCGCGCTACCTCTCTGAGGAAAAGACAGGGTCAGCGGCCAGGAAGGGGCCCACTTCAGACGCCGGGACAAACAAGGATGCGCCTCCTCTCGTCCGCGTGCTCAGCCGCCTCTCTGGTGTCTAAGTTCGGAGCACAGCAGCTTACCCTGCCTGAAAAGCGGAACGAAGCCTAGACTGCGTAAAAAAAAAAAACAGAGGAGAACAGAAACCACCTCACAGGATTGTTGTGAGCCTTAAATGAGCAAACTTAAGACTTAAAACAGGTCATTGACATAAGAAAACCTTCAAAAAGTGATAGCTATTGGTATTATGTAGCTCCTAGAACAGTGGCTGACTTATAGTAGACGCGCATAACTGTTAAAAAGGGGCCAGGAGGACTCTATTTATGCATTCATCCATATAATTATGCTTCGGAAATGTCTTGCTCTTTTCATACTGTCGATGCTGTAAACTACAAAAGCCATAATAAGCCAAGTAAGTAAGCAAGAGCCAGCACTCTAGGAGGAAAACAAAGAGATTTCCTTTATTGAAATATCCATGTCACAGTTCCTACTAGGTACCAGGCACTGGGAGAGGCACTAGGATAGAGAAATAAGTTACAGGCCTTTAGGGATTTTAGGTGCTGGTGGGAGAGACAAACACGAAACGCAGTGTTATGTGGATAATAATAAATAGAGGAACAAGCTGTGGCTGCACGGTTAACCCCCATTGGAGTCAGGAAAGGTCTCATAGAGGAAGGAACAGTTGTCTTGGTCTTGAAGGAGAGGTAGATGCTCCCAGGTGAAGAAGAGAACGAAGGACATTCCAAGGAATGAGGATAGCATATACAATGCACCAAGTTGCCAGCAAGCACCATGTTTCTGGTGAGAAGCCTGGGATGGAAGTCTAGATCAGGAGAAGTAAGCAGGAACTCGACAGGAAAGGATATGGTCTGCCCAGGCAAAGAATTTGGGCCCTTATTTGGTGGGCCGCTGGAAGCCTGAATTGAGCATCATGAGCACAGGCACATTTACCAAGAAGCTAATGAGGTTTAAGCTTCGAGGCCCATCACTGGCACGGCCCCTTCGAAACCCTGAAGAGCCCAAGCAATGTGGTTGTAAAATTTGCAAAATAAGATACATCTTAACTGCAATCAGTCAACACTGCTGTCTCTTTCCACTCTTTCTCCTGTATCACACTTTCCCCATGTTGGATGGCTTTGGAGTGGTAGCCATAAGCATTTTTGGAATTCAACTAAAAGTAAGTTGAGTGAAACACTACTTGTTTAATGCTTGTACTTAATTTTCCCCTTTTCTTCTTGATACATAATATTTTACATATTTACGGGGTATATATTGTATACATACTATGTGTAATGATCAAGTTTGTTATATACATGGTATGTATAATGGTCAAGTCTGTTATATATGTGGTATGTATAATGATCAAGTTCGTTATATACGTAGTATGCATAATGGTCAAGTCAGGATATTTGGGATATCCATCACCTTGAGTATTTATCATTTCTATGTGTTGGTATCCTTTGAAGTCCTCTCTTCTAGTTGCTTTGAAACATACAAAGTATTGTTGCCAAGTATAGTCACCCTATTCTGTTATCAAACATTAGAACTTATTTCTTCTATCTAACTGTATGTTTCTACCCATTAATCAACTTATCTTTGTTCCCCTCCCACCAACCACCCTTCCCAGACTCTGGTTTCTATCTTTCTCTTCTCTACGGCCGTGAGGTCAACTTTTTTAGCTCCCACATATGAGTAAGAATATGCAGCATTTGTCTTTCTGTGCCTGGCTAATTTCATTTAACATAATGACTTCCAGCACCATCCTTATGACTGCAAATGAGTTGATTTCATTCTTTTTTATAACCGGTAATATTCCATTGTGTATCTATACCAAGTTTTCTCTATTCATTTATCTGTTGATGGACACTTAGGTTTATATCTTTGCTACTGTGAATCATGCTGTAACACACATCTGAACGGAGGCATCCCTTTGATATACTATTTATTTTCCTTTAGCTAGATACCCACTAGTAGGATTCCTGGATTATAGTAGTTCTATTTTTAGTTTTTAATAAATCTCCATATTGTTTTCCACAGTGGTACTATTTTACATTTCCATCAATAGTGTATAAGAGTTCCCTTTTCTCTGCGTCCTCATCAGCCTCTGTTATTTTTTTCTTCTTTATAATAGCCATTCTAACTGGGGTAAGATGATATCTCATTTTGGTTTTGTTTTGCACGTCCCTAATGATTCATGACATCGAGCATTTTTTCATGTGTCTGTTGGCCATTTGTCAGTCTTCTTTTGAGAAATGTCTATTCATGCCCTTCTCCCATTTTTAATGGGGTTATTATTATTATTATTTACTGTTTAGTTGTTTGAGTTCCTTGTATATTCTAGAATTAGTCACCTGTTGCATGAGTAGTTAGCAAATATTTTCTCCCATTCAAGAGGTTGTCTCTTTACTTTGTTGATTGTTTCTTCTGCTACATAGAAGTTTTTCAGTTTAATACAGTCCTATTTGTCTATTTTTTTGTTTTGTTTTGTTGCCTGTGCTTTTGAGGTCTTGGCCATAAAATCTTTGCCTAGACCAATGCCTTGAAGAATTTTCCTTATATTTTCTTCTACTAGTTTTATAGTTTTGCATCTTACATTGAAGTTCTTAATCCATCTTGAGTTGTCTTATGTACATAGTGAAAGATAGGAATCCAGTTGCATTCTTCTGCATATGGTTATTCAGTTTTCCCAGCACCATTTATTGAAGAGGGTGTTCTTTCCCCATTGTATGTCCTTGGTGATTTGTTGAAGATGAGTTGGCTGTAAATATGTGGATTTATTTCTGAGTTTTCAATTCTGTTCCATTGGTCTATGTGTCTGCTTTTATACCAATACCATCCTGTTTTTGTTACTAAAGCCATGTACTCCATTTTGAAGTGAGTCAAGAAGTGACTCTGAAGTCACATCTGAAGATAGTGTGATATCTCCAGCTTTATTGTTTTTGCTCACGATTACATTGGCTATTCTGGCTCTTTTTAGGTTCCATACAAATTTTAGTATTTTTTTTCTATTCTGTGGAAAATGGCATTGGTATTTTGATGGGGATTGCATTGAATATGTAGATTGCTGCAAGCAGTATGGTCATTTTAATAATATTAATTATTCCAGTCCAAGAGCATGGAATGCCTTTCCATTTGTTTGTGTCATCCTGAATTTTGTTCATCAGTTTTTTGTGGTACACCTTGTAGAGCTCTTTCACCAACTTGGTTAAATTTATTCCTAGGTTGTTTGTTTGTTTGTTTTTGTAGCATCGTAAATCAGATTTCTTTCCTTTTTTTTTTTTTTTTTTTTTTTGAGAGGGAGCTCTGTCACCCAGGCTGGAGTGCAGTGGTGCCATCTTGGCTCAATGCAACATCTGCCTCCCAGGTTCCTGTGATTCTCCTGCCTCAGCTTCCCGAGTAGCTGGGATTACAGGCACATGCCACCACGCCTGGCTAATTTTTGTATTTTTAGTAGAGATGGGGTTTCACCATGTTAGCCAGGCTGGTCTCGAACTCCCAACCTCAGGTGATCTAGCTGTCTCGGTCTTCCAGAGTACTGGGATTACAGGTGTGAGTCACCGTGCCCGGCCTATTTATATCTTCTTGTACTACATCTTCAAAAATTGTTGTGATTATTATTTCTGATTGGCTTATCTTTTAGTCATTCTACTCAAGATATGAGTAGTTTATACACCACAATTACAGTGTTAAGATATTCTGTGTTTTTCTGTGTACTTCCTATTACCAGTGAGTTTTGCACCTTCAGATAATTTTTGATTGCTCATTAATGACCTTTTCTTTCAGATTGAAGAACTCTTTTTAGCATTTCTTGTAGGACAGGTCTGGTGATGATAAAATTCCTCAGCTTTTGTTTTTCTGGGAAAGTCTTTATTTCTCCTTCATGTTTGAAGGATGTTTTCACCAGATATAATTTTCTAGGGTAAAAGTTTTTTCCTTCAGCACTTTAAATATATCATGCCACTCTCAGCGGGGCGCGGTGGCTCACACTTGTAATTCCAGCACTTTGGGAGGCTGAGGTGGGTGGATCACGTCAGGATGGGAGTTTGAGACCAGCCTGTGGCTTCTCACAGGGTCTGGTCAATACGGTGAAATCCCATTTTTCCTGCAAATATAAAAATTAGCCAGGTGTGGTGGTGCACACCTGTAGTCCCAGCTACTTGGCAGGCTGAGGTGTGAGGATCACTTGAGCCCAGGAGGCAGAGGTTGCAATGAGTCAAGATCACTCCACTGCACTCCAGCCTGGGTAACAGAGTGAGACTCTGTCTCTAAATAAATAAATGATAAATCATGCTGCTACAGTGTACACATGGGGGAAAGGCGTCCACTCTCTATGCACGAACCTAAGCACTGAGGCTGCTCCACCGGTGGGGTTAGGGTCACTGCCCCAGGCCCCAGACAGTCAGCTCTCAGGCTCGCCCATTTGGACTCCTGGTGGCAACAACCGCTGCATTTGTGTGGGTGGTGGGGAGGAAGGGGAGGCGGTGGGATGGGTGGAAGGAATTCTACTCTCCAATTATGAGCCCCAGAATAGAGTCTGTGCCTCTGCTGGGGGCAAGGTCGCTTCTCACAGGGTCTGGAAAGTGTGTGCTCTGGTTTACTGCGACTGTGTCCCAGGGGCTGCCTCCTTGGTGTGTGGCACCATCCTTTCCCTGAGGAGTAGCAGTTAATGTGGGCCAGGGTACTGGGGACCCTGTAGCACCTTTGGGTCCAGCCAGTGCTGTGCCACTGTAACCCTCTGAGTGGACACTAAGGGATATCAGTGGGGGATCCTGAAATGTGGACATAGGAGGGTGCTTTCACAATGGTGCTGTGCTGCAGTCAAGTATGTCTTGCGGAAGCATGTGACCCTGGTGCAATGCCCTGACAGGGCCTCCAGACCACCACCCACACTAGTCTCAGAGTTTGTATGGGCAGAGGAGCTCTCTCATGGTTAGGACTGCAGCAGTCTGCAGCAGGGATGTGTATAGCAGAGGGATTCTCACGGCCAACCTTGACTGAGTTGGCCACTCACTTCCTGCTCCATCTGTGCCTCAGGTATTTCCCATAACTTCTCTGTTGAACTCCAGTGTTCTCTCCTAGATGTTCTATTGGAGGTACAATTATCTATTCACAATTATTGATTCCTTCTGTAAAGAGTGAGTGTCCAATGTCTCTAGTCAGCCATTTCGAACCCTGATCTCAGTTTTTTGAGAGAAATGTATTTCTGTGGTTTGCCGTCACTTCCATGAGTTTATGCTATCCATGCCAATAGGAATAGCTTCGGGGAATACTACCATCAATTAATGTGCTGCCTGACCTGACATAATGACATGAAGCAGCAGTGCCAAAGGTTGTGTTCAAGGAATATACCCTATAGTATCTGGCACTAAAAGTAAAGTGGGAAGCGAAGGAGAAACCAGTTTGGAATATGTGGAGCCAGGACACATCCATAGAAAATTCATCTAGTTCTCAAGCTGTGTAAAATTATAAGTGGGCAATTAATTTTTCATTAATGCCCAGCAAAAACAAAATTTATCTCTTGCCAAGGAAACTGCTCAGTGATGCAGTGTATGTAATTATAAATACATCATACATATGAAGATGTGATCAAGGAGTATGAAGTCAAAAGATATATATATTTTTTTATTTTCAAGAATTCTGCTTCTGACTTCAAATAGAGTAACAGGAATTGGATTTATTCTCACACCTAAAAAAAAAAAAACTAAACATTAAACCAATTATATTAAAGACATTGACTATCAGACAACAAAGGACAAAGATGGGAAAAAAAGTGAGTCTTATAATTGCCCCCCAACTGGAAGGAGAAATCCAGGCATGGCCACGTGATCTCCTTAAGTTGAGGAGGTAAAGCTGGGAATCTTGGGAGGGAAGAGTATTGGAGGTAAGACAGCTTCAATGAGAGAGATCACCAAAGGATGTCAGAGGCCTCCCCTTGGAGTCTTCGACTAAGTGCTAATCAGCAAATGTATGAGGAAACTACCCAAGGCCAATGAGAGAACCACCCAAAAGGATTAGAAGAAACTACTCAGAGATCTCATGGGACTGGGAGTAGTTTCTGTTCTCATTAGCAAACAATGAAAAATCTCATAATTTGCAGCACATTCATAGAGTCGTCAGAGTTTTGTCTCTATAGTGGGCCAAAATAAGCCCTAGAATAAATGATGCTCTGTTCCCACCAACCCCCAACCCCTGACAAAAAAAGAAGAAAAAAACTCAAAAGGATAAAACTGTTTCTAAATAACTATGTCTCAGAACAAAGCTCAAGAATATGTATAGGAAAGCAAAAATATCCAGCAGTCAAAAGGTAAAAATCACAATGTCTGGCATCCAATAAAAAATTACAAAGCATACAAAAAAGTAGAAAAATATGGCAAATAGTTAGAAGAAAACTCAATCCTTGAAAATTACTCCAGCCTGGGCAACATGGAGAAACCTTGTCTCTACAAAAAATACAAAATTTAGCTGGGTGTGGTGGTGTATGCCAGGAATCCCAGATACTCAGGAGGCTGAGGTGGGAGGATCACTTGAGCTTGGGAGATTGAGGCTGCAGTGAGCTGTGATCATGCCACTGCACTCTAGCCTGGGCAACAAAGCAATACTAAAAAAGAAAAGAAAGAGAGAAAGAGAAAGAGAGAGGGAGAGAGAGAGGAAAGAAAGAAAGAAGGAAAGAAACAAAGAAGGGCCGGGCGCGGTGGCTCAAGCCTGTAATCCTTGGGAGGCCGAGACGGGTGGATCACGAGGTCAGGAGATCGAGACCATCCTGGCTAACATGGTGAAACCCCGTCTCTACTAAAAATACAAAAAACTAGCCGGGCGAGGTGGTGGCCGCCTGTAGTCCCAGCTACTCCGGAGGCTGAGGCAGGAGAATGGTAAACCCGGGAGGCGGAGCTTGCAGTAAGCTGAGATCTGGCCACTGCACTCCAGCCTGGGCGACACAGCAAGACTCCATCTCAAAAAAAAAAAAAAAAAAGAAAGAAAGAAAGAAAGAAGGAAGGAAGGAAAGAAGGAAAGAAGGAAAAGAAAGAAAAGAGAAAGAAAGAAAGAAAAGAAGGAAGGAAGGAAAAGAGAGAGAAAGAGAGAAGGAGGAAGGGAGGGCGGGAGGGACAGAAGGAGAGGGGGAAGGAGGGAGGGAGAGGGAAGGAAGGAAGGAAAAGAGGGAGGGAGAGAGGGAAGGCAGGCTGGCCAAAATAACACAATGGCAGAAATAGAAGACAATTACATTAAAACATCTATTATAACTGTACTGTATATTCAAGGAGATAGGGAAAGGATTGAGTTTGTTAACTAGAGACATGAAAGATGCAGAAAAACTAAAACCAAAATTCTAGAGATGAAAATCACAGTATCTGAGATTTTTTTAAAAAATTGGATGGGATTAACAACAGATTACACATTGTGGAAGAAATGATTATTAAATATGAAGAAATATTAATAAAATCAATCCATAATAAAACACAGAACATGAGAAAATATTTTTTTAATGACCAAAGCATTAGTGAGCTTTGGGTCACGTTCAAGTGACCTAATATAAGTTTAATCGGCATCCCCAAAGAAAAATGTTTGAACAAACAATAGCCAAGATTTCCAAATTTGATGAAAACAATAAATTCACAGATACAAAAAAGCCAGTAAATATAAGCATAAGAAACAAGAAGGAAACTGCAACAAGAAGCATCATAATCAGCTGGGCATGGTGGCTCACACTTGTAATCCCAGCACTTTGAGAGGCTGAGGCAGGCAGATCATGAGGTCAGGAGACTGAGACCATCCTGACTAACATGGTGAAACCCTGTCTCTACTAAAAAAAAAAAAAAAATTAGCCGGGCATGGTGGCGGGCACCTGTAGTCCCAGCTACTTGGGAGGCTGAGGCAGGAGAATGGCGTGAACCCGGGAGGCGGAGCTTACAGTGAGTGAGCTGAGATCAGGCTGCTGCACTCCAGCCTGGGTGATAGAGTGAGACTCTGTCTCAAAAAAAAAAAAAAGGATAAAAAAGGAACATCATAATTAAATAGCCTAAAACCTATGATAAAAAGAACGCTTTTTTTTTTTTTATGGAGTTTCACTCTGTCACCCAGGCTGGAGTGCAGTGGCACAATCTTGGATCACTGCAACTTCCGCCTCCCAGGTTCAAGCAATTCTCCTGCCTCAGCCTCCCGAGTAGCTGGGACTACAGGTGTATGCCACGACACCTGGCTGATTTTTTTTTTGTATTTTTAGTAGAGATGGGGTCTCACCACGTTAGCCAGGATGGTCTCAATCTCCTGACCTCGTGATCTGCCTGCCTCCACCTCCCAAAGTGCTGGGATTACAGGCGTGAGCCACCATGCCTGGCCAAGAGAACACTTTTAAAAACCAGAGGGAAAAAAGTTATTACATACAGATGAACAAACATAAAAGAACAGGAGATTTCTCATCAGTAATGACACAACCCTGAAGACAGTGGAACAGTAGTGGTAGACTACTGAGGAAAAAAACTGTCAACCTAGAATTCTAAACCCAGTGAAAATACCTTTCAAAAACAATGGCAATAGTCACCTTTTAAAATACGAAACACCATTCAGAAAAATGAGGATTGTGATATGGTTTCAATCTGTATCCCCAGTGAAATCTCATGTTGAATTGTGATCTCCAGTGTTGGAGATGGAGTCTGGTGGGAGGTGATCAGATCATGAGCATGGATCCTTCATGAATAGTTTAGCACCCTTGGTGCTGTTCTCATGATAATGAGTAAGTTCTTGAGAGATCTGGTTGTTTAAAAGTGTGTAGCAATCCCCCCAACACACACCTCCAGCTCTCTCTCTCTTGCTCCTGCTTTGGCCATGTGATGTGCCTGCTACCTTTTCACTTGCCACCACAATTGTAAGTTTCCTGAGGCCTCCCCAGAAATGGAGCAGATACCAGCATCATGCTTCCTGTACAGCCAACAGAACCATGAGACAATTAAACCTCTTTTCATTATAAATTACCCAGTCTCAGGTACTTCTGTATAGCAATACAAGAATGGACTAATACAGATTGCTTTCCTTGATGTGTGCGAGTCATCAGTTCTCCTGTTGGTTCATTATTGAGTGTGCTGTAAATGAAATCATTTGCAATTAAAGTGAGATTTGCTCCCCCAGGCAAAAAGCAAAATAAACATATTTCTCAAACATGCACATGATGAAAGAATTCCTCATCAGCAGAACTGCAGTACAAGAAATACTAAAGGAAGCAGTTCAGGCAAAATAATAATAAATCCGCATCTTTACAAAGGAATAATGAGCATCAAAAAATGGTAGGCATATGGGTCAATGTGAAAGACCCATTTTAAAGAGATTTAAAGAACAACTTTTCTTCAAATCTTCAAATCTCTTTAAAGAGTTATTACAGTGTATTGTGGGGTTTTTCACATATGTAGAAATAAAATGTATGACAACAATAGCACAAAGGCTGAGGGAAGAGAAGCGGAAATATACTGTAGTAAGATTCTTATTCTGTAAATGCATCAGTATAATATCACATGAAGCTAGACCACAGTAAGTTAAAGATGTACACAATGAGCCATAAAGCAACCATTAAAAAAAGCAAAACAAATTAATAAGGCAACAAAGAAGATAAAAGTAGAATCATAAAAATAATCTATGAGAAGGAAAGAAGAACAAAGAACAGATGACAGAAAAATAGTAAGATTATTGATTTAAGCTAACTATAAGAATAATCACTTACAATTTAAATAGTCTAAACAACTCAATTAAAGGCAGAGACTGGCCGGGCATGGTGGCTCACGCCTGTAATCCCAGCTCTCAGGGAGGCAGAGGTGGGAGGATAGCTTGAGCCCAGGAGTTCGAGACCTGCCTGGGTAATATAGCGAGACCCTGTTCTCCACAAAAAGGAAAAAAAAAGATAAAGGCAGAGATTGTCCGATTGTATTTTAAAGAAAAACATGCAAATATATGCTGCCCACAAGAAATCCACTCTAAATATAAAGACATATGTAGGGTAAATTATTATTGACTACCCTACCCAAATGCAAACGAATACATATTATTTTTTAATGCACACATAGCACATTCACAATGATAGACAATATTTTTGGCTACTGAAAAGCCTCAATAAATTTTAAAAGTTCTAAATCTTACAAATTATGTTCTCTGGACACAATGGAATTGTGGAGTAAATAAAATGTAGAGTAAATAAAATGCAGGTCTCTGGGATATCCCTAAATGTCTGGAAAATAACACACTTCCAAATAACCCATGGGTCAAAGGAAATTAAAGGTAAAATTAGAAAATAATTTGAACTGAATGAAAAGGAAAATGTAACATATCAAACTTTATGGGACACAGATTGAGTACTTACAGAGAAATTTATAACACTAAATGCCTATATTAAAAAAGAAGAAAGATATAAAATCAATTAAGAAAATAGAAGTCCAAATGACATCACCAAGATGGTGGATGAGAAGGTAATGCTCATCCCCCACTGAGAAAAAGAATGAATAAACAACTACATACCAACCAAAATAGCTCTGGGAGAGCTTCAGAGTACAATGAAAAACTTACAGCAACCCAGAGGAGCACACAAACCAAGACAGCCATATTAAAAAATACAGAAAGTATCTTACCTACTCCACCCCATCCCACAGTCCATCACAGCTTTGTACCAAGAAGCATCTCCTTGACACAACCCACAACCTCCACCTGTGGGAGAAAAGGAGCTGGAGCTGATGCTGTGGCTTCCCAGAGCTAGAACCACCACACCCAACTCAGATAGCATCTTCACGCCCACTTATAAATGGTCTTTCCCTATTGAAGTGAGTCCATAAAATCTGGAAGAGGTGGCTATTACTTCAAACATGCAGACATCACTACAAAGCTAAAGAAACATAAAAAATCAAGGAAATATTACACCACCAAGGGAACACAATAATTTTTCAGTAATTGGCCCCAAAGAAATAGAGATCTATGAACTACCTAAAGAATAATTCAAAATAATTGTTTAAGGAACCTTGGTGGCTACAAGAAAACACTGGCAATTCAGTGAAACCAGAAAAACAGTACAAGAACAGATTAAAAGTTCAAGAAAGAGATAGAAATCATTTAAAAATAACCAAACAAATTCTGGAGCTGAAGAATATAATAAATGAAATTGAAAATGCAATAGAGAATTTCAACAGCAGACTTGATCAAGCAAAATAATAATAAAAAATCTGTGAACCTGAAGACACATCATTTGAAATTATCCAGTCAGCAGACAAAAGAGAAAAAAGAATGAAGAATAGTAAAGAAAGCCTATGGGATTTATGGAATACCATAACTGAAATCAACATATGTTTTGGGAATTCCAAAACCAGAAGAGTGGCTGAGCACTGTAGCTCATGCCTATAACCCTAGCACATTGGGAGGCCAAGGCAGGAGGATCACTTGAGCCCAGGAGTTCAAGACCAGCCTGGGCAACATAGTGAGACCTGGTCTCTATAAAAAATGTAAAAATTAGCTGGGTGTGATGGTGCATGCCTGTGGTCTCCACAACTCAGGAGGCTGAGTTAAGAGGATCACTTGCACCCAGGAGGCTAAGGCTGCAGTGAGCTATGATTGCACCACTGCACTCCAGCCTGGGCAACAAAGCAAGATGCTGTCTCAAAAAAAGAGAGAGAACAGAAAAAAGAAAAGTAGGAGAGAGGGCAGAAAGCTTTTTTAAAAATAATAATAATAAAGGCTGAAATTTCCCAAATCTTGAGAGAGATATAGACATCCAGATTCATGATACCAAACAGTCCCCAAATAAAATCAACCCAAAGAAGGCTACATCAAGGCATATGATACTCAAATTGCCAAAAGTTAAGGACAAAGAGAGTTTTGAAAGCAGCAAGAGAAAAGTAACTGATCGCATATAAGGGAGACTTCCTGGGACTATTGGAAGATTTCTCAGAAGAAAACTTGCTGACCAGGAGGAAATAGGATGATATAACCCAAGTACTGAAGAAGAAAAAAAAAATGCCATTTAAGAATACTATTCTTAGAAAATTTTTCCTTAAAAATGAAGGAGAGGTGGGGCATGGTGGCTCACACCTGTAACCCCAGCACTTTGGAAGGCTGAGGTGAAGGATCACTTAAGCCTAGGAGTTTGAGACCAGCCTGGGCAACATGGCAAAACCTCATCTCCACACACAAAAAAAATTAAAAATTAGCCAGGTGTGGTGACACACTCCTGTAGTCCCAGATACCAGGGAGGCTGAGGCAGGAGGCTTGCTTGAGCACAGGTGTTTGAAGTTGCAGTGAGGCATGATCACACCACAGCACTCTAGCTTGGGCAATGGAACAAGACTCTGTCTATAACAATAAAATTAAAGGGCTGGGTCATGCCTGTAATCCCAGTACTTTGGGAGGCTGAGGTGGGCAGATCCCCTCAGGTCAGAAGTTTGAGACCAGCCAGACAAACATGGTGAAACCCCGTCTCTACTAAAAACACAAAAATTAGCTGGGTGTAGTGGTACATGCCTGTAATCCCAGCTACTCAGGAGGCTGAGGCAGGAGAATCACTTGAACAGAGGAGGTAGAGGTTGTAACGAGCTGAAATTTCACCATTGCACTCCAGCCTAGGTGACAAGAGTGAAACTCTGTCTCAAAAAAATAAAAATTAATATAATAAAAATTAAACTACAAATAAGATAAAATAAAACATAAGACAAAAATTTGCAGGGGCTGGGCATGGTGGCTCACGCCTATAATCTCAGCATTTTGGGAGGCCAAGATGGGTGGATCACCTGAGGTCAGGAGTTCGAGACCAGCCTGGCCAAGATGGTGAAACCCCATCTCTACTACAAATACAAAAATGAGCCAGGCGTGGTGGCAGGCACCTGTAATCCCAGCTACTTGGGAGGCTGAGGCAGGAGAATCACTGGAACCCAGGAGGCAGAAGTTGCAGTGAGCCAAGATCACAGCATTGCACTCCAGCATGGGAGACAGATTGAGACTCTGTTTCACACACACACACACACAAAAAAGCTAATGGATATACAATATAAAAACAAGCCAACAGCCAACAAGATCACAAAGTGTGCAGGGGTGCAGTGTTTTTGTAAGCAATTGAAGTTAAGTTGTTATGAACTAAAAATGAGTTATAACTCCAAGCTAACCATAAACAAAAGACCTATGGCTGGGCACAGTGGCTCATGCCTGTAATCCCAGCACTTTAGGAGGCCAAGATGGGCAGATCACTTGAGGTCTGAGGTCAGGAGTTCAAGACCAGCCTTGCCAACATGGTGAAATCCTGTCTCTACTAAAAATACAAAAATTCGCCTGTAATCCCAGTTACTTGGGAGGCTGAGGCAGGAGAATCATGTGAACTTGGGAGGTGGAAGTTGCAGCATGCTGATATCACACCACTGAACTCAGCCTGGGTGACAGAATA
Source organism: Piliocolobus tephrosceles (assembly GCF_002776525.5). NCBI lineage: Eukaryota > Metazoa > Chordata > Mammalia > Primates > Cercopithecidae > Piliocolobus > Piliocolobus tephrosceles. The sequence continues at coordinate 108,740,413 of NC_045434.1, read as the reverse complement.
AGACTCCATCTCAAAAAAAAAAAAAAAAAAGAGAAGACAGTACAACTGATATCACAGAAACAAAAAGATTTATAAGGGACTATTATGAACAATTATATGCCAACAAACAGGATAACCTAGAAGAAATGGATAAATTTCTAGAAACATACAACTTACCAAAACTGAAGCAAAAATAGAAAGCCTGAACAGACCAATAACACATAAGGCAATTGAATCAGTACTCAAAAAGTCTCCCAAAAAAGAAAGCCCAGAACCAGATGGCTTCAGAGGTGAATTCTACAAGCATTTTGAAAAGAATGAACACCTAATCCTTCTTAAACTCTTCTGAAAAATGGAATAAAAGGGAACACTTCAGGAGTTATTCTGTGGGGCCAAAATTACCCTGATACCAAAACCAGACAAAGATACTCCAAGAAAAGAAAACCTCAGGCCAATATCCCTGATGAACTTAGATGTAAAAACCCTCAATGAAATACTAGCAAAACTAATTCAACAGCACATTATAAAAATTATACACCATGGGCCAGGCGTGGTAGCTCACACCTGTAATCCCAGCACTTTGGGAGGCTGAGGTGGGTGGATCACCTGAGGTTGGGAGATCGAGATCAGCCTGATCAACATGGAGAAACCCTGTCTCTACTAAAACTACAAAATTTAGCTGGGCATGTTGGCAGGTGCCTGTAATCCAAGCTACTCGAGGCTGAGGCAGGAGAATTGCTTGAACCTGGGAGGCAGAGGTTGCGGTGAGCCGAGATCCCGCCACTACACTCCAGCCTGGGCAAGAAGAGCAAAACTTTGTCTCAAAAAAAAAAAAAAAAAAAAAAAAATTATACACCCTGAGCAAGTGCAATTTGCTTATTTATTTGTTCATTTGTTTTATTATCACTGGAATGCAAGTATGGTTCAACATATGAAAATCAATCAATGTGATACAACATATTAGCTAAAGAAAAAATGTGATTATCTCAATAGATGCAGAAAAAAGTTTGGCAAAGTTCAATATCTATTCATGACTAAAACTTGCAGCAAAAGAGGTATAGAAGAAACCTACCCTAACATAATAAAGGCCATTATGAAAAGTTCACAGCTAATATCATAACCAATGGGGAAAAACTACAAGCTTTCCTTCTAAGATCTGGTACAAGGCAAGGATGCCCACTTTCACCACTTCTTTTCAACATAGTACTAGAAGTCCTAGCCAGAGCAATGAGACAAGAAAAAGCCATCCAAACAAAAAAGAAGTAAACTTATCCTTGTTTACTTGCAGATGGTGTGATCATATACATAGAAAACACAAAAGGCTCAATGAAAAAACTGTTAGAACTCATAAATGAATTCAGTAAATTTGCAGGGTATGAAAATCAACATAAAAAAATTAATCAGGCCAGGTATGGTGGCTCATGCCCATAAGCCTAGCACTTTGGGTGACCAGGTCAAGAGAATTGCTTGAGTCCAGGAGTTCAAGACCAGCCTGGGCAACATAAGGAGACCCCCATATCTACAAAACATTTTTAAAATTGATCGGCCATGGTGGCTCATGACTGTAATCCCAGCACTTTGGGAGGCAGAGGCAGGCAGATCACTTGAAGTCACGAGTTCAAGACCAGCCTGACTAACATGGTGAAACCCCATCTCTACTAAATACAAAAGATTAACCAGGTATGGTGATGCATGCCCTGTAATCCCAGTTACTTGGGAGTCTGAGGCAGGAGAATCGCTTGAACCTGGGAGGCAGAAGTTGCAGTGAGCTGAGATGTGCCATTGCACTCCAGCCTGGGCAACAAGAGTGAAAACTCCATCTCAAAAAAAAAAAAAAAAAAATTAAATTAGCCAGGCATGGTGGTGCATGCCTGTGGTTCCAGCTATTTGGGAGGCTGATGTGGGAGAATAGTTTGAACCCAAGAGGTCAAGGCTGCAGTGAGTCGTGATTGTGCTACTACACTCCAACCTGGATGACAGAACAAGACCCTGTGTCAAAAAAATAATAATAATAATCACAAAAATATATTTTGAGACAGAGCTTTGCTCTGTCATCCAGGCTGGAGTGCAGTGGTGTTATCATAGCTCACTGTAGTCTTAAACTTCTGGACTCAAGCAATCATCCCACCTCAGCCTACTGATAATCTGGGACTACAGGCACATGCTACCAGCCCCACTAATTTTTTATTTTGTAGAGACAGGGTCTTGCTATGTTGCCTAGGCTAGTCTCAAACTCCTAGCCTCAAGCAATACTCCTGCCTCAGCCCCCAAAGCACTGGAATTACAGGCATAAGCCGTCATGCCCACCCCTAGTCACATTTCTAGACACAAACAGCAAACTATTCAGAAAGAAAATTAAGAAAACAATCCCATTCCCATTAGCAACACAAAGAATAAAATATTTAGGAATAAACTTAGCCAAAAAGACTCATACACTAAAATTATAAAACATTGAAGGAAATTAAATAACATTATATGGAAATGAAAAGACATTCCATGTTCATAGGTTGAAAGAATATTGGTAAAATGTTCATACTACCCAAAGTGATCTACAGATTTAACACCATCCCTATCAAAATCTCAATGGTATTCTTTACAGAAATAGACAAAGAATCCTAAAATTCACATGGAATGACAAAAGACCTAGAATATTCAAAGCAATCTTGAGCAAGAACAAAGCTGGAGGAATCACACTTCCCAATTTTGAAATACATTATAGCCAGATATGGGGTAGTCCCAGCTACTTGGGAGTGGAGTCTGAGGCAGGAGGATGTCAGCCCAGGAGTTTGAGGCTGCAGTGTGCTATGATTGCACCTGTGAATAGCCACTGCACTCCAGCCTGGGCAACATAGATACATACACACACACACACACACACACACACACACACACACACACACACAAATTGTAGTAATCAAAACAGTATGGTACTGACATAAAAACAATATATAGAACCAAGGAACAGAATAGAGCTCCCAGAAACAAATCCATGCATCTATAGTCAACTGATCTTCAACAAGGGTGCCAAGAACACACAATTGGAAAAGGATCATCTCCTCAATAAATAGTATTGGGAAAACTGGATATACAAATGCAGAAGGATGAAATTGGATCCATGTCTCACACCATATACAAAAATCAACTCAAAAAGGATTAAAGATCTAAGCTTAAAAGCTAAAACCATAAAACTCCTAGAAGAAAACATAGGGGAACATTTTCTTGATATTGGTCTGGGAAATGATTTTTTTGATATGACACCAAAAGCACAAGCAACAGAAGCAAAAATAGACAAATGGGACTGCATCAAACTAAAAAGCTTCTGCACAGCAAAGGAAACAGAGAAAAACGGCAGTCTGAAGAACAGGTGAAAATAGTTTGAAACCATGTATCTGATAAGGGGTTAACATTTAAATTGTATAAGGAACTCACACAACTGAATAGCAAGCAAGCAAGCAAGCAAGAAAGAAAGAAAGAAAGAAAGAAAGAAAGAAAGAAAGAAAGAAAGAAAGAAAGAAAAGAAAAGAAGAGAAGGGAAAAGAAAAGAAAAGAAAGAAGGAAGTAAGGAAGGAAGGAAAGTAAAAAAAACAAAAAACAAATAACCCTATTTTAAAATGAGCAAAGGACCTGAATAGACATTTCTCAAAAGAAGGTATACAGATGGCCAACAAGTATACAAAAAGGTGTTCAACTTCACTAATCATCAGAGAAATGCAAATCAAATGAAATGTTACCTCACACCAGTTAGAATTAGTATTACCAAAAAGACAAAAGCCAGGTATGGTGGCTTGCACTTATAATTTCAGCTATTCAGGAGACTGAGGTGTGAGGATCACTTGAGCCCTGGAGTTCAAGACCAACCTGGGCAACATAGTGAGACTTTGTCTCCAAAAATTATATAATTTTTAGTATAATAATAATTTTTAATATTTTATATAATAATTAAATAAATTATATATATGTTATATATATATTAATTTTGTCTCCAAAAGTTATATATATACATAGAGAGAGAGAGAGTACAAGAGAGAGAGAGAGAGAGAAGAGGGTCTCACTCTGTCACCCAGGCTGGAGTTTGGTGGTACAATCTCAACTCACTGCAACCTCCGCTTCCCAGGCTCAAACGATCCTCCTGCCTCAGCCTCCTGAGTCGCTAATTTTGTTTTTGTTTTTGTAGAGACAGGGTTTCACTACATTTCCTAGGCTGGTCTCAAACTCCTGGACTCAAGTGATTCACCTATCTCGGCCTCCCAAAGTGCTAGGATTACAGGTGTGAGCCCCTGTGCCTGGCTGCCAAAATTTTTTAAATTTAAATTTAAATTTGTTAAATCACCAAACTCTATGCCTGGCATGTGCCTGTAGTCCCAGCTACTCAGAAGACTGAGGTGGCAGGATTGCTTGAGACCAAGAGTTCCAGGCTGCAGCAGTGAGCTTTGGTCGTGCCACTGCACTCCAGCCTGGGTGATAGAGTGAGATCCCATTCCCAGTCTTAAAAAAAAAAAAGACATGATAACAAATGTTGGTGAGGACATAGGAGAAGAAAGAACTCTTATACACTGTTGGTGGGAACATAAATTGGTAAAAATCATTGTAGAAAACAGTATGGAGGTTCCTCAAAAAAAAAAAAAAAATAGAATACTTTATGATCCAGCAATTCCATTTCTGGGTATACATCCAGAGGAAAGAAATCAAGACCTTAAAGAGATACCTGCATTCCCATGTTCATTTCAAGCATTATTCGCAATAGTCAAGATATGGAAACAACCTGAATATTCATTAATGGATGAATGAATAAAGAAAATGTGATACACACACATATACAATGGAATATTACTCAGCTTTAAAAAAGAAGGAAATCATACCATTTGTACAACAAGGATGAACCTGGAGAACATTTTGCTAAGTGAAATAAGCCAGATGCAGAAAGACAAGTACTGTATGAACTCCCTTATATGTGGAGTTGAAAATCATCAAACTTTTAGAAACAGAAAGTAGAATGGTAGTTACCAGGGGCCAAGGGGAGGAGGAAATGGGGAGATATTGGTCAAGGGGTACAAACTTTCAGTTATGCAGGATGAATAAGTTCCAGAGACCTAATGTACAACACTGTGAGTATAGTTAACAATATTGTAATACTCAAACTTTGCTAAGAGGGTAGATCTTAAGTGTTTTTGCCACACACACACACACACACACACACACAGAGAGAAAATAGAAATGATATGAGGTGATGAATGTGTTAATTAGCTTGTAAATATTTCACAATGTATATGGATATCAAATCATCAATTTATCCACCTTAAATATATACAATTTTTAATTATCAACTACACCTCAATAAAGCTGTGGAGTGGTGGAGAAAATAGAAAAAGAATAGCAAATTAAACCCAAAGTAAACAGAAGAAATAACACAATAAAGATCAGATCAGAAATATACGAAATGGAAAACAGAAAAACAATAGGGAAAAATCAGTGAAACCTGATTTTTCAGGTTTCAGATCAATAAGACTGATAAACCTCTAGCTAGACTGATCAGGAATAAAAGATAAAATGATCAATGTCAGGAAAGAGATGTGTCATCACTACAGATTGTACAGATATTAAAGAAAAATAAGGAAACATGAAAAATTTTATGCCGATAAATTCAACAACTTATATCAAATGAAAAAATCCTGTGAAAGACACAAAACACAAAAACTCAGCCAAGAAGAAACAGGTAATCTGACTAGTCCTGTACCTATTAAAGAAATTGACTTCTTAGTTTAAAACTTTCCCACAAAGGAACTTCTCACCCAGATGGTTTCACTGGTGAATCCTGCGAACTTTTCTTTTTTTTTTTTATGGAGTCTCTCTCTGTCACCCAAGCAGGAGTGTAGTGGCACAATCTCGGCTCAGTGCAACCTCCACCTTCCGGGTTCAAGCAATTCTCCTGCCTCAGCCTCCCAAATAGCTGGGATTACAGGCACCCGCTACCACACTGGCTAATTTTTAGATTTTTAATAGTGGGCCACTGTGCCCAGCTGACCCCTATGTTTTGTTAAACATTCTACAAAAAGTCTTCCAGAATATTGAAGAAGTTAGAACACTTCCAAACTCACTGTTGGGAACAAGCCCCCCAAAATCTGGCCATAAACTGGCCCCAAAACTGGCCATAAACAAAATCTCTGCAGCACTGTGACATGTTCATGATGGCCATAATGCCCACGCTGGAAGGTTGTGGGTTTACGGGAATGAGGGCAGGGAACACCTGGCCCGCCCAAGGTGGAAAACTGCTTAAAGGCGTTCTTTTTTTTTTTGGACCGAGTCTCGCTCTGCCGCCCAGGCTGGAGTGCAGTGGCTGGATCTCAGCTCACTGCAAGCTCTGCCTCCCTGGGTTCATGCCATTCTCCTGCCTCCGCCTCCCGAGTAGCTGGGACTACAGGTGCCCGCCACCTTGCCTGGCTAGTTTTTTGTATTTTTTAGTAGAGACAGGGTTTCACCGCGTTAGCCAGGATGGTCTCGATCTCCTGACCTTGTGATCTGCCCATCTCAGCCTCCCAAAGTGCTGGGATTACAGGCTTGAGCCACCGCGCCCGGCCAAAGGCATTCTTAAGCCACAAACAATAGCATGAGCGATCTGTGTCTTAAGGACATGTTCCTGCTACAGTTAACTAGCCCAGCCTATTCCTTTAATTCAGCCCATCCCTTTGTTTCCCATAAGGGATACTTTTAGTTAATCAAATATCTATAGAAGCAATGCTCATGACTGACTTGCTGTTAATAAATTCGTGGGTAAATCTCTGTTCAGGGCTCTCAGCTCTGAAGGCTGTGAGACCCCCGATTTCCCACTTCACACCTCTGTATTTCTGTGTGTGTGTCTTTAATTCCTCTAGCACTGCTGGGTTAGGGTCTCCCCAACCAAGCTGGTCTCAGCAAGTGGCACCCATTCATGGGGGCTCAAATCCAGGTCAAAGGGTCACCAGAGCAGCAGTTGGAGAATGTGGAACTAGCTGGAGGACACCCGAGTACTCTTAAAACAATCCCCGTGGTGAATAAGAAGGGGAGCTCGGAAGTGTCAGAGTAACAATGGGACAAGTGTGGGGTCTGGTTCGTTCCACTTTGGAACTTTTTCACACTGATGATGAGGAGGAAGGAGAGTATAATGAAGTAACAGAAGAGGTTACAAAGCAGGTTTATTTGCCAGCTAAAGCTAAAGCAGCAAAGGAGGGAGAGGTTCATCCCTACCCTTCTGCACCACCTCATTATTATTTTGAAGAAAAAGACCCTCCAGATCTTTCTTTTCCAGAGGAAACTGGGCAAAAAGTAGTTGCCCCAGTGACTGTTCGAGCAGCGCCTCGAGTGACTGCTCTTAGTTCTGTTCAGGCAGGAATTCAGCAAGCCAGACAAGAGGGTGATTTAGAGGCTTGGCAGTTCCCTGTTAGAATACACCTCCCAGATCAACAGGGAAATATTATAGCTACATTTGAGCGTTTTCCTTTTAAATTACTCAAAGAATTTAAACAAGCTATAAATCAGTATGGACCAGGTTCTCCTTTTGTAATGGGACTGTTAAAGAATGTTGCTGTTTCCAGTCGGATGATTCCTACTGACTGGGGCACTCTTACTCGAGCTTGTCTAACTCCTGCTTAGTTCTTACAATTTAAAACTTGGTGGGCAGATGAAGCTTCCATTCAGGCTGCTTGCAATGCCCAGGCCCAACTTCAAATTAATATAACTGCAGAACAACTTTTGGGGGTTGGCAGCTGGGCTGGTTTAAATGCACAACTGGTCATGCAGGATGATGCTATAGAACAGCTTAGAGGAGTGTGCATTAGAGGTTGGGAAAAAATCACTTCAAGTGAAGAACAATACCCTTCCTTTGGTGCTATAAAACAGGGACCCAAAGAACCACACATTGATTTTATAGCTTGGTTATAGGAGTCTCTTGAAAAGATGATTGCAGATTTGGCAGCTCAGGATATAGTGTTGCAGTTATTAGCTTTTGACAATGCTAATCCCGATTGCCAGGCTGCTCTGTGACCTATCAGAGGGAAAGCACATTTAGTTGATTATATCAAGGCCTGTGATGGTATTGGAGGTAATCTGCATAAAGCTACTTTGTTGGCACAGGCAATGGCAGGACTGAGAGTGAATAAAGGAAATACTCCATTTCCTAGAGCTTGTTTTAACTGTGGGAAGTATGGTCATACTAAAAAAGAATGTAGAAAAAAATCAGCAAGTCAGGCTGCCAGATAGGGGAAAAAAGAAAACTGCTGAGCCTGTAATATATCCAAAATGTAAAAAAGGAAAACATTGGGCTAATCAGTGTCACTCTAAGTTTGATAAAGAAGGGAACCCGATTTTGTGAAATGCCATGAGGGGTCCGTCCCGGGCCCCATTCTAAACTGGGCATTTCCAGCTCAGGCCATTCCCTCACCCCTATACAATGTCTGTCCCCTGCCACAGCTGGTAGTGCCACAGTAGATTTATACTGCACAAAAGCTGTGAGCCTTCTGCCTGGGGAACCCCTGCCAAAGGTCCCAACAGGAGTCTTTGGACCCTTGTCAGCAGGGACAATAGGATTACTTTTAGGAAGGTCTAGTTTAAGTTTAAAAGTGGTACAAATACATACAGGAGTCACTGATTCAGATTACAATAGGGAAATTCAAATTGTTATATCTACTACTGTTCCCTGGAAAGCAGAGCCAGGAGAGCATATAGCACAGCTCCTGATTGTGCTATGTGTGGGAATGGGAAAAAGTGAAATTAAACGAACAGGAGGAATTGAAAGCACAAATAAACAAGGCAAAGCAGCTTATTGGGTAAATCAAATTACTGATAAACATCCTACCTGTGAAATAACTATTCAGGGAAAGAAATTTAAAGGTTTGGTAGATACAGGAGTGGACATTTCAATCATTTCTCTACAGCACTGGCTGTCTGCACGGTCAATTCAACCTGCTCAATTTAACACAGTTGGAGTTGGTAAAGCCCCTGAAGTATATCAAAGTAGTTATATTTTGCATTGTGAAGGGCCCAATGGACAACCTGGGACTATTCAACCAATTAAAACTTCTGTACCTATAAATTACAACAATGGGAAGCACAAGTTCTAAATCCAGAACAATTATAAAGCCCTCAAAGTCAACATATGATGCATGAAATGGGGTATGTCCCTGGTATGGGACTAGAAAAAAATTTGCAAGGTTTGAAAGAACCGCTTCAAGCGGAAAGACAGAATTCCCGCCAAAGATTAGGATATCATTTTTGATGGTGGCCATTGTTAAGCCTCCAGAACCTATACCTTTAAAATGGTTAACAGATGAGCCATTTGGATAGTACAATGGCCGTTAAGTAAAACTGGGGGCTTTAGAGAAATTAGTTACTGAGCAATTAGAAAATGGGCACATAGCTCCAACATTTTCCCCTTGGAATTCTCCAGTTTTCCTAATTAAGAAAAAATCAGGTAAATGGAGAATGTCAACTGACTTAAGAGCCATCAATTCAGTTATACAACCTATGGGAGCATTACAGCCAGGATTGCCTTCTCCTGCTATAATTCCAAAACACTGGCCTTTAATAGTCATAGATTTAAAAGACTGTTTCTTTACTATCCCTTTAGCTGAGCAAGACTGTGAATGGTTTGCATTTACAATTCCTGCAGTAAACAACCTGCAGCCTGCTAAGCATTTTCATTGTTTTACAGATGGGTTTAGTAATGGTAAAGCTTCTTACTCTGGATCAAAAAGTGATGTTTTCCAGATGCCCTATACTTCAGCTCAAAAAGTGGAGCTTGTAGCTGTAATTGAGGTATTGACTGCTTTTGATATGCCTATTACTGTGATTTCCGATTCTTTATACATGGTTCATTCCACACAGTTAATTGAAAATGCTCAGTTATGATTTCATACAGATGAACAACTGATGACTTTATTTACCTAATTGCAAACAGCATTTAGAAGTACAATGCACCCTTTTTACATCACTCACATTAGGGCTCAAACAACTCTTCCAGGACCTCTGACTGACGGGAATCAAATGGCTAATCGCCCAGTTGCTAATGCAATAGCTAATGCTAAGTGATTTGTTTTTTCTAAGACCTGCCGAACGAGCACAAAAGAACCAGCGAGTAGGCAAAGGTCAGGAGCAAAACTGCAAGTTTATTTTTGGTAACCTAAGGTGTGGGGGAGAAGTCTGTCAGCCTCCGGCAAAGGAGGCCGGCAGAGTCCCCCCGTGGGGCTCTCGGATGGAGTTCCTGCTGTCCCGACATCCCGACAGCAGTGAGAGACTCAGGAAGGCCACGTGGGACGCTGGCTGAGAGCGGCTTTTCTAGGAGTGGGAGGGCAATAGGCGGGGCATGGGCATGTCAGGGGAGTTCTGCAGGTGCGACCAGGTAAATCTTGGTCTCTTCGGATTGACGTCACCTGGCGCATGCCCAGTTGATCTGCACCTTCCCGGGCGCCGGCTGCCTTTTCGTGCACACGGGAAGAGTTGGTGGTGAAGAAGAACCCGGAAGTGCACCATCTTGCCTCCGTTAGTCCAAACAGTCCAACCTTTTATTGATAATAGTGATAAAGGGGTGCCGTGGTCTGTCTGGCTACTTCCTGCTGTTAAGGGGCGTCATTAAGTTTGGGGCCCATGGTTGGTATTTGGACGCACGGATGAAAAATAAAATAAGGCACAGTATTAGTATAGGAATGAGGAATGGAAGCATTTGTTGGAATATGGGCAAAACCCAGAAGGAAGGTCCCGGCAAGGTTGGGGAGTATGAGATAGTTAAGAAAATTTAGTAAGTTTGAGGCGAGTGGGGGAAAGCCAAACTGATTTCCACTGATTGCTTTCAGTAGGGGCCCTTTTTAGTTGGGAATGAGGAATGAGTGCGCAAAATAGGTGTTGGCCAGGCAGCAATTAAGGGGTGGAGTTTTTCGTGGAGTGGATGCTTTCCACTTACTCCTACTACAGAGATATTGGATGGAAGGCTAGGTCCAGAGAAGGACAGCAAAACAGAATAGGTAGCCTCGCTGTTGATTAAAAAATTAATTGTCTTACCCGCTACCAGGAGAGTTACCCGCGGCTTGGCGAGGGTGATGGGGGTCCCTGACTCTCGGCACCTTCAGTTGTCATCGTCCAGATGTAGGAGCTGGAAGGAGCTCCCAGGATCCTGGGAAAGGGGGTCACGTGGAGGCGCGGCACCTGTTCTCAGGGTGGGGCAATCAGACTTCCAGTTTCCTCCCTGCTGGCAAGCAGGGCAGGGGGTTGCTGGTGGACGAGGGTTAGGACATTCACTGGCCCAATGTCCTGATGCCTTGCACTTATAGCAAGGCTGCGTTGGGGCTCGGGGACCTTGCGGACACCTGTTGGCATAGTGTCCTGCCTTGCCGCACTTATAGCAGGCAGGCTCCTTTTGTAGCCTTGGAGTCTGCAGAGTATGTGCTCTCTGGCCTGGGGTTACGATTGGGCTGTAAAGCCACTGCTAGGAGCTGAACCTTCTGTTCAAGGCAAGCTTGCCGTCTCCTCTCTGGAGTTATAGACCTTAAAGGCTAATTTAACTAGGTCTTGTATTGGTGTCTGAGGACCATCCTCTACCTTTTGAAGTTTTTTACGAATGTCAGGAGCTGATTGAGAAATGAAATAAGACGCCAAAATGGTGACCCCTGTTGGGGAGGCCGGATCTAACCGGGTATACTGGGTTAGAACCTCAGTCAGTTTAGGGTAGAGGTTAGGATAACCTGGAGGTCATGCCAAGTTAAGTCATAGGCCTGACAAAGGTATCTAAATTCCTTTATGTATATGGTAGGATTAGCTGAGAAATCACCTAAATGCTTCTCAATTTTGGAAAGATCGGCCAATGAAAAAGGGACATGTACTCTGACTACCCCTTCCGCCCCAGCCACCTCTCGCAAAGGTGCTAACACTGTAGGAGGGTGTGGGCAGAGATAGGGGACTCAAGACAGCCAGTTGGGGGCCCCAAAGGAGGCATGGGACCGAGTGGATTACTAGTAGATAAGGAGGAGGAAGGAGGAGTCTGGATGGGGGGAGGAGGAGGAGTCTGGGCAGGAAGGGAGGGGGTGGGGAGAGCAGGGAGAGAAGGAGTATAGGGATGAGAGCCTAAGGCCCAAAAGCCTTGTATGTAATTAATTTCGGACCACTTGCCTAGCCGCTGGCAGAAACTGCTGAGGTCAATCACGCCACAGTGGAAAGGAAAAGTAAGCGCTTCCTCCTAAGGTCTTATTCGAGCTGTAAGGTTTTTAAATTGGCTAGGAGGCACCCTAAGGGGGTGCTCTTTGGAAATTTGGACTGGGGGGGTTTCCCGTTTGTTTCCTCTTTACTTACACAATGGACACAATGGAAATGGAAGTGGATCTCTGCCTGGCTTCAAAGCGTCCTTTGGAACCAGTAGAGATAGACTGGAGGCTCATGGAGCCAAAGTGGAGATTACCTTCAGGCGGACGTCTCCGTCCTGAACGGGTCTCCAGAGCCACTTGGTGGCTCAAAATGGACCTCAGACCTGCACAGGATTTCTGGCCGAGGGAGGTAAAGAGGAGACAAGGGCACTTACCCCAGAGAGGCCATGAGAGTGAGGGCAGCGGGTCTCAGGTCCTGATCCGTCTGCGGTGTGGAAGAAGGAGGAGGTTCCTCAATCCCTAGAGGCCTGAGGAGGGGTCTCCTCCCGGGTTTGGGGCACGGGCGTGTCGGGGGAGTTCCGCAGGTGCGACCAGGTAAATCTTGGTCTCTTCGGATTGACGTCACCTGGCGCATGCCCAGTTGATCTGCACCTTCCCGGGCGCCGGCTGCCTTTTCGCGCATGCGGGAAGAGTTGGTGGTGAAGAAGAACCCGGAAGTGCACCATCTTGCCTCCGTTCGTCCAAACACTAAGCACTTTCACAATTTAACCCATGTTAATGCCTCTGGTCTCAAATGCAGATACAGCATTACCTGGAAAGAAGCTAAAAATATTATCCAATGATTCCCAACTTGCCAAATGGTCCATTCCTCATCTTTTACAGGAGATGTTAGTCCTCGAGGATTAGAACCTAACTCTCTTTGGCAAATGGATGTCACACATATTCCCTCATTTGGGAGACTAGCTTATGTACATGTATGTGTGGACACCTTTTCTCACTTTGTCTGGGTTACATGCCAATCAAGAGAGTCTTCTGCCTGTGTTAAACATCACCTTTTGCAGTGTTTTGTGGTGATGGGCATTCCAGCTTCTATTAAAACAGATAATGCCCCAGGCTATACTAGCCAAGCTCTAGCTATATTTTTCTCTAAGTGGAATATTAAAACACATTACTGCTATCCCATACAATTCTCAAAGACAAGCCATAGTGGAAAGAATGAATCTCTCCCTAAAACAGCAGTTGCAGAAGCAGAATGGGGGAGACAGAGAATATGGAACACCGTAGATACAAATGAATCTAGCATCATTAACTTTAAATTTTTCAAGCCTGCCCAAAAGCCAGATGTTATCAGCACCTGAACAGCATCTACAGAAACCAGCTGCAGAGACAGAAGCAGAACAATTGGTTTTGTGGAGAGATCCAATAACAAAAAGTTGGGAAATAGGTAAAATAATAACTTGGGATAGAGGTTATGCTTGTGTTTCTCCAGGCCAAAATCAACAGCCGATCTGGATACCATCAAGACATGTGAAACTTTATCATGAGCCAGATGCCGAGGAAGAGATTCTGGGAGGATCCGAGGACCCCCCAGTTGCAGCCATGTCGAGGCTGACACTGAGGAGGACCCCAACTGTCACGAGCAACACCCGTCAAACACAGCCACCCAGCTGGAGACAGATCAAGAAGCTGTCACAGATGGTGGAAGAAAACCTGAGGAAAGTGGGACAACCAGTCACAATGAGTAATTTAATGGTAGCTATGATAGCGGTGATCACCACTGCCATGAGTGTTCCTTCAACAAGGGCTGACACAGAGAACAATTTATACTTATTGGGCATATTTATCAATCCTGGCTGGTAATAATGCCTGGATATAATCACTCTATGACACAGTTACACTTGCTTTCTGATCTTGGTATTTACCATGATAAATCTGCTCTTATAATTGAGGCACACTGCCCTCAAAAACCTATTTGTGAACAAAATTGAACCTGGCCAGAAAAAATGAACATACTTGTTTGGGAAGATTGCATTGCAGAACAGGCAGAGGTGCTGCACAATGATTCCTATGGAATCCCTATTGATTGGTCCCCTAAGGGATGTTTAGCTTAAATTGCACCTCTCAGTCTGCGTGCCATGGTCACACTGTGTTCAGCTGGTCTGAACAAAACAGTCAGATGGTAGAAATGGCAAGAAGCATGGCAAGAGTTCCTACTATCTGGAACCATGGTGGTATAGTGGCACCTCCACCTCAAATGATATGGCCCACTCTAGGAGCTTAACATAAGGATTTGTGGAAACTATTAAATGCTCTTAATAAGATCAAAATTTGGGAAAGAATAAAAAAGTATCTAGAAGGACACTCTACAAACTTGTTTTTGTATATAGCAAAATTAAAAGAACAAATATTCAAAGCATCCCAGGCACACCTGACCTTAATGCCAGGAACTGGAGTGCTTAAAGGAGGTGCAGACAGATTAGCAGCTAGTAACCCATTAAAATGGATAAAAACACTTGGAAGCTCTGTAATTTCAATGATGATTGTGCTTTTAATCTGTGTTGTCCGTCTTTGTACAGTCTGCAGATGACTCCTGCAAGAAGTAGCTCACTGTGACAAAGCCGCCTTTGCGTTTATCGATTTGCAAATCAAAGAAGGGGGACATGTTGGGAACAAGCCCCCCAAAAATCTGGCCCTAACCTGGCCCCAAAACTGGCCATAAACAAAATCTCTGCAGCACTGTGACATGTTCATGATGGCCATAACGCCCACACTGAAAGGTTGTGGGTTTACGGGACTGAGGACAAGGAACACTTGGCCCGCCCAGGGCGGAAAACCACTTAAAGGCATTCTTAAGCCACAAATAATAGAATGAGTGATCTGTGCCTTAAGGACATGCTCCTGCTGCAGTTAACTAGCCCAACCTATTCCTTTAAATTGGCCCATCCCTTCGTTTCCCATAAGGGATACTTTTAGTTAATTGAATATCTATAGAAACAATGGTAATGACTGGCTTACTGTTAATAAAAATGTGGGTAAATCTCTGGGGCTGTCAGGTCTGAAGACTGTGAGACCCCTGATTTCCCACTCTACACCTCTGTATTTCTATGTGTGTATCTTTAATTCCTCTAGCACCGCTGGGTTAGGGTCTTCCCGACCTAGCTGGTCTCAGCACTCATTAAATGAGTCCAAGCAATAATAATAATATGGCAAGAAAACTACAAATCAAAATCCATCATGCAAAAAATCTTAACAAAATTTTATCAAATCAAACCCAACAATATAAAAAGATAATACATAAATGACTAACTTGGGCTTATGTCAGGAATGCAAGGTTGGTTTAAAATTTGAAAATCAATTGATGTATTTTACCATGTTAACAATTCAAAAAATAAAAACTATATGATCATGTCAATAAATTCATCAAAAGCATTTGGCAAAATCCTACATTCATTTCAGATAAAAACTCAGCAAGCCAGAAATAGAAAGGAACTTCCTCAATCTGATAATGGACATCAAGGAAAAACCTACAGCTTACATCAAATCTAATAATGAAAGATTAAGTGCTTTCTCCAAGATTAGAAATAAAATAAGAATATTCACTTTCAGGCCAGGCATGGTGGCTCACATCTGTAATCCCAGCACTTTGGGAGGCTGAGGCAGGTGGATCACCTGAGGTCAGGAGTTCAAGACCAGCCTGGCCAACGTGGTGAAACTCCGTCTCTACTAAAAATACAAAAGTTAGCAGATGTGGTGGCAGGCGCCTGTAATCCCAGTTACTTGGGAGACTGAGGCAGGAGAATTGCTTGAACCTGGGAGGTGGAGGTTGCAGTGAGCCGAGATCATGCCACTGCACTCCAGCCTGGGCAACAGGGCAAGACTCCCTCTCAAAAAAAAAAAAAAAAAAAAAACAGAATATTCACTTTCACTACTTTTATTACTGTGAAAGTACTAGCCAATGCAATGCAGTAAAACAAGGAAAAGAAATAAGAGGCATCCATATTGGAAAGGAAGAAGTAAAACTGTCTTTATTTGCAGACAACATATTTAAGTAGAAAATCTGGTGGGTTCTATTTTTTAAAAAGCTACTAAACTAAAAAGTGAGTTTAGCAAGGTTATAGAACAGAATATAAATGTATAAACATTGGTTGCAGTGAGCCGAGATCGCACCACTGCACTCCAGCCTGGGTGACAGAGCAAGATTCCCTCTCAAAAAAAAATTTTTTTATTTCTTTATATTAGCAATGGAAGTAGAAATTAATAAACAATACTGTTTATAATAGCATTAAAAATACTAAATGTAAAGATATCTGACAAGAGATGTGCAAGACTTATACACAAAAACTACAAGTCATTACTAAGACAAATTAAAGATCTAAATAAATGGAGAGATATACTGTGTTTATAAATCAGAAGACAATATGGTTATGTTGTCAGTTCTCCCCAAATAATTCACATATAGATTTAATGCAATCCCAGTGAAAATTCCAACAGGTTTTTTGTAGAAATTGACAAGTTAACTCTAAAATTTTTATGGAAATACAAAGGATCTAACATCTGAATAATAGAAACAAATTAGAAAACGTCACTATCTAACTTCAAAGCTTTTTATTTTTTATTTTTTATTTTTATTTTATTTTATTTTTTTTGAGACGGAGTCTTGCTCTGCCGCCCGGGCTGGAGTGCAGTGGCTGGATCTCAGCTCACTGCAAGCTCCGCCTCCCGGGTTCACGCCATTCTCCTGTCTCAGCCTCCCAAGTAGCTGGGACTACAGGCGCCCGCCTCGTCGCCCGGCTAGTTTTTTGTATTTTCTATTAGAGACGGGGTTTCACCGTATTAGCCAGGATGGTCTCGATCTCCTGACCTCGTGATCCGCCCGTCTCGGCCTCCCAAAGTGCTGGGATTACAGGTTTGAGCCACCGCGCCCGGCCAAAGCTTTTTATAAAGTTATAGTCATCAAGCTGGGGAGCATGGTGGCTCATGCCTGTAATCCCAGCACTTTGGGAGGCCAAAGCTGGCAGATCACCTGAAGTCAGGAATTTGAGACCAGCCTGCCCAACATGGCAAAACCCCATGTCTACTAAAAATACAAACATTAGCTGGGCATGGTGCAGGTGCCTCTAATCCCAGGTACTCAGGAGGCTGAGGCATGAGAATTGCTTGAACCCAGGAAGCAGAGGTTGCAGTGAGTTGAGATTGTGCCACTGCACTCCAGCCTGGGTGACAAAGTGAGACTCTGTCTCAAAAAAAAAAAAAAGTTATAGTCATCAAGACTGTGTTTTATTGGCATAGAAATAAAGAACTGTATTACCATATCAGTCAAACAGAATGGAGAGTCCAGAAACAGTCTCTCAAATATGTGCTTAGTTTATTTTTTGACAAAGGTGCAAAAGCAATTCAATGAAGAAAGCATAATCTTTTCAATAATGGTGCTGAAACAACTGGATATCTATATGCAAAAACTAAGCTTTGATCCATACATCACACCATACACAAAAATTAACTAAAGATATATTTTTGAACAAAATGTAAAACCTAAAAAAACTGTAAAACTTCTAGAAGAAAATATAACAGAAAATCTTTGTAACCTTGGGTTATGTAAAGATTTCTCTTAATATACCTAAAGCAGCCAGGCCCCGTGGCATATGCCTGTAATCCCAGCCACTTTTTCTGAATTCATTGACATGATCATATGGGATTTTTTGACTTGTTAATATGGTGAAATATATTGATTGATTTTCAAATATTAAACCAATTATGCATTCCTGCCATAAACCCAGTTGGTCATTTATGTATTATCTTTTTATATATTGTTGGGTTTGTTTTGATAAAACCCCAGCCTACTGGGAGGCTGGGAGGATGGCTTCAGCCCAGGAGTTCAAGACCAGCCTAGGCAACATAATGAGTTTTTTTTTTTTTTTTTTTTTTTTGAG
>NC_045434.1:108715076-108722303 GCF_002776525.5 Piliocolobus tephrosceles | reverse complement strand
TTTTTTTTTTTTTTTTTTTTTGAGACGGAGTCTCGCTCTGTCCCTCGGGCTGGAGTGCAGTGGCCGGATCTCAGCTCACTGCAAGCTCCGCCTCCCGGGTTTACGCCATTCTCCTACCTCAGCCTCCCGAGTAGCTGGGACTACAGGCGCCAGCCACCTCGCCCGGCTAGCTTTTTTTTTGTATTTTTTAGTAGAGACGGGGTTTCACCGTGTTAGCCAGGATGGTCTCGAACTCCTGACCTCGTGATCCGCCCGTCTCGGCCTCCCAAAGTGCTGGGATTACAGGCTTGAGCCACCGCGCCCGGCCCATAATGAGTTTTTAACACACACACACACACATACACACACACCAGGCTGGGTGCTGTGGCTCATGCCTATAATCCTAGCACTTTGGGAGGCCAAGGCAGGTGGATCCCTTGAGCTCAAGAGTTCAAGACCAGCCTGGGCAATATAGCGAGACCCTATCTCTACAAAAAAATTTTTAATTAGTTAGACATGGCGGTAAGTGCCTGTAGTCCCAGTTATTCAGGAGGCTGATGTGGGAGGTTGGCTTGAGCTTCAGAGGCAGTGGTTGCAATGAGCCAAGGTCACACCACTGCACTCCATCCTGGGCAACAGAGCCAGACCCCGTCTCAAAAACAAAACAAAACATAAAGAACACACCAAAAGCACTACCCATAAAGAACCAATTGATAAATTGGACTTTACCAAAATTTAAAACTTCTGCTGTTCAAAAAAACATTATTAAAAGAATGAAAAGACAAGCCATTAACTAGGAGAATATACTTTCAAATTGCATATTTAATAAAAGACTTATGTCCCGAACATATAAAGAACTTTCTAAAGTTAATAAGAAAAAAAAAAAAAACAATAAAAATGGGGAAGTATTTTACTAGAAACTTCAAAAAAGACATACAGTAGGCAAATGAAAAGATCATTAGTCATTAGAGAAACGCAAATTAAAACTACAATGAGATAGCAATAGATACCTACCAGAATGCCTAAAATTAAAAGAACTTTTTACGTTATGTGTTGACTAGACTGTAGAGCAACTCGAACTGCAAATGGGAGTATAAATGATACAACAACTTTGGAACATATTTCAATAGTTTCTTTAGAAAACATACATTAACCTGCCACATGATTCAGTTATCCCATGCCTAGGTATTTACTCAAAAGAAATGAAGGTATATTCCATGCAAAGTTTGTAAAATAATGTTCATAACAGTTTTACATGTCACAGCCAAAAACTTGCAATTACCCAAATAGCCATCAACAAGTGAATAGATAAGTAAACTGTGATATATCCATAAACGGAATACTATTCAACAATAAAAAGAATGTAGCTACATGAATGAATCTCAATTATGCTAGTGAAAGAAGACATTTAAAATCAGTACACACTATATGATTCTGTTTGTTTAAATTCCATAAATGCAAGATAAGATACAGTAAATAAATAAAAGATTTGTGGTTGCCTGGGGATTGGGGAGGGAGCAAAGAGAATAGAAATGGGATTACAAAGGTGTGATATAATAAGAAATATATACAGATGCCTCTCAATTTATGATAGGGTTACCTCCTAATCAACCTATCATAAATTTAAAATAACCAGGTCAAAAATGTATTTAAGACACCTAATCTGCTGAACATCTCATTGCTTAGTGTAGCCTACCTTAAATATGCTCAGAACACATTAGCCTACAGTTGGACAAAATCATCTAACACAATCCCTATTTTATAAAAAAGTGTTGAATATTCCATGTAATTTACTGAATACTAAAGTGAAAAACAATGTAAGTATTGAAGCAGTTTGTGAAAATAAGTAATTCAAAATCTAAGCTGGGCTGGGCGTGGTGGCTCACGCCTGTAATCCCAGCACTTTGGGAGGCTGAGGCGGGTGGATTGCTTGAGGCCAGGAGTTCAAGACCAGCCTGGCCAACAAGGTGAAACCCTGTCTCTACTAAAATTACAAAACTTAGGCGGGTATGGTGGCACATGCCTGGAATCCCAGCTGTGTCAGGAGGCTGAGGCACAAGAATTGCTTGAACCCAGGGGACAGAGGTTGCAATGAGCCGAGATTGTGCCACTGCACTCCAGCCTGGGTGACACAGAGAGACTCTGTGTCAACAACAACAAAAAAAATCTAAGCTGTTGGTAGACGACTCATATACAAACTTTTTTAAAGAAACAAAATCTGGCCACCCGGGTACTTCACGCCCATAATCCCACCCATTTGGGAGGCTGAGGCGGGCAAATCTCTTGAGCTCAGAAGTTCGAGGCCAGCCTGGCCAACATGGTGGAACTCCATCTCTATCAAAAATTAAAAAATTAGCTGGGCAGGGTGGTGCATGCCTGTAATCCCAGCTACTTGGGAGGCCCAGGCTGGAGAATCATTTGAACTAGAGAAGTAGAGGTTGCAGTGAGCCGAGATCGCACCACTGCATTCCAGCCTGGACGACAGAGTGACTGTCTCAAAAAACAAACAAACAAAACAAACAAACAGCAACAACAAAAAAAACCACACACAAAAAAACTTCTAAAATATTTTGAGCCTTAAGGGAACACGGTTACGGCACCTGAATCACATGACAGGCAGCCATAACCTTTGTTTCTCTGATTAGACTGACCTTCTTCCTTACCTGCCTTGTTTCGTAAATGTTGTAAATAACTAAAGAGTGTTTAGTGACATTGCACTATGGAAAGGAAGACTCCTTCCTTCTTTATTTACTTACTGTATTTTTTATTATTTATTTATTTATTTATTTATTTATTTATTTATTTGAGACAGAGTCTCTCTCTGTCGCCCAGGCTGGAGTGCAGTGGCGCAATCTCGGCTCACTGCCAGCTCTGCCTCCCGGGTTCACACCATTCTCCTGGCTCAGCTTCCCAAATAGCTGGGACTACAGGCGCCCACCACCACGCCCAGCTAATTTTTTTTGTATTTTTAGTAAAGACGGAGTTTCACCGTGTTAGCCAGGATGGTCTGATGGTCTCAATCTCCTGACCTCATGATCCGCCTGCCTCGGCCTCCCAAAGTGCTGGGATTACAAGTGTGAGCCACCGTGCCTGGCCCTTTATTTACCTTTTTTTTTTTAGAGACAGGGTTTTCCTGTGTCACCCAGGCTGGTCTCCAACTTCTGGGCTCAAGCAATCCTCCCACCTCGGACTCCCAAATGGGAATTCTCATTCCCTGTTGTGAAAGTGTAAATTGCAGTGAAATTAAGCATCTGTGCCTCCTAAAACCAAGCAATCCCAGATAAATTTGCACTCTTAAAGGTCAGGTATGAAGATGTTTGCGGAGGCATTTTTTGATAGCATGGGTTCAAGGTACTTAGATGTTCATCACTGGAGGAACAGGTCAGTAAATTGTGGAGGCTATCACTACAGAATACAGTGCAACACTTTGAAGGAATGAACTATGCATATCTATAGAGTAACTAGGACAGATTTTTTTTTTTTTTTTAACATGAGAGTGTAAAAAAAAAAAAGAAAAGAAAAGAAAAAGAAAAAAAAGGCCAGGCGCGGTGGCTCACTCCTATAATCCCAGCACTTTGGGAGGCTGAGGCGGGCAGATTACAAGAGGTCAGGAGTTCAAGACCAGCATGGCCAACATGGTGAAAGCCCATCTCTACTAAAAATACAAAAAAAATTAGCCAGGCGTGGTGACAGGCACCTGTAATCCCAGCTACTCAGGAGACTGAGGCAGGAGAATCACTTGAACCCAGGAGGTGGAGGCTGCAGTGAGCCGAGATCACACCATTGCACTCCAGGCTTGGCAACAGAGGAAGACTGTCTCAAAACAAACAAACAAACAAACAACCCAAAGAGGTCTAAAGTCCATTGTATTATTCTCAGCAATTTACTCCCTTCTACCTGTTGCCATAAAACTTGCAATGCCAATACTGCCAATGGATATATTTCCTCATCCCATTGTAGGGTTTAGATAGCATTTGTGGGAGCAGATGTGACACATGCCAAGTCAAGCTGAAGTTTTAAGAAGCATCACAAATACTGCCATTTTTTTTTACTATTCCTTTTGCAAGAAAATATAGCATGTCCCTCATGAGTATGCTCCTTCAGCCCAGATCCTAAAGTGAGAAGATGGAGGAAGAGAGCTTCAATCTCCAACCACAATTACTGGTTTTTAGGATTTTATATTGTAGGATTTTTTCCTTACAGATGGAAATCTAACACAAGCTTTATATCAGAATATCATTTATAAAAATTAAAAATGAAAAATACACATGCAAACAACATAAAAGAACACATATATATCCAAGGGCATATTTTAGTTACATTAGAGTGGATGCCTATTACCAGGGGCAGGAATAAGAGTGGGAAATGGGATACAGGAAATAAAGAAACAAACAACAGAGACACCTCGCATAGGTTGATGATGATCCTGTGTTAAGAACTAAGCAGTAGCATCAACTCAGCTCTCTGCATGTGATGTCCAAAGACAACAAAAACTTTTGGAGTGACAAGTAACTGTTGGAGGAAGGTCCTGGGGGACTTGGAAGAGGAGGGAATTCACTATCCACGTAGAGAAAATCAGCCTTGGGATCACCTCCTTATTCTGAGAGAGAAGCTGAGAGGAAGGATTCTTAGAGATTCTGTTTTCAATGTAACCTGTACCAAAGGTGTTCTTCCAAGTGTGAGTGAGAAAGGGGCTCAAAGAGAGAGAGGTAACAGAATAATAAATTACTTTTTTCTCAAATAATTCATATATATATATATATATATATATATATATATTTGTATTTCTTTTTTTTTATGAGGCTGAGGCATTTGACTGGTTTTGAGACGGAGTCTCGCTCTGTCGCCCGGGCTGGTGTGCTGTGGCTGGATCTCAGCTCACTGCAAGCTCCGCCTCCCGGGTTTACGCCATTCTCCTGCCTCAGCCTCCTGAGTAGCTGGGACTACAGGCGCCCGCCACCTCGCCCGACTAGCTTTTGTATTTTTTAGTAGAGACGGGGTGTCACAGTGTTAGCCAGGATGGTCTCGATCTCCTGACCTCGTGATCCGCCCGTCTCGGCCTCCGAAAGTGCTGGGATTACAGGCTTGAGCCACTGCGCCCGGCCCTAATCATATTCTTAATGAAAAAACTAAAATGCCCATTTTTGTATTTCAAATCCTACTCATCTATCAAGGTCTAGGCCAAAATCTACCTCATCCAGAAAGATCTCCCCTGGATTCCCAATAGCTCTCCCCTAAATAAATCTACAAATCACTCCTCTTTCTGCTGAAAATCCATAGCATTTATTATGTTAAGTTGTGCCTGTATTTTCTTTTCTAACGAGACTGAAGGATCCTTGAGGACGGCAGTACCTGGCATACCTACACATAGTCAGCCTTCGACAAGTGTTTGCAAAGGTACATGATAATTAAAATGTCAGACAACCAATTATAAAAAATAAATTGGCCGGCACGATGGCTCACACCTGTAATCCCAGCACTTTGGGAGGCCAAGGCAGGCAGATCATGAGGTCAGGAGTTCGAGACCAGCCTGGCCAACATGGTGAAACTGTCTCTGCTATAAATACAAATATTAGCTGGGTGTGGTGGCGGACACCTGTAATCCCAGCTACTTGGGAGGCTGAGGCAGAAGAATCACTTGAACCTGGGAGGCAGTGGTTGCAGTGAGCCAGCCAAGATTGCACCACTGCACTCCAGCCTGGGCAACAGAGCAAGACTCCATCTCAATAAATAAATAAATAAATAAATAAGTCAAATAACAGATCAGGTAGCATTTCAGAAGAGGGTAAGAACGTGTTGAGCTGTTCAGGAAAGACTACATGGAAAAGGCCTTTAAAGAAGGGCAGGAATCAGCTAATTAGAGACAGGAAGAGCATGTCAGGCCAAGGGAAAATGCTAAATAAACATGAAGAGTTAGAAGGATTGGAGGGAGGGCTGGGCGTAGTGGCTCATACCTGTAATCCTAGCACTTTGGGAGGCCAAGGCGGGCAGATCACTTGAACTCAGGGGTTCAAGACCAGCCTGCGCAACATAGACCACATCTCTATAGAAAATTTTTAAAATAAAAAAATCAGCTGGGTATGGAGGCCCACACCTGTGGTCCTAACTACTCAGGAGGCTAAGGTAGGAGGATCACTTGAGCCTGGGAATTTGAGGCTACAGTGAGCCATGATTGTGCCACTGTACTCCTGCCTGGGTGACAGAGCAAGATTCTGTCTCAAAAAAATTTTTCCAATAAAATAATTTTATTTATGTTCATAAATGTATTAGGGAAAATTGAGGATATGAGTTTCATAATCATGGGAGTGAGAACAACTTCCTAAGTAAGATAGTAACCTGGAAGCCATAAACATATATGTACGACAAGTCACATAAATAAAATAAAGAGAAAAAGTAACAGAATAGGAAAAGACATTTTCAAAATATATACAAAGGACTTATTTTCCACAAGATGTAAAGAAACTATTACAAATCAATATAAAAAAGACACTTAAGATTTGACAGTTTCCTATCTGGCATGTAAAAAGCTTGGAAGTCATCACTCCATCCTAACAATAAGTAAAAACCTGAACAAACTGAAAAATCAACACTCTTCTTACATCCACCAGAGTAGTGAGGCCACAGGGCAAATCAGTGCCTCCTAAATTGCAGAGACAGGCAGGCAAATGCAGGGAATCACAACTTACCAGAGCAGAAACCCATGAGCAGGAACCAGTACCAGGATACCGAAACCTGAGCTGTAATTGATGAATTGCTGGAGACTCAGTATGGACAACTCTGAGAATTAAAAACTCCGGGGGAAGCCAGTCGTGGGAGGACCCCACATACTGTGAGTTTTACCTCCTAGAGCTCACCAGGTTCTCACAGTAAATATCAGGAAAATATCCCCTGTGCTTCTGGCTGGGAGAAGGAAAAGTAACCATTTCTAAATACACTTAAGCATTCTGTTCTTCTTAACAAATCCTGTTCTCTTAAGAGAAACTATGGCCGAGTGCGGTGGCTCAAGCCTGTAATCCCAGCACTTTGGGAGGCCGAGACAGGCGGATCACGAGGTCAGGAGATCGAGACCATCCTGGCGAACACAGTGAAACCCCGTCTCTACTAAAAAATACAAAAAAACTAGCCGGGCGAGGTGGCGGGCGCCTGTAGTCCCAGCTACTCGGGAGGCTGAGGCAGGAGAATGGCGTCAACCCGGGGGGCAGAGCTTGCAGTGAGCTGAGATCCGGCCACTGCACTCCAGCCTGGGCG